>NC_045543.1:52553128-52876253 GCF_009769535.1 Thamnophis elegans
TCACCCAAAAAATTGGGCTACTAAATTAATCTGCTGCTTTGAAGCAGCAACAGTAGATGAAAGTCTGTAGAGATTCTCCGTCATCCAGGTAATGGTTGTCCCAAAGGTTTTTTTTCAGGAGCCAACTGGACGTCTTGTTTTTTCTTTGAAGAAGTTTCACTTCTCATCCAAGAAGCTTCTTCAGCTCTCACAGGATAGTGGGGAATGGGAGGTTTTATATTCCTTGAAGACAGTTGGTCATTTGCATTCTTAATTTTAGAGGGTCGTTGAAGCACTTGGACTCTTGGAGGTTTATCTAGGTCCTGAATAGTATTACTTTTGGGACAACAGTAGATAAGTCCCCATATTTCTTACTAACAGCGGGAAAAACAGAAGGGGGGGGGACCTCTGAATTGAAGTGAGAAAAGCTCATTTGTCTCAGTAGGCAAGTACACAGCAGGGCGTGTTAAAAGAGATTTCGGATGTGTGAAAGCAAAGGGAAAGGGCGACTCAAAGGCGCACCTACGTTTCCGCCGCTCGGAAGAATCGCCTCGGAATACGCCAGACCGCCCCCCCGCTCTCGGCCCCAGTATCAATGCTTGGTTTTTGGTCTCCTTAGGCCTCCGTAAGTGAAAGAGGAGAATAGTGTGGTGCCCCCCTGTCCTTCAACTTGGGCTCTAGGCGCTTTCTTACCATGTTGGGTCTCCGCGTGGGCTCCGTCCTTGGCCGCCTCTTCAGACGAGCAGCAGCGGCAGACCCTTTCCGCGCCCAGGTAAACCCCCTGGGAAACCCACCTGCCCCCTTTTCGCCGGCTGCGGATCATTAGGTGCATGTTCCTTGTGGTTATATATTTCCATATGGGACCTGCTATTCCGGGCTGGGCAGGAGAGGAGGCTACTGGTGTGTGTGTGGGGGGGGGGGGGTATGTTAGCCCTTCCTCACCCCACCCCATCTCCCCCTTTGCTAAGATGCAGCCCTTAAGGTAGGCTGGGATTTGTTATGATTTCAGTTAAGATCCTCTTAGAAGGAAGATAAACCTGCAACTCTTGACTTTCGCTTTCTCCGAGATGGGTGGGGTGCCTTTGTCTCCTTTTGGCTATTGCTCCAAATCCAGCCGTTCCGGCTTCCTCCCAAAATGTGAAACTTCTCGCTTCCCAAAAAAGATTGCCCAGCAAGCATGTGGCAGCACCAAGTAGCTGGATCTGGGGTGACCTCAGAAACTCCAGGCTGGAAGAGGGCAATGCGCAAACAGCTTCCCTAGTATATAATCCAGTATTTGGTATACAGGTAATCCTCGATTTATGACCACAGTTGAGCCCAACATTTCTGCCTTTAAGTGAGATATTTGTTAGGGAGTGTTGCCCCATTTTAGGACCTTTTTGGTCACAGTCATTAAGTGAATCCCTGCAGTTGATAAGTTAGTAACACAATTGTTAAAGTGAATCCAGCTTCCCCATTGATTTTGCTTGTCAGAAGGTTGCAAAAGGGGATCACATGACCAACGGTCATAAGTATGAGTCAGTTGTCAAGCATCTGAAGTGTCTGCATTTTGATCATGGGCATCCTACAAAGGTTGTAAGTGTGAAAAACGGTCATGTCACTTTTTTCAGTACTGTTGTAACTTTGAACGATCACTAAACTGTGGTAAGTCGAGGACTACCTATAATATGATTCTATATAATACCTTCTTGATTCCTTCCTGCCTTGTCTCTTTACCTACCTCTGTATCTGTCTGCTTCCTGGATTTCACTAGGAGTCAAGCCCTCTTGGAAGGAGATTTTAATTTTACAATGTTTCCTGTCCTGAAACTTAGATATTTCATTTGTCCCAAGTCCGAACTATTCAGTTCATCAGGAATATTTCCCAAATATTCATTTTTTTAGAGCATCAATAAATGTACTATGAATGTATCACAGTTCAAATAATGTTGTTTTTTTTTAAAAAGACCAGTGTGAGTTTAGCCTTATGGAAAAAGCCAAATCACATTTCTGTATCGTTGCTAAGAAAACAAATGGGCATATCACGGAATTATCAGAACTCGAGCTCAATTTAACAGAAATTGTGGTGAAAAAAATGCTTGCTGGTTGAAAAATAATTGGGAAACAAACTCTTAAGAACATATAAGTAGAAACTGACAGTGTATAAAGAAAATTGTAGCAGTTTGGATGAATTTTTCTGAAGGATTCTCTGGATAGAGCTGTTTAAAAAACAAACCTATATATAGCTATATAACAAAGAGACAGGGTCTGATAATAGAGAAAAATGAAGTATGGAAACTCTGGAAGAAATAAATTATCATCTATAAATTACCGTATAACTCTGATACCATTTTCACTTCTCTGGATGGTCCATTTTTACTGAATCAGTTTTTCTCCAGAGAGTGGTATATGATATCGTTTCTCCACATGCTATTAAAAAAGCATCACTTGGATAACTTTTCTCTCTGCCACAAATGGTTTTAGTAGTACATTTCTAACGTAATTTTCTTCTCTTCAGATGATTTTCCCAATCCTAGACAATTTCAGATAAAATGTTATTAAGTCATTAGAAGCATTGGAGGTTTGGTACAATTATGGCACAGGAACTTTGCATAGCAAATGCATTTTTCTGTAACATGTCAGTATGTTTTATGTTTATGCTATGTTGAAAAAACAAATTCCTCTTATATGCTGTATGTGTAAGGATGTCCAGCTGCATCACTGTTAACTTTTGCTGCAAGAGATCTTAATGCCAATATCTAAATTTTGTTTAGGATTATGAGTATTTGTTTACTTTATAATTTATTATTAATCTCTAGTGATTTCTTCTTACACATAACATTTTTACTGACTGAACATTTTTATTGATATGGTAGAAGTTAAAACTAAGATGTGCAACTAGTCAATCCTTTTTTAAAAGACATGCAGGCTCAAAATACAGGTAGTCCTCAACCTATGATCACAATTGAGCCCAACATTTTTGTTGTTAAGTGAGACATTTAAGTGAATTTTGCCCCATTTTACCTTTCTTGCTCAGTTAAGTGAATTAGTTGATAAGTTAGTGACCTGGCTTCCCCATGCTAAAAATGTCGTAACTGAAAAACAGTCATAAGTCATTTTTTCCAATGCCATTGTAACTTTGAATGGCCACTAAGCGTACTGTTGCAAGTTGAGGACTATCTGTAAAACAAATCTCTGCAACATAAGCGGTACATTTTGAGTTTCATAATACAAAAGAGGCGCAAGGGAAATGGAATGATTTTTGATTGAACTGAGATTTCAAATATATGTGTGTATTAATTTCTAGGCGACTTTGAAGAAATGCTGCCTAGGAAAAATGCAGCGCTTCTGTCGGGCTTGAAGTGTACGGCTTAGAAAACATGTTATGAACTAATGCCAGAGATGAGCAGTGGTGCGTGAAGCTATGAGAAATGCACTGTCGGTTCCTAAATGAAACAAATTATAATATTTTACCATGGACTGCAGACATGCACATCTTTTGCTGTGCTTCTAGTTATTGATTTGCACACTAATTTTTGAACTGTGTTAGAAATCTTGCACTTCCTTGGAAGATATCCGTGCTTTTTCTGTTGAAAAATTAGTAAAGGAGGAAAACGTTCCTGAAAGACAGTGCCACAAATCTCAATGTTCTCGGCCCTGTGCACCCAGAATATTATTTATTCAGGCTTCTATGCCACTCCAGTCCAAAGAATATTAGATGTATGCATATTTTATAAAATAAAATAAAGCAGTTGTAGATTCTCATGTAAATTGATGTAGAAAGAACTCCTATTTATAGGGTATGTGAAATGTGTTGATTTCTTTAACTGTCGATAATTGTCTAACTTAACAAAATGTTAAAACTGTAATACAGTTTGATTTGGGTTTATCATGTTGCACATACCACACTAGTACAGTCTGTAATCCATACGGTAGTTTATGGATACTGTAATGTATACAATGACATCATGGAACATCATGACAAGGAGATAGTGCTGTGAATCACTTTAACCCTGTGCAGATGTAAGGTATCCGAGTTATTTTCAGCCAGTCATTCAGTTACTTAGTTAGCTGAGAGAAAATGTGTTTTACTTAACAAGCTTTGTGTTGTAAGGAAGTCTTGACCTTCAAAGTAAAGTGACCCTGGTCTAGACAACAGATTTCTTAAGAAAATGTCAGCCATAATTGCTAGTGAAACCTCAGGAAAATTGTTGTCTAGAGTCCCACAGTTGCTCAACCCTGAGGCTCAGTGTTGGCCAACTCCTGTATATTTGTGTTGTAAGTTTCTTCCAATGCATGCTCTGAAAAAAGTTACTTAGCAAGCTTGGCGGATTGCAGCATGGTTTTGTAGGACACATTTGTGCAGTGTTACAACCAGCTTGATGACCAGGGAATTCTGGGAATTAAAGTCTATACATCTTCAAGTTGCCAAAGTTGAGAAATAACTGCCCTTGAGCCTTTAATATATATACCCCAGTGTAACAGTGCAGAGAAAAAGGGCAGCATGATTTCTCTCATTTCATCCCTGCTTCAGTGGTGGGATTCAAAATTTTTTACTACAAGTTCTGTGGGTATGGCATGGTTGGTGGGCGTGGTAGGGGAAGGATACTGCAAAATCCTCATTCCCTCCCCACTCCTGGGGGAAGGATACTACAAAATACCCATTCCAACCCCACTCCAGGACAAGGATACTGTAAAATCTCCATTTCCACTTCACTCCAGGGCAAGGATACTGTAAAATCCCCATTCCCTCCCCACCCCACTAACCTGCTTTCTAGCTCCGTTCTCCTTTGCAGGGCAACAGAAGAAGACCCAGCTGATTGGCTGGGGTGGCGATTAGCTGGGACCCGGCAGCAGAGCCAGCCAGAGGTGGTATTTGCCGCTTCTCTGAACTGCTCAAAATTTCCGCTACTGGTTTGCCAGAACCGGTCAGAACTGGCTGAATACCACCTCTGCCATGCTTCCAGATGGGGAAGCAATAGCTGCACACTAGGAAAAATGTTTTCCATTAAAATAATTAACAGAGAGTCAATTATCAAGGTATTGAAAAGATATGTCATAAGACCATCCCAAGACATTATTTACTAGGATCCCTTTCTTAAAAAAATATCTCTGGCCAGGATCAACTGGTTTAGAACTAAATCCCTGATAAAATGTGCTGCCAAGGCTTTACCAGATACTTTTGTTTATACTCACTGTCATTTCTAGTATAAAAAGGTAGCAAAAGCCCCCCAAACAGTTTAAACCTCACCATAGACCTAAAATCCTAAGAGAGTACTGTGCAACTCCTAGACCCCCTGTGTCTTTAAGAAACTACCTCATGGGAAATGTAACTACCTTATGGGAAATGTAGTCCCATAACATGTAACCACATCTGTGCTCCCTGATTGGACAGTGGGGTACTCTGCCCGGGAAATTGATTTATTACTGACCACTCACTGAATCGCCTTCGGCTCTACCAGAAGCAGCTTTGCACCAGTGGCATGGGTTAGAGGAATTAATGTCTTTTTACTGTTCTGCCCCTGGCAATGAGGTTCTGCCCGGGCAGCCAGTTAACTCCACACTTAGGAATATCTTTCAGATCACGTTTATTATCAGGCATCCTTAATAGCAAAACTTACAATTCACTGTTAAGATTCTTCTGACTTTCCATGATCTGTCCCATCACGTAGTGTAAAAAGACATTAATTCCTCTAACCCATGCCACTGGTGCAAAGCTGCTTCTGGTAGAGCCGAAGGCGATTCAGTGAGTGGTCAGTAATAAATCAATTTCCCGGGCAGAGTACCCCACTGTCCAATCAGGGAGCACAGATGTGGTTACATGTTATGGGACTACATTTCCCATAAGGTAGTTACATTTCCCATGAACACCCCCACTGCATTCTTCTGCTGCCATTTCCGGAGTTTCTGCAAGTTGAAGAGATACGGATTGGCATATGTTTTTGTTTCAAATACTCTTAATACTCTTAAAGTCCTTTTCAGCATTTCACCCTGGTTTTAGCCTATGGTCTCTGGATCCTAATTAGTTCCTGGCTGGCCATTGAGACGGCAACAGAATGTATGAGATCAGGAAATTGGTTTATTCAATAAAACGGGTATCAAACTGGAGGCCCACAGACCAGATGCATCAGACACAGGCCACAGCCACCCTGGCTCTGCAAAGACCAAAAATGTTGTGATATGTCACCTAACATCAAGTGATACGATCAAATTTGTCACCTGTGCAATAAACTGCATGAGCTAATCATGTGAAGCAATTCAGTATATTTTCATGGGTAGCCCTTTCTCACTGTGATTGTTTTGATCCAGAATCTGATTCATAAAGATTTCCTTTTATTAAAAGTAAAAATTGCTCCATTTCATAGGTACATCTTAATTATTTCAATACATTTTTTCTAGATAAATGTTTACAATTATAACTTACATTAATGTCACTTTATGCATGCTATTTCTGAAAGCATAAATGTTAGGTCTTGACAAATAGAAACCCTCTGCATATTGTTGTTTCTGATTCTGAGCTCATTGATATGTGTGCCATTTTCTGTATGTATTTTAGGGCTTGAAAAAAGTATTCGGAAAGAGTTGGACAGCAGCATCACCTCTCTGCCCTTTGTCAAAACAGCTTGATTTTTTTCAAGTCTTCCTGAGAGCTTCAAAAAAAAAGAAGAAGAAAAATGCGAGTGCTTTAAGAATTGCTTTGAAGATTCTTAATATGTTTTTAAAAGCTGCTTTGGAGATTTCAAGCTTTATAAAAATCCTTAAAGCATCAGCATCTTTTTTTCCAGATTTAGGCATAAGCTTGAAAAAAAATCAGGTTGCTCTAATGAAAGATTGAACAGAGTCTGAAGCACTATCTACTTTTGGGAGTGCATCCTTTGTGAATATGACACGTATAAAAGAAAATCTGGAGCTAACGTCTTCTCTGGGAACAATTGAGGACACTATTGTAACTCACAGTGGTAGGCCAAAATTTCCTCAGGCACCATCACTTCTGTATCTTTTTTATGAGTTCTTGTGTACTACTGAAAATGTTTTGCCATAATGCCATTTCCAATTCAGGTTCAGGAAGCTGTTGCTTAACCAGATATTTAATTACAGAAATCCCCCCTTGTGAACTTCCACAGCATTTTCCCATGCATAATACCTCTTCCTTTATAATGGATTTTGGGAATCTAGAAAGATACAGATTGTTAATTGAATAATCTCTTTCTCAGTTTTTTCTTACTTCCTCTCCCTATCTTGGATTTTTCTACACATTTTCAAGATGAATAGCATTATAAGTGAAACTTATTTTACAGTGAAACCTGTATTTGCTCCCAATAAATTACAATTGGTCCTCGACGTACAACAGTTCAAAGTTACACTGGAAAAAGTGGCTTATGACTGTTTTTCACACAACAAGGATTGCGGTATCCCCACAGTAATGTGATCAAAATTCAGATGCTTGGAATTGATATTTATGATGGTTCTAGTGTCCCAGAATCATGTGATAACCTTTTGTGACCATCTGACAAGCAAAGCCAATGGGGAATCCAGATTCACTTAACAACTGTATTACTAACTTAAGAACTGCAGTGATTCACTTAACAATTGTGGAAAGAAAAGTCATAAAATGAGGCCAAACTCCCTTAACAAATGTTTCACGTAGCAACATAAATTGGGAGCTCAATTGTGGTCGTAGGTCGAGGACTACCTGTATTGTTAAAATGCAAAGCTTAAACATGAATGAAGTTTTAGCATTTTATTTATTAAAAATCCCAAGTAGTATCTCACTGATCAAATAATATATTCACTGATTACAAACCTAGAAGCTATCATTTCCACTATTTATTTTTATACTTTTGTCTCTTTAAAGCCAAATGTGTTTCAAGCTTGTTCATCTTTTGCTACGGGACCCAGACAGGAAGTTGGCACTATCTATGAACTTCGTACTTATGACCTTAAGCCAGCAAAGACAAAGGAGTTTCTTGAATTGGTCAATAAATATATTAAGATTCGTATGGTTCACTCACCGATGATTGGATTCTGGACAGCTGAATTTGGGGCAATGAATAAAGCATTTCATATTTGGAAATACGGTATGAATTGCATGGTGGTGTTTCAAAGAGGTTGAATGTGCCTTTTTAAAAGTTATTTCTATGAAGTTTGTCACCAGGTTATATGGTTACCGTCCAGTGGTGGTATTCTGCCAGTTTGGGTGAACAGGTAGCGGTGGCAGCTGGAGGCCCCGCCCACCCACCCCGACGTAATGCGCAACCTTCTGCACATGCAAGCACACTCACATTTGCAAACTGGTAGTAAAGATAAGTGAATCACGTCACTGTTACTATCCCAGGGTTACAAATAACAAGGTCCAAAAAGGTTTCAGGACCTCTGGGATTAATGAAGCTAGTTTAGAAACACTGTTTTGTTAACTAAGCAATAGAAAAAAAAGTATTCATCCTACTGCCTGCCAGTGCACATTAAATTGCCTGCCAGTAGAAAAGTTGGTAATGGACATTTTCATTGCTGCCTGGAAAATTCTGAGTCATCAAGGCTCACAATCTATAACTGCTAAAGGAGGCCCCAGTCTTTCTCTTTCATCAGCTGGAGTCCCTGACATTTGCTGAAACCATTTGGAGTTTAATTCACAATTTTCATAAGTATTGGGATTATGCAACAGTGCATGGCCCAGCAAAACAGCATGTGAGCTTCTTGAAGAGAAAATAGGATGGGGCAGACTGTATATTCCAAGGCTGCATTTGAGAATGTTTTGTTCTCTAATAGTAATATTAAGTTAAAACTTTTTATTAAACATTAATTTATTGCTCTATAGTTTTGTACACTTATCATGGAAGCAAATATAACATGGCTGTAGACGTTCACTCTCTCTTTTTCCATTCACAGATAACTTTGCACACAGAGCAGCTGTAAGGAAAGCTATAATCAATGATAAAGAATGGCAGGAAAAACTAGCGGCAATTCTTCCACTTCTGGATAAGCAGCATATGGAAATTGCTTACATGGTCCCCTGGTGTGAGTTGGGAACCCCACCAAAAGAAGGTCGATTCTGTTGCTCCTCAACCTGCTGCACTGATTTTGTAGGCAGTGAAAGGAATTCCACAAAAACTCAGAAATTGTTTGAGGAGAGGGTCTAGGGAAGATAGCATTATTGCTGGGTTCGGAATCACACACGTTCACTAAAATTATGCAGCACACTTGATTAGTAATAGTCATTAGTTTCTTATAGAGGAATAAGGGGAGGAGGCAAGATTAGCAGCTTCTGAAATAAGCTTGTAGAAGTTTATTTCAGAAGATGCTTTACCATTTGCAACAGGCCTTGCCACTTCTGGTTTAACTTGATACCCCCAAAATGGCTCCCCCCTTGCCTCTAACCATCCTGTAAGGATGGTAACATATGCCAAAAAAACACCATAAGCTACTGTTGGAAACCAAATTAGGCATTGTGATATTTGCACTACTTTCCACAGCTGTGGACTGAAACCAAAACAATACTTCAAAATATTCATTCTTTTAATGTCATTTTAAAAGGTATATTTTCCAAGTCCTTATTTATATTTGTGTATGTGTACAGTATGTGTGAGAGAAATTACTATGTCTATTGCTGTCTCTTAAAATGATTTAATGCATTGGTAAAATGGGGTTTTCTAAGTGGTCAAATTATATTTAAATCTCTTCTGTTTGAGACAGGCATGGGATATGTGGACTGATGGGCATACCTACACAAATAGAATTCTGAATTATGAACTGAAAGTAAATGCATAGATTTAAAGCAAAAAGTGAAATGAAATTGAATTTAGATCAGTGATGAAAATATAATGTACTGTAAGAAATGAGTTGCTTGTTTTTGTCTCACTGCCTATAATAACCTGAAAATGTTTTTTTTTCTCCAGTGCACTGCTCGGAGAGTCCAAGCGTGGGTTAACACAGCCTATCTGCCCTTGGACTGAATGATGTTTTTCTCTTGACCACGCCTCCCTTTGCCTCACCATGCTCAGTTTAAAAACTCAGTCCACCCGTTGGGACTGTTTTGGGAGTGCTCCAGTTAAAGGACAGATAGGCTGGAGTTTTTCCCACATTTCTTGGACCACCTTGATTCATCCTTGTATTCAGTGAATTGTGCAGGTTCGTCTTGAAGGCTGAGAGGTCACCCGGGCCATCCCTGTCACCGCTGGTCACAAGCGGTCCAGGGCGTGCGAGCCGCTTGCCCAGCGGCTACTGGCGAGCGGCGGGGGTGGCGGGAGACACACCCAGGCATTGGATCCAGGCTCCCATCCCCAACCGCCATTCAGTGGAGGCTTGGCGGGCGTTTTCGCCACTAGCTGGAGCGGTTTCCATTCTTGCCTGGCAACAGCGGCGACCGTTAACCGCTTTGCGCGCTTTTCCCTAAGGCGACTTGAATTTGGCGGGAGGAGGCTGCGTGTGCACCAGCCACCATTTCAATTCTCTGGAGCGAAGTCGTCGAGAGAAGAAGGTTCCTGCAGCTTCAGGAGAGCGAAACTTACTCTGCAGTCAGGAAGAGACTCGTCTTCATCTCTCAGCAGTAGCAGAATGCTCCAGGGAGGAGCGGGGCTAATCCAGGGCGCCGACTGGCCTTTCCCTCCGAAGCTAAGTCTAGGGGCTCTGAGGGCGGTGGGAGAAAGGACCCCGTCCAGCAGGCGGCCCTTCCCTCCCGAAGAGTCTTCAAGGGCGTTTTTTGAGCCGGCTGGCCAAAGCGTGTGCCCGTTCCAGCAGCAGCTAGCTTCCAGGCCCCGTGGGGTGCTCTGAACATGGCTGAGGAATACAGGGAGGCCTTGGAGGAACAAGCAGGGCCCTCCAGCAAGCATAGCAAGCTGGATCCCATAACTAGAAAAGGCAAAGGGCACAAGGGTCCTAGTGGCAGATCTCCCCCAGGGACTGCAGGGACCACAGTGAAAGCCAGGGAGGTGTCTAGGCCCCACCAGGCAGCGGAACCTCTATCAGCCCCTCACCACAGGGATATTTCTCCCTCTGTTAGGGAAGCCCAATCCCCAGGGGGCAGCGAATTCATTTCGGGGGAGGAGTATGGATCCAGGGATCCCTCGCCGGAGGCTTCCTGGAGTTACCCTGATTCCCCTAGCTCTTCCATCAGGGAGGAACAAGAATCCCTTCTGGACACCCTGCGTGAGGAGTGCGAATCTAGCTCAGGCAGAGTAGGCCGCAGCAGGCCTCACAAACATCGCCCAAGGAAGGGCAAAGGTCAGGCCCTTTCGGCTGAAATGAGGGAGGTGATCTCCTTGGCCATTTCCCAAGGAATCGCGGAGGGGATCAAACACAGGGGTTCACGAAAGGCTAAGGCCCCCAAAAAGAAGCATCAGGCCAAAGCCTCCACCTCTAAGGAGCCGGCCTCTACATCTGCTTCATCTTCTTCCTCTAACTCTGATTCTTCCAGCTCTGAGCAGGAGGGGGCTGATGGATTTGTGCTGTCTGAAGATGAAGACCTTCCCCCTGACAAGCCGGCCTTCACTGGCCTTTTCAAGCCGTCATTGTTTAAATCGATCCTGCACAAGGCTATGACAGCTACGGAGCTAGGCCCCACTTCCAAGCCTGAGGCTGTCCAGGCTTCCACATCCAAAGATCACAAACATGGGCTGTTTAAGGAAACGGTTTCTGCCCCGGAGGTCATCCCTGTACCTGACCTCTTCATGGATGTCGTTCAGCGCCAGTGGGTCCAACCCGGCACGCTGACCAACCCCAGTGGGGGGGATAAGACCCTTTATGCTGTAGAAGGGAAAATGGAGGACATTCTGAAGTTTCCAGAAGTGGATGCCCTGGTAGTGTCCTTAACATCTAACTCTAACCTACCGGCTGAGCTTCTGGAGGGATTGAAGGCTGAGGACAAGAGGTTGGAGAAGGCGTGCCACAAAACTCACATGGCATCTGCCTGGGCCATTAAGGCGTCCACCTCTGCCTCATTTTTTACCAGGGCTACCTTATTCTGGTTAAGGCAGCTCAGATCTAGACCAGGAAATCTCGGTGGTGCCATGAGCTCACTAAAATTATCACGGCAGTCGAGTACTCGTCTGATGCCTCCTTGACTGCTGCAAAGTTCGCATCCAGGGCTCTCGCCTCCAACATCACTTCTCGCCGCCTCCTGTAGCTTCGGCACTGGCAAGCCGAAATGAAGGCCAAATGGAAGCTGGCATCAGCTCCCTTCAAGGGAGGTCTCTTTTCGGAGATGCCCTGGACAAGTTTGTCACCGAAACCAAAGACAAACGAAAAATCCTTCCAGCAACACTTGAGAGGGGCGAGCGTAAGGGATCCGATTTCTTTCGTAAGCAACCTTACAGGAATCAGGGCCTTCAGCTCAAACATCCTCCTACCAGAGGCCCTTTCAGCAGGGGGGAGACAGACACCAGGACAGACCCTCCTTCGGGTCTCGAGCTAGGCAATCCCAGTCTTCCTTTCGGAAGCCATTCCGAGGGGGTGGCAACAATAATGGCAGCTCCCATCCCTTTCGTAAGAGGAAGTGACGATCACAGGGGTCCTCCCATGGGGGGGGGGTCGGCTGCGGCTGTATGCCGACAGGTGGGAGGAGATAACATCGGACAAGTGGGTCCTCAACACTATCCAGAAGGGCCTGGTCCTGGACTTTCTGACCTTCCCTCAGAGGAAGTTCCTTCACTGTCCTACCCCCAAGAACCTAGAAAAGAGGGATTGCATGCAGGCCGAGATTCTTCATCTCCTCCAGATAGAGGCCATAGAACCAGTCCCCAGAGATCAGGAGGGGAGTGGGTTCTACTCCATCCTCTTCCTGGTCCCTAAAAGCTCGGGGGGGGGGGGTTGTGGAGGGCCATCTTGGACCTCAAGAGCCTGAATCAGCAACTGGCCTACAAGAGGTAAAAGATGCAGTCACTCCACTCCATCCTGGACTGTGTGAGGGAGGGGGACCTATTGACCTCAATAGATCTAAAAGAGGCCTACCTGCATGTCCCCATCCATGCGGCCCACAGGAAGTTCCTGAGGTTTTGTTCGGAAGGGAAGCACTATCAATACAAAGCGCTCCCCTTCGGGTTGTCCTCAGCGCCCAGAACATTTACCAAGATACTGGCAGTGTTAGCGGCTCATCTTCGCAGCCATCCGGTCCATCTGGAATGTTATTTGGACGATATAATTATTCATTCTCTCACCACCGAGCAGGCTCACCGCGATGTCACACTGACTGTGCAGATGCTGCAAGAACATGGCTTCTCTGTCAACATGGAGAAGAGCCAGTTCCGGCCATACAACACCTGGGTGCAGTCATCGACTCCACCTCCTGCCAGGTATTTCTGTCTCCAGCCCGGCTGTCCAACCTGAGACGCAGAGTGAAGCACTGCAGACTTTCCAAGTCGGTACCAATCGTCCAGCTGTCTCAGCTCCTGGGGATCATGATATCATGTTTGAAAGTTGTCCCCTGGGCTCGTCTCCACGCCAGGGAGCTGCAATGGTTTCTACTGCCAATGCAGAGAGCGAAGATCAGCAATTCCCACAGGTGCGTTCGGCTCCCGTGGAAGGTGATCCGATCTCTGGCCTCGTGGAGGTCCGAGGCAGTCAGAAAAGGCTGTCTATTCAAGGAGCCAGAAAGAATCGTTGTCACCACAAATGGCAGCCTTCTGGGGTGGGGCGCCCATTGTCAGGGTCACCTTGCCCAAGGTCAGTGGACACAGAGGGAGGCTGCCCACAGTATAAACTGGCTGGAACTGAGGGCAGCCCGTCTCGCACTAAGACGGTTTGCCAGTCTCATAAAAGGGGCTCACATACTGTTGATGACAGACAATGTGGCGACAAAAGCCCATATAAGGGGGCACTCACTCAAAGGCTCTCATGCTTGAGGCAGAGGCTCTGGGCAGGTGGGCGGAGCGTCATCTGGCTTCTCTCAGTGCAGATCATATCTCTGGCACCAGCAACCGGGAGGCGGACTGGCTGAGCCGCCAATGCATCGACCACTCGGAGTGGCGCCTACACCCGGACCTGTTCCAGCAGATCGTGAGGAGATTTGGCAAACCGCAAGTAGACCTGTTTGCCACACATACCAACACACATCTCCCACACTTCTTCAGCCATTACCACTCGCCGTTAGCGGAGGGGACGAACGCGCTGAGGTCCGACTGGCCCCAGGGACTATTGTACGCATTCCCGCCCCTGCCTCTCATCCCGCCGGTAGTGGCCAAACTCCTGACCGAACGAGCAGAACTTCTCCTGGTGGCTCCCTTCTGGCCCAGGAGGCCCTGGTACGCGGACCTTGTCAGTCTTTCCGTTCAGAGACCGTGGCGAATTCCTCAGGACCACATCTCCCTCAGCCAAGGGGCAATCAGTCATCCAGGCCTCCAGTGGCTGCAACTAGCCGTCTGGCACTTGAGGGGGAACTCCTGAGGAAACAGAACATCTCTGACAAGGTCATACGAACGATACAAGCGTCCAGGAGGCCTTCTACTACCAGAATCTACGATGCCACCTGGGCCACCTTCTCAGCGTGATGCAAGGCTAGAGACATTGTGGACTTTTCAGCCTCGATACCTCAGACCCTGGACTTTCTGCAGGAGGGTCTGGATAAAGATCTAGCAACCAGTACACTTAGATGTCAGGTTGCAGCGTTGTCCACCATCCTAGCCAGGGGATCCTCTCGTTCTTTGAGTCAACACCCTCAGATCAAGAGTTTTCTCAAAGGAGCAGCAAACATCAGCCCTCTGGCAGTTCACCGGTATCTGTCATGGGACCTACCATTTGTGCTGAAGGCTCTGATGAAACCTCCCTTTGAGCCTCTGCACACGACCAGTCTACGCCACCTAACCATCAAGACTGCCTTCTTGGTGGCTATCACATCTTCACGCAGGGTATCCGAGCTGCAGCTCTTTCTGTCAGGGAGGATTTATGCGTGGTTCACCCCGACAGGGTCATTCTGAGACTTGATCCTTCCTTTACCCCGAAAATTAACTCTCTGTTTCACAGGACTCAAGAGATTATATTACCTAACTTCTGTCCCAATCCTTCTCACCCTAGAGAGCATGAATGGCATAAGTTGGATGTGAGGCGTGCCTTTTGTACTTATGTAAAGAGAACTAAGGAATTCTGCTGTTCAGAGGTATTTTTCATCTCCTTCCTTCCTGCTTCCCTTGGCCGCAAGGTGTCATCACACATACTGGGTCGTTGGCTGCGTGCTGGCATCAAACTGGCATATGAGCACCAGGGCAAGACGGCTCCGTGCCGGGTCACCGCACACTCTACTAGAAGCGCAGCAGCAGCCTGGGCAACCCAGGCATCTATTCTAGACATTTGCAGGGCGGCCACGTGAGACTCTCCCACCGCCTTCATTAAAAACTATAAAATTGACACCTTTGCCTCAGCCGAAGCCTCCTTTGGAAGAAGAGTATTACAAAGAGTAGCTGAAATTCCATTGGCTCCGGTCCTTCCCCACCCTGGGACTCCATAGCTTGGGCATGTCCCACGCTTGGACTCTCCGAGCAGTGCACTGGAGAAAGACCGTTGGCTTACTTGAACGGTCATTCTCGGGGCACTGCGAGGAGAGTCCAAACCCACCCGGGTCACATGATATGACTGTATTGACTGTAATTGATTATAGGACTGTCTTCCTTCGTTTTTAAACTGAGCATGGTGAGGCAAAGGGAGGCGTGGTCAAGAGAAAAACATCACTCAGTCCAAGGGCAGATAGGCTGTGTTAACCCACGCTTGGACTCTCCTTGCAGTGCCCCGAGAACGACCATTCAGGTAAGCCAACGGTCTTTTTCTTCTAGGAGTTTATGAGTTGGTGACTTATCAGCTGAAACCAGGTGGTCCAGCTTTATGGGGAAATTCATTCAAAGCAGCTATTGATGCACATGTTAGCAAAGGCTATGCAAAACTGATTGGCTTCTTCCACACAGAATATGGATTTCTTAATACAGGTACAGGCTCAAGATTTTTCTTATTTCAAATGCAAAATTATGCTCCAATATATATATTTATATTCCTATTATTAATAACTTCAGGAACAAGAAAAAAAATGTATCAGTTTAGTCCAGATTTAGTCATATTTAAAAGATAATTTCTTTGAAATATTTTTGTTTTGCCCCTTTAAACAAGTTCTGGTCATAGCAAATGACAATGCATCAGCTATATCATTGTAGAATCCCCACTTCTAGAATCATAAGAATATTGTTTAAATATTTGGAAAAAATCTAGGAGTACAGTGAGCTGGACTGTTGATTCATCTATTTCATGTCTATGCTAATTGGCAGTGGCTTTCTGAAGTTTTGGAAAAAGTTTACCCACTTTGGGGGGGGGGAGGAAATGCTTTGACTATACCTGAAATTTTAGAACACAGAACATGGGATACAGTTATTTAATTCTAGAACAGGGGAGGCCATCTTTGCAACTTTACAACTAGTGAACTTCAGTTCCCAGAATTCCCCAACCATGCTGACAGGGGAATTTGGGGAATTGAAGTCCTCAAGTCTTAAACGTTGCCAAGGTTGGACATCCTTCCTCTAGAACAGGGGTTGGCAAACTTAAACACTCAAAGAGCCATTTGGACCCGTTTCCCAACGAAAACACCGGGAGCCACAAAGGTCCAAACCAGAAGCCCCCTGTTCAATTGTGGAGCTGACCGGAAGTTCAGTTCCCCCACCAGTCTCCTCCTAGTGTGGCGTACTTTTTCTTCTACCTGTCATAACTGAAAGCCCTATCAATTGTGGAGACAACTGTAACACCCCCCCACCTTGCCATAGAGTCTTCTCCTAGTGCACTGTGCTTCTCTCCCTGCCCCTCCATCGGAAGCTCCTCTCAAAATTGTGGTGCCGACCTGTGACAGAGCCACAGCAGAGGGAGGAAAGAGCCACATGCGGCTCCAGAGCGCAGTTTGCTGACCCCTGCTCTAGAACAACACCGTACCTCTATATCATATCTCTGTGACTAGCTTGGTCTTTATAGAATTGTACAGAGACAGTCTCAGGGGCAGGAAATTGTTTGTGGACATTGGAACTTGAATGTCATAATTTTTTCTATAGATGTGCATGCATACCTTGTGCTAGTACTGGGTTCTTGCTTTTACTTTCACAGTTCATGTGCTTTGGTGGTTTGAAAATCCAGATATCAGGGCAGCTGGGAGGCATATGGCCCATGAAGATGCCAGAGTGGTAGCAGCTGGTAAGATATTACTGTGTATCTTGGAATGGCTATCAATGCTTTTTTAAAAGTTTGAGAGTGTGTGTTTTAATTCTTATTTTCAGTTCGGGAGAATATTCAGTTCTTGGAAACCCAGCGAAACATGCTCCTGATTCCTGCATCGTTTTCACCTTTGAAGTAGTTTTATTCCAGTTGAACAAGATTCAAATTATGAGTAAATAAGGACAGTACAGAATATCTGTACTGAAATGTTTAGACCGGAGAATAAAAAAAATGGATATGTCTAAAATAATAATTTCATAATGGTGTTACACTCATATTTAAATAACTTATAAATAAAACTAAAAACTAATTATAAAATATAATAACCTAAAATAAAAAGTTGATGTCACTTATGTTATTTAATCAGGAAAGTCTCATGATTAATGTATAGATTGCAGTGAGATCAAGAAAATCAAGTTTCACTTATTATAGCTGAAATATATTTACATATTTATTCTTGAATATTTGGTGATGGATCTGAACTTTTTATGGTATTTATGATTGCATTATGATTGAGACTGTTAAATGTGAAATTAAATAGATTTTCTGGATTGTGTGTATGCAATTCTATCATTTCCTATCCTGCCACTTGGCAATTTCACTCATTCTGTTTGTGTTACATATCTCTGCAGAGATATGGCAGATTGTGGATTCCATATTCTATTCTTTAAAATTCTAAAGGGTATGATGTTCTTCAGTCTAAAAAAATCATGAGCACATTGCAGAATTTTGAAATATTGTATATTTTAATGGATTACATAAAATATTTTACAACCCAGAACTAATTCTAATTCTTATCTTTGGTTGAAAACTGAACTTGAATTGATTCTTCCAGTCATCTTTACTACCATGTGTACCTTTGTGACAATAAACATGAATGGCCCTTTTGTCTAAGTTGATATGTCAGTCTAGACTACGCACCTGCTTTACATTAGAAATAAACTTGAAAAAGGGCTACAACTGAAGGCATTTTATTTTCATTCATCTTCCTCTTAATGTTTTAATTCAATCAGTCTTTGATTCTGCAGTTCCGTAAATTTGAAAACATAAAGCAAATGCATGCAAGAATCGTGACTTTTAATTCTGCATCTGATGTGCTCCTCCTGGTTCTGTTCAGATGAGTTGGACAATTCCAATTCCTCCAAATTTGAAGTCCAACCACATCTGAAGGACATCTAGTAGGAGAAGGCTGCCAGACTTAAATAAAGTCACTCATTGAAGCCCTTTGTCTCATTTTGCCTTAGCCTGAATATATACACAGTGATTTGCTATGTGCTGCTGTGTAGGTGAGGCAAAATAAAAATAAGTACTTAAATGTGGATTCACCTTTTCATGATTTTATCTTTATACTGTAACGTCTCAGTCATATGGTGCATAATCCCTAAGGTGACCAGACATCCCGCTTTTGGCGGGACAGTCACGATTTTTCAAAATTTGTCGTGTCCCGCTGCGTGTTCAAAAAGTCCCGATTTAAAAAGGACACCGTTAAAAAATTTTTTTTTATTTCTCTGAACTGTCGTTCCCGATGTGGCCTTTAGAGGGCAGTGGTTTCCATCCCTCCGCTCGGCTTGCTCACAGCCCTCCCTCCCCTCCTGCTCTTCCAAAGACGATCATATCTCCCTTCCTTTCGATCTGGTTGCTTTTCTCCGGTCTCCTTTGGTGAGGGGGGGGACGGGAGGGGGGGAGAAGATCTGTCATTTTCCTTCCTTTAAAAAAAGGGGGGGGAAAACCCCAGGATTTATTGCAAATAAAGAAATCCACCCCAAATGGATCGGGAGGTTGGATGAGGGAGGGGAGTGGGAATTAGGGGAAAGGGGGATTTTCCTCCCGTGCCTTGGATTTCATTTATTTATTTATTTATTTATTTATTTAAAAAATGTTTTTCTTGTATTTCCTTTGCTTGTTTGTTTGGTTGAGGGGGGGATGAGTAGAGAAAAAAGAGAGAGATCTGGGAGCTTGAATTGGGGCGGCTGGAATTGGGGCTGTGGGATGGGGAGGGCAGTAACAATAGCAATAGCAGTTAGACTTATATACCACTTCATAGGGCTTTCAGCCCTCTCTAAGCGGTTTACAGAGTCAGCATATTGCCCCCAACAATCCGGGTCCTCATTTTACCCACCTCGGAAGGATGGAAGGCTGAGTCAACCTTGAGTCGGTGAGATTTGAACAGCCGAACTGCAGAACTGCAATCAGCTGAAGTAGCCTGCAGTGCTGCATTTAACCACTGCGCCACCTCGGCAGTGTCTGTGTGTATAATTTGGAAGAGGCGGGGGGGATGGAGGAGATTTCCTTCTCTCCGCTGCTCTTCTCTCGTCTCCTTCTGTCGGATGGGGTTGGGAGTGGGTGGGTGGGTGCGTACGATATCCTCTTATTTTTTTAATCTATCCCTTTCCTACCTTGTGATCTCTCACTTAACAGCTGCAAATAAAAGACTCTACTAGCAATTCTCCTTTTGTTGCTGGTAAAAATCGTACACACACACACACACACACAAACATTTTGACTGCTCTTTTTGTGCACCCAGTGTGAAGTTAGCAGGAATGAAGGCTGCACACACACAAAAATTAATAATCCCCGTTTTTGCAGCCCTTGAAGAGTATTCGGCGACTTCAGCTGGTCCAGAATGCAGCCGCGCGAGCGATCGTGGGTGCACCTCGATTCACCCACGTAACACCTATCCTCCGCGAGCTGCACTGGCTGCCTGTTGATCTCCGGGTGCGCTTCAAGGTGCTACTTGTCACCTACAAAGCCCTTCATGGTATTGGATCTGGGTACTTGAGAGACCGCCTACTGCAATTACCTCCACTAGACCGATAAGATCGCATAGATTAGGCCTCCTCCAAATTCCATCAGCCAGCCAGTGTAGACTGGCGACTACCCGGAGGAGAGCCTTCTCGGTGGCTGCTCCGACCCTCTGGAACGAACTCCCCATGGAGATCCGGACCCTCACCACCCTCCAGACCTTCCGCGCCGCACTTAAAATCTGGCTATCCCGGCTGGCCTGGGGTTAAAGACTCTAACCCCTACTCGAATTGTATGACTGTTGAGTTCTTAAATGATGTAGTGCTTTTATGTTGTAAATTGTTTGTCCTCCCCCCCCTTTGAACTGTGAGCCGCCCTGAGTCCCCCCAGGGAAAAGGGCAGCATACAAATAAAGTGAAACTGAAACTGAACTGAAAACTCATCCATCCCTCTTCATTCTTTACATTTCTCTACACATTTCTCTATTTATCATATTAAGTCTATCTCTTTTTTAAAAAATTATTATTCTGCTGGTCTTCCTGGGCAGCCTTGATGCCCCCCCCTCCCCCGCAAAAAAGAGGCAAGTTAGAAATTTAAATTTTCATCCAGCATGACTAAGGTGTGCTTTATCCAATTTTGTCCTCTTCAGCTTCTGTGGGCAAGGACAGTCTACCTGCCAGTATAAGGAGTCATGGGAAAGGAGCAATATAGGGGGATTTACAAACTATATTCGTGTAGACTTTCTAAAGAGATTTAGCGATGATGGCATAATAAGATGTCACAAGGCTTGCATGATGCCATATAATGAACTTGGCTGCATTGAGTCATTTAAAAAAAAACTTACTTTTTTTTAAAGGGGGCGTTCTACTCTATTCTATTCATTTCTATTTCAATTCAATAGCATAAGGCATTATAATGCAAGCTAGCCTTAGCTTTCAAACAGTTCATTTAGTGACCAAAGTTACAATGGCATTGAAAAAAGTGACTGATGACCATTTTTCACACTTAGCGACCATTTGCACACTTAGCGACCGTTGCAGCATCCTCATGGTCACGCGATCAAAATTTTGATGTTTGGCAACAGATTCGTATTTATGATGGTTTCAGTGTCCTGGGGTCATTTTAATTGCCTTTTGACAAAGTCAAATGGGGAAACCAGATTCACTTATGTTACTAACTTATCAGCTGCAGTTATTCACTTAAGAACTGTGGCAAGAAAGGTGGTATAATGGGCTTAGTGACCAAAGTTACAATGGCATTGAAAAAAGTGACTGATGACCATTTTTCACACTTAGTGACCATTTTCACACTTAGCGACCGTTGCAGCATCCTCATGGTCACGCAATCAAAATTTTGATGTTTGGCAAGAGTTACAATTTATATTTGTAAATTGTAGTTATGTTGAAATTAAAAAAAATATTACAATACTATTTTTGTGTTATATGAAAATTTTTGTTGCTCCGTATAAATTTTTTAATCAAGCCCCCACCCCCACCCTGGTCAAAGGTGTCGCTCTTTACCAATCTGAAAATCTGGTCACCTTAATAATCCCCGTCGTCGTCGTCGTCCCCCACGCACTACTAAAATGCCAGTTTTCAGTTCAGTATCAGAACGCACAAGATAGTACGGTATTCACAAAATAGGCATTTCTATAGGGTGACCAGACGTCCCGCATCTGGCGGGACAGGCACGCCTTTTCATAATTTTTCCCGCGTCCCAGGCCGTTCTCAAAAAAACCCGCTTTATTTGGGCGCTCGCTGGCTCCCCCGCCCATCAGCTGCTGCTAGCTCACTCATTCCGTTCCCCCATCTATTCTATTCTACACTAAAAATCTAAGCCAGCCCAGCCTGCCGCTCACTAATTGGCCTGGACTCTAGCCAATCAGTGAGCTGGCTGGGATGGAAAACTTTAAGCACGCGGCATCCCAGCCAGCTCACTGATTGGCTGGAGTCCGCTTAAGCACGTTGCACGAGTCTCCATTTCATTTCGCCGTTTGCTTTTGCTGCTTCACTGGTGAGTAACCGATGGGAATCGGGAGGCTTCGCCGCTTCGGGTGGGCGGTGGCGGCCTTTAGCAAGGGAAGGCCTTCCCTAGGGAGGCCGCAGCTGGCAGTAGCCGCCGCGGTCTGGCTTCCCCCACCCCGCCTCCTCCACTAGCCTTTGTCCTTCCACAGTAGGGCGGCTGGGGGGAGGACACGGTCCTCCTCTCCTTCTCCCCCTTTGCGGAGTTGGGTGGGCGGGCCGTCTCCTCCCCCCAGCCACCCTACTGTGGAGGGACAAAAGCTAGTGGAGGAGGCGGGGCGGGGGAAAGCCAGCCCGCGGCAGCTACTGCCAGCCCGCGGCCTCCCTACCGAGAGAGAAACCCGGGAGAAAATGCGGGGAGGGGGGAATTTGCATGGGGCGGGCTGCAAGAGGGAGGGAGTGAGTCTGGATTGCTGCAAAGCAAGTCTTGGGAAGTCCTTTGCGCCGGCTAGAAAAGGTCTTCACTCACTCCCTCTTCTTGCAGCATGCCCCGATGCCAAAAACGCATCTGTGCCCGCCGACAACTCCTGTGCGCGAGAAATGAGCCGGGCTCCCCCGGGAGACACCCACCCCCAGGCCGGGGGTGGGGGCTGCAGGTGGGGGAAGGGCGGGGGGGGTGGAGGAGCCGCCGCAAGGGCACCGCATTTACCCCTGCACCAAGGCTGGAAACAGCAAAGGCGGCCAGGAAGGTCCAATCGGCCGAGACCATCACTCCACGTTTCCTTCCCTAAAAATTTACATTTCTGTCAGAGGAAAGGTCACAGTGTTGTGTGGTAGGCGGAGCACAATGGAGAGGAAGGAAAGCGGGTGGGCAGTTTAGGGATTTAGGGAAGGGAGCCAGCTGTGGAAGGAAAGGGAGTGTGCGGGGCCGTGTGCGCGCACGCGCGCAGACCAGCCGCCAGGAAGTTGTGTCTGCCTTTGCCAAGGGAATATGTTGCTGCTGCGGTGGTTGCTGGCCTCCCGTTGCCAAACGGCGCCTGGAAGCCATGAGCGGTGGACGCAGCCCTTGGCGGCTTCTAGCAGGGGACCGTAGCAAGCGTCTCTCCCTTCGGCTGCAGCTTCCTTTCCTCTCTCTGCCCGCGGATGCTGTGGCTGCTTTTCGCTTCTCTGCCTCTTCCTGGGGATCGTGGAGGAATCTTAGTCTGGTATCATTGAGGAGAACCTGCCAAGCAGCGGCAGCAGCAGCGGCAAAAGCAGCCAGGAAGGTCCAATCCTGGCCCGAGAAGACCCAGGCTACCCGCGCAGCGGGTTCTCCTCAATGATGCCAGACCAAGATTCCTCCACGATCCCCAGAAAGAGGTCCGTGCCGACGCTTCCCAGGTCGTGCCTGTCCCTTCTCAAAAGGATTCCGCTTGACCACCGCTTCCTCCTCTCCAAGGCCCTCAGCAACAGCAGCAGCCGCTGCCGACCTCACACGGCGGTCCTTGGGAGCGCTGCAGAAGCCCTGCCAAAGCGCCCCTTTCCCGGCTCCACGGCTGCATGGGACCGCGCCACCGCTTCTTCCTCGCCCATCCCAGTTAGCTTGCTTGAAGCTCCGAGGCGGCGGGAGGAGGGTCGCGGGAGTGGAAGTGGGGGGTGGTCTCCCCAACCGGGAAGGGCTGAGAGGCTGCCGGTTAACTTTTCTTGGCGAAATCCTGCCTGTCCGCCAGCAAAAGCAACCATAAAAACCACCCTGGTAGCTTGAGCGGGCCACATTCAGCCCTGCCCCAGCGTTTCCTGCTGCCCGAGGAGGGTGGATTCCCTGCATCCGTATTGAGGTTGGCATGTTTCCGGTGGCGCTCTGGGAGGGGGAATGATGGAGGGGAAGACGGCGCAGCGGCCGGTGCCTAGAGCGGAGCCAAAAGAGGTCCGTGACGGTGGCTCGGAGCCAAACGGGAAGAAAAGGCGCTGCAGGCCTGGGGAGTGGGGGAGCAGGAGGAGCGCTGGTGGTTTGTTTTTGGGGTGGGGGCGCGACAGGGAAGGGGGTGACTGCGCGGAGAGGCTCAGAGACGGACATGCCTGGCAGTCGGTGGGGACGGTGCCGAGAGGGGCTTGCGCTGGGAAAGGGCGGTGTGCGGCGGACCGTACAAGCTCTCTCCCTCCGTTTTAGGGGAAGGACAGCAGTTGTTGGCGGGAGGCGTTTTGTTCTGAGAACGGGCTGCTCGGCGAGAGGAAAGGGGGCTCCCTGGGAAGCGAGAGCAGCGAAGAGGTGGTGCAGTCGCAGAATTCCCCGACACGCCTTTTTTTTTTAACCCACCCTATCTCGTAGGGTTGTTGTTACGGGGCTGGACTAGGAAAGGCAGCCTCTCTCCCGTTTTTGAGAAATGTAAGGATGTCCATCTGGTAGAACAACCACCTGTGCAATTTGGTGGTGATCCCCGAATGTTCAAGCCATGTAATGCGTGGGAAGGCTTTTGGGAAGCCAAAAAAATGTGCCCTTCTTCTCAACTCCCTCTTTCGTGCACAGGCTGAATCGAAACCATTTATCTCGGATAAATATTGCCCAGCCTCCTGTTACAGTCAAACTGGTCATTTTTTAAAAAAATTATTGACTTTATATGCCAACTCACTGGTAAGTCAACTCTGGGCAACTTAACAAACAATAGCAAGATAAATATAGAAACAATTTCAAAACATCTATATAAGAAACTAGATTCAATGAGACAGACAGGGATGAGATCTTCTAACCCCATCCTCCAGCAGGGAGCCAGAAGAGTGGGAGTAGTTGCACCTCTGGATCACAGTGGAAAAGGCTCTTCTTGATCCCACCCATCAGAATTCCTTAGCAGATGGCATCTGCCAATGGCCCCTTCCACTGGAGCTAGTGGGGCAAGCTAGGTCCACTAGGATGAGATAATTCCACAGACACCTTGGATGTATGCCATTATAGGGTCTTAAATGTAATACCTTGAATTGGACCCAGAAGCAAACTGGCACACATGCACCTAATGTAACAGCAATCTTAAATGTGCCACCCTAGGGCGCCCCCAGAACTCTCTGCGCCGCTGCATTCTGCACTGGCTGTAGCTTCTGAATAATCTTCAAGCATAGCCTCATGCAGAGCACATTGCAGCAATCTAACTGAGAGGCTATCAAGGCAGGAGTGACTATGCGCAGGAAGGTCTCACAGTTCCAATACAGGCACAACTGGTGTAAACATGAAGCGGTGCAAAAGCCCACCCAGCCACAACTACTGCCTGCATTTGAGCCTTAATAAACTAAACCATTTTGTTCTTCATCTTAATGGTATAATTGAATGAGATTTGGGAGTAGGTTATTTCCAAGATGTGTGGTTGGGCTGGTGAAGAAAGTGTGAGGCTCAAGAGCTAACATAAAAAAAACAGGACCATATTTTCCTGGCAAGATTCTTGCAAAATTTACTTGCAAAATTTTAGAAAGGCTCCTTATGTGAAGATTTTAAAAAGGTGAACTGGACCTCTATTAGGGAGGGGAGTAGAAGATCAGAGGTAACCATTTGGATCCCCTTTCAAAAGGGAATAAATATTATCAGCAGTTTAGTTAGTAAATTGTAGTTAACAGCATGTTGGCTTCAAAAGTGGTCTTTAGATTAGAGATTGCAGCTTGCATAGAATAAAGTTAGCATACTTGAAGTGAAATAGGCTTTGGTTATGTTTAGGTTGCATTAGCTAAAATGTGCCAATACTGTCCTTGTTGGTAAGAATTGTTGTCATGTTAGAAGAATGACTAAGGCTGACAGCCTAATCTACTCTATGTTAAATAAATAAAATGGATGGATGGAAATGAAAGAATACAGAAAAGGTTGTTGAGGCATTTAGTGGCCTATGGATGAGAATGGTGGCTGTTTAGTAAGAAAATCTGTTTGGAATGTGCATATATATTCATATGTGGCCATAGCAAAATAATAAATAGAAATAAAAAAGCATGATTGATTTTTACTTTTTTTGATGAAAGTGAGAGGATTAGTGAAGGCTTGGTGCAGCAAGGATCCCACTATCTTACTATTTTATTTTTCTTTATGTACACTGAGAGCATATTCACCAAAGACAAATTCCTTGTGTGTCCAATCACACTTGGCTAATAAACTATTCTATTCTATTTTACTCTACTCTATTCATTTCTATTTCAATTCTAACAAGGAGTTTAGCTTCTCTCTCTTGAAAATGTAAGCTAGCATAAGGCATTATAATGCAAGCTAGCCTTAACTTTCAAACAGTTCATTTAGTGACCAAAGTTACAATGGCATTGAAAAAAGTGTCTGATGACCATTTTCACACTTAGCGACCATTTTCACACTTAGCGACCGTTGCAGCATCCTCATGGTCACATGATCAAAATTTTGATGTTTGGCAACAGATTCGTATTTATGATGGTTTCAGTGTCCTGGGGTCATGTTTGACAAAATATAAATCAAGCCCCCCCCCCTCCCCGGTCAATGGTGTCCCTCTTTACCAATCTGAAAATCTGGTTACCTTACATTTCTACCACTCTGCGATAGTCAGAGCCAGAAGCTCCAGGGAGAAATTTTAATTGAGGATCTATACAATATGAGTAAATAATGCTGTTAAGTAATAATTCTTAAGCCAGAAATCCCACTGAGAAGTCCCACTTTCCCCCACGTGTAATATTTCCTTCATTTTGCAAAATAAACCTCCGCTCAGGAGTGTCCCCTGGAATTTCGCGGGGAAACGTTTGGACTAGTTAAATTCAAGAAACCCCAAGAGCGGCTGAATTGCAATCTATCGGCTCCAGCAATCCCGGGCAAGGAACAAGGATGCCCAGAGTTGTAACTTAGCCCACATCTCAGATCCAGAAGTAAGACTTCCGCGTCCATCCGGGGAGATTGTATCTTCCTCATCCCTCACGCAGTGTAGTGGGAAAGGGCTGGGAAGAGGCAAGAGCGCTTCCATTGTGCTTGGTGAGGAGGCGGCCACGAGGTTCGCCTCGGCCAATGCTTCGCCTCGATGCAGCGACGGGCGGGCCACTTCTCAGTAGGAAGTGGCCGTTCCCCGCCCAGCTGTGCTACGTGCCTTGGCTGTTGCTGTTGTCGCGCTGCTACTTTTGTGGGGCCCGTCCGATCAGACCATGCAGGGCCCCCGGGCTCTCCTCAAAGGAGTCGCGGCAGCGGCGCGAGCGGTCGGTGCCCAGGTAAAAGGGAAGGAGCGAAGGAAGACGCTTGGGGTGGAGGACGGAGTTCCTGTGCGCCGCGCAGAACTAGTGGGCAGGCAGACGTCCAACAAGTGAGGGCGGCCCTGTAAGAGATGCTCGGCACGACTGCAGCTGCAGTTGCTGCTGTTTAATCTTTGACCGCTCGCTGTTAACGGCAGAGAAAAGGAGCGGCGAGGAGAGGACAAAGAGCCGAGGAAACTAGGAGGAAAGAGTTCTATTGGATGCAAAAGGACTTGATCCCCATATCAGATCTGAATTTGAGTTTGGATTGGAAAAAGGGTTTTGAAGAAAGAATGGAATAGAATAACAGAGTTGGAAGGGACCGTGGAGGACTTCTAGTCCAACCCCCTGCTTAGGCAGGAAACCCTTCATTCACCACTTGAGACAAATGGTTATCCAACATCTTTAAAACTTCCAGTTGGAGCATTCACAGTTTCTGGAGGCAAGTTGTTCCACTGATTAATTGTTCTAACTATCAGGAAATTTCTCCTTAGTTCTAAGTTGCATCTCCATTAGTTTCCACCCTGTCTTGACTTACCTTTTATAGTGTTTGAAACAAAGTGCTAGCAGTTAAGGAAGCAAAATAAAACAGGAAAAAGTATTTTTTCCACAAAATTAGAAGCTATTCTCCTTTGTTGTCTGTCCGTAGATGTTGCCGTCCATTCTATCATCTTCCTCCTTACAAGTAGTCCTTGACTTACAACTCACAACTGAGCTCAAAATTTATGTTGCTACGTGAGACATTTATTAAGTGAGCTTTGCCCCATTTTACAACCTTTCTTGCCACAGTCGCTAAGTGAATCATGTGGTTAGGCAGTTCAATCCTCCCTGGCTTCCATCCTTCCCAGGTGGGTAAAACAAGGAGTCAGATTGTTGGGGGCAGTAGGCTGATTCTGTAAACCGCTTAGAGAAGGCAATAAAGCACTGTGAAGAGATATATAAGTCTTAAATGCTATTGCTATTACAAGTTAGAAACATGGTTGTAAATTGAATTTGGCTTCCCTATTGAATTTGCTTCTCAAATGGTCACAGAAGGTGGTCACATGATCTTGGGATATTGCAACCATCATAAATATGAATTAGTTGTATAAATCCAAATCTTGATTATGTGACTGGGGATGATGCATCAGTCATAAAGTGTGAAAAATGGTCATGTCACTTTTTCAGTCCCATTCTAATTTTGAATGGTTACTAAATGAACTATTCTAAGTTGAGGACTACCTGTATTCATTCTAAGCCTTCATTTCCCATGTACTTCGAAATACAGGTTTAGGCTGATGATTAGGAAATCACTTTTAAACTAACAAAAGTGATGGGGCAACTATCTTCCATGTCTTTAGAATAGGCCAGATGCAGCTCAGAGGATGGGAATCCTCTACCTACGCAAGACAGCAGCTACACTTGCTAAATCCACTCTTCTGTAAAACTATTAAATGTGGAGCCTTAAATGTTTTCAACATTTGCTGTGTTGGTGTCAAAAGAATCCTTATTCGTGAAGTAATGAGTTCCAATGCACACCACATGACATTGATTTTTTTTAAATCTACCTATTGCTTTATAAGTAATTCAAGACAACAAACATATATCATACTCCTTCCTCCTCTTATTTTTACCACAACAACCCTGTGAGGTGGGTTGGAATGAGAGAAAGTCAGCCAGCCAGCTTTCATGTCTAAAGCAGAACTAGAACTCATAGTCTCCTGGTTTCTATGCCAGCACCTTAATCACTATACCAAACAGATATTTCTATTGTAGAACCAATGTAGGGGCTGATCTAGCTGTGAATGTATGTATGCAAATTCCCACGCTGATTTGTTTTTATTTCTTAAAAAAATAAAATGTTCCACCTGCATTTTCCCTTCCTGCTTCTGCAGTATTTTGTTCTGTTACTTATTCGTGGCTCTGTCATTAATTGCATTATAGCTGCCTTTTGTCATCAAATAATCTGTTAATATAACTAACCAAAAAGCCAAAGGCCATCCAGTAGTTTTTGCAGATGTAAACATATTTGAATTGATTTTTCTACTCTCTGATCTAACTATTTCAGCTCTGTAATCTTTGTTATATTTCCCTGATTTTCCTGAACTCAATTTAATAAAAAACATATGCATTATTCTAAAACTGATTTTTTTTTTAATAACTGGGCCATTTAGATGGCTTGGCACAAAACATTTTTTCCAGTAGTGCTACTTTGATATGTAGAATTTTGCATTGTGGCTGTGATGAAACTATGGGATGAATAATTCAGGACAGTTACCGGTCTATTTTAATAGGAGGGCTATTCAATCTGGACTGCAAAATCAAGATGACCACTAGATGGTAGCAAGAGATAAATACAAGATACAAGTTTTATCTCTTTTCTGTCATCTAGTGATCATTTCAAATGTTGCAGGCCATATTTAGTACCCCTTCTATTGCTCCTTTTGCTCTGAAGGATCTATATCTCTCCTATAATATTCAGTTGCCAGCAACTTTTAAGAAGGCAAAATACAGCAATAAAGCTAAAGGGAAATAATGCGATTGAAATGTTTTCATTTGTTAAAGAGCACTGTTTAAATACTTGCGACTTAAAAGCAATTAGTGAATAACCTAGGCTTCATTTTTGTATACATTTTTATTTTATCTGGTATCTTACTGAAATTAATATACCATTTTCATTTTTGTTTTTGTTTTTTTCCTATCTTTAGTTGGATCAGGTAGAGCAATCAGTGGTTTGCTACCTGATTTACTACCAGCTTGAACAAAGACGGGAGAAATGATTAGAGTGTAAAGATGACCTTATTGCCTCATAGATTTTATTTAATTGCAAAATAAATCCAGTTTAGTAATATCAGTGCAGTGGCCTCTGGTGTTTGTATAGCAATGATGCCTGTAAGATTAGAAGGGGCCAAAGTGCAGCTCTAAATTACGGACCTTGTACAAAGTCCTATAGGACCATGGCTTGCTGAAATCATTGGCAGGGTTTGCAATTGTGTGAAGCCTTGGTTGATTGATAGCAGTGGGTTTTTTCCCCACCCATTGCAGCAACAGAAAATGGAACATATTGAATTTTGGCCTAGTGCAGTGTTTGAATCCACTGAGATGTATAAGAACAGAGCATATTTGTACATAAACTGAAGTTAATAAATTTAGCTTTTTATTGAGGTGTCAAAAATCAAGGCTGACATTGGTAAGCAAGATGATCTAAGAACCTAATAATAAAAAACACCATAGACCTGTCTAATCCAGCAATTTGTGTTACCCAACAGCCATTCAGATTATTACAAGAATGTAAAATAGCACAAGAGTCTCTTCTCAGCTTCTGCTAGAAATCCTATTTGTATTCAGAATATAACCATTAACACTACTGTCCATTGATGATACTAAAGCCTGTGAATGTTTGTTTCCTTTTATATCATTTTCAACAATTCATTGGTGATTATTGCCATATCTGATGACAGTGATTTTCATATCTGATTCTTTTGTATAAAAAACTGAATGTGTTTTCTGTTGGGAATTCTGGCCACTATTATTATGGTAACCCAGCTTTTCCCTAGTCTTCCTTAGTCTTTTGCCTCAAAATGGGTTTAATTTCAGATTCTATATTTTGTGGCACCAGATTGGAGAAGATTGATAGTATTTATCTTACTTTTTCACATCACATTGCATATGTGGAAGAAAATGATATTGTGGGTTAGTTGCCTTCATTCATATTTTTTTGAATAAAGAAGTAATTTATTACTATTATTCATCAACATTTATGTAAGTTTCTTTTGTTTATTTTCAGGCTTCATCTTTTGCCACAGGGCCACGACAGGCAGATGGCACATTCTATGAGTTTCGTACTTACACAATTAAGCCAAACAAGATGAAAGATTTTCTGGACCTCACTGCTAAAAACATTCATCTTCGCACACTTCATTCCCCAATGGTTGGATATTGGACTCTGGAATTTGGGGGAATGAATAAAGTTTTCCACATTTGGAAATATGGTACTGTATGCATAGTTTTATATTATATACATATGAAATTTCTGTACTGCTCGTCATATTTCTATGCCTCTGAGTGGTTTATAAGTAATACGCTAAAATCGTATTAAAAGTCATAGTTAGAAACAAAGTTAGAAAACAGAATTACAGAGTTAAAAAGAACAGTTGCAAAGCTAAAAGCCTTCAACCAGCTACCAACCACCCCCAGGATTGCATGGCGCTAGGCTCCCATGCCAGTTGGCAGAGCAAGGTGTAGAACTCTTTTGAAAAGCTAATAACTTGCCTCACCTTGTGTGTATGTGTGTGAGTGTATGTGTGTGATGTTTCCATAAATATATTATAGTACTTATATAATGGATTAAGTAATAAGATTGTTATTCTTGCTTCCCATGGGATATGGGATGTCTTCAGATTATTCAACCAGTATGAAAAGATTAAGGGACACTGAGCTTGTCGATCAGAAAGGTTGACAGTTTGGCGGTTTGAATCCTGCGTAACGGAATGAGGTCCCGTTACTTGTCTCAGCTGCTGCCAACCTAGCAGTTTAAAAGCATGTAAAAATGCAAGTAGAAAAATAGGGACCACTTTGGTGGGAAGGTAACAGCGTTCCGTGCGCCTTTGGCATTTAGTCATGCTGGCGACATGACCATGGAGATGTCTTCGGACAGCGCTGGCTCTTCGGCTTTGAAACAGAGATGAGCACCGCCCCCTAGAGTCGGGAACAACTAGCACATATCTGCGAGGGGAACCTTTACTTTTACTTTATGAAAAGATTCACTGCAGAAACTCCTGTATCGCCAGTGCAGTTTAAATAAGAAGCCTTAGAAGCTGGTAAGGAACCAAACATCCCTCAAGAACCAAAATCTCACTTAACAACCACCAGTTCATGACTTGTTTTGTGTAATCCAATAGGAAGCTGTTACTCACAATTTAGTTGCTTTAAAGTTGACAAAATGCCTTTTCTGTCAGATTGTGCATCTAAATTTGGAATCAATATAGCTTCAACATTATGGGGAATGCTGTAAAGCTTATTTGATTTTGCCTTCAAGCCCCATCAGCCCCCTTCCTTGTTGGAATTTTTGTATTCTCTGATTCTGTGTAAGACTGCTCTCTTACAAACCAGAATAGTAAACTCCCAAACAAAGAACATTCCTCCTGTATTCTGTTTTTTAGTCTAGGAAATGGTATTGGTTGTAGTCTGAAAATAAGAGTGAAAGATTATACATTTATTAAGATTGTAAATCTGATTTATTAACTAAGGTTTTACATTTTGATTAAGGGTGAGGAAGCTGTGAGTTACGCTGAATTCTAAAGAGGGAAAATAATCCAGATGCTCAGATTAATGTCAGTTTCTTGACTGTCCCATCTCTGCAGAAAGCAGATATCTTCCAGATTTTCTTTAGCAAAATTTATTGAAATAGTCTAGGTCAGTGTTTCTCAACCTTGGCATGTTTAAACTATGCAGACTTCAACTCCCAGAATTTCCCAGCCAGTCCGCTGACTGGGAAATTTTGCGAGTTGAAGTCCACATAGTTTAAACTTGCCAAGGTTGAGAAACACTTATTTAAGATAAGGGTACAGAGATTTCACAACTGCACTGAATTAAATATTTTTCTCAGATTTTAAGATGAAGACTTTATCCATTTCTTATTCATGATTCCCAGGTGAATTGGTGAAGGAGCTGTTGTCTTAAATAATAAGGTAGGAATATCCAGCTGGTTAGAATGTGAATGGCTCCCTGGTTGTACACATGGTGTTAAAGGACATTGCATATAATATTCTAATTAGAATTTGAAATCAAGACTTTGAGTGGATAGGAAAGTTGACTGGTATTTTAAGACCTTCATTAACTACTCTTTTGTTCAGTTCTTAGTGTGCTTGCTTGGTTCAGTAGTTCACAGTGCCCATCTAGGCTTTGCCTGGTCTGAGAAGCTAAGCAAAGGAGACCACTAAAGAATGCCAGGGTAGTGGTAAGCATAGACAAAGCCAATAGTCAATAGTTTGATTCTGCTGCAGAATAACAAGAAAAGGAAGATTTTATAGGAACACTAGAAGTCAACCTTGCCTTAAATAAGATGCATATCCACTATAGATCTCCCAATGTCAAATATTTGTGCATTTTAATAGTCACAGTCAAATTGGTGAAATTGATTTAGAATATTTTTTAGAGTTTAATCAGAAGCACAATAATTTATTATACGTACATTTTGTTTTCTTTTTTGACATATTTTTATTGATGTTAAGGAAAGTATATAGAGAACCATAAAAGAGAGGCAAGAAGAACAGACCCCCAAAAAATTATATATATATATATATATATATATATATGTATGTATGTATGTATGTATGTATGTATGTATGTATGTATGTATGTATATGTATATGTATATGTATTTAGTGTCATAACCCCTGGTATGCCCAAATATGGGAGGAAGTCTACTGCTTCCTTTCTCTGTCTATCGGCTCGTCACAAGAGACCATCCAGATATATATATATGTCTGGATGGTCTCTTGTGATATATATATTGTGATATATATACATATATATATATATATATATATATATATATATATATATATATATATGTGTGTGTGTGTGTGTGTGTGTGTGTGTGTGTGTGTGTGTGTGTGTGTGTGTGTGTGTGTGTGTGAAAGAATTAACATGCCAAGGACATTATATACTAATATTAGTTAGTTGTAAATAACTGAATATATTATGTTCCTGTAAAAAGTAAAACCAATACTAGGCCCTAAGTAAGAATGAATGTAAAAAAAAAAAAAATCAGGATGAATCTGTCATGGGAATATAACAAACAATGGCTTTAATAAAATCTGAATACTAAAAAAATGGCTGATTTTAGATGAACAAGAAGTAATGACTATGCAAGAGCAATAGGTTTGAGCAGAGGTCCCCAAATTTGGCAACTTTAGACTTGTGGACTTCAACTGAGTTGAAGTCCGCAAGTCTTTAAAGTTGCCAAGTTTGAAGACCTCTGGGTTTGACGTTCTGAAAAACACAAATAACAAACTAGATGCGGATGTCTAACTTTACTGTAGACATAGCTAAATGTGGATGTCTAACTTTACTGTATTTTGCCTTGTTTATAGAGAGCTTTGCGCAAAGGGCTGCGGTCCGTACAGCCTTAACCAAAGATCAAGAATGGCAGGGAAAATACATGTCTCATATGCTGCCTTTGTTGGACAAACAAGAGAATGAGATTACTTACCTGGTCCCCTGGTGTGCTTTTGGCAGCGCTGAAAAAGATGGTACATTGAATGTTAATGTATTTTGGCATTTTTAAAGGTGTAGACTGGCTGGGTTTTTTTTTTAGTACAGTTTTGTCACGTAGTGAGTAAACTTTGTACTTAAAGTTGACCTATGGCTATTTAATTATCGTAATTGTTGTGGTTCCTTTTGAAAATCTTTAAAAGCCCAGCTACTGAAGGTTTGTGTTCACTGCCTTCACTGTTAATGATTGTGCAGCTGAAAATATAATTTCAGTTCATGAAGGAAAAAATACGCATTTGTGCATCTAGTAAGTACAAAGTATACAATAGGTAATCATGCTTTAGAGCAGCAATTCCGAAATCTCAGGAACTTTAGTCTGTGTGGGGAATTCGGGGGGGTATTAGAACAGCTTAAAAGTTGTTGAGAAGCCTATAGAGATCCTCTGTTAGCCCATTAGGAATGCATGTTAGCATTCTTAATGGGCAAATAGGAGGTTGAGCTGGGAAAACTAGCATTTCAATTGAAAAATAATAATAGCACTTAAGATTTCCATGTATTTTTGCCAACAATATTATCTTCTTGTTTAAATATGTTTGATGTGTTCATAATTTTTCAACTGTCCATTTTAGCAAGGACTAGATTTTTTTTAAAAAAAAGAAAGCTTCAGATATTCTCAGTGCTGAATTCCATTCTTGTACAAAATCTCTTATTCGTTTCCAAAATATGTGCATAATATATTGAGAGGACATTACAAATTCTGAATCTTTTTCTTCTGGTGCTGCTGCTCCCAGGAGTCTATGAATTGGTCACCTTCCAGATGAAACCTGGTGGACCAGCAGTGTGGGGACAGTCCTTTAAATCTGCAATTAAAGCCCACATAAACAGTGGATATACTAAGCTGATTGGGGTCTTCCATACTGAATATGGACTACTCAACCGAGGTATGGTTGCTTATCAGATTTCAGTACAACATGGGACTGCTATATTTTAGGCAAGAAGTAAGGAAACACAGCCTTCGGTTCAGGGTAGCTCATGGCAGATCTCATCTGGGCTTGAAGCTAAGCAAAATTTGATCTGATTCATACTTGGATCAGAGATTTGCCAGACAATCTCAGGGCTGAAGGTTAGTGTGGAAAATTGAAAGATATCTTAAAACAAGGCATAATGTTGCCAAAATGTCTTGATGGACATGTTCAGAAAGCTGCCTGGAATCAGACCTGGCTCAGAGGAAAGGTTTACCTGTAAGGAAAATATACTACAGGGAGTCCTGATTACTGACCACAATTGGGACTGGCAACTCCATCACTAATCGCTACAGTCACTCAATGCAAAATTGTGTAACAATGCCAAAATCAGGCTAGTGTCTTTTACTCGTTCGTAGAAGAATACCGTATTTTTCGGAGTATAAGATGCACCTTAATTTTTTTTTGGGGGGGGGGGAGGAAATCAGGAAAAAAAACCTTTCTGCCTCTTTCCCAGCAGCATCCATCAATATTCATCTGCCTAATGTCTTTGCTGCCTCTGTCAGAGCCTGATTCCCGAAGCTGCCTAGGGAACTGTGATGAAAGCCTTTTCAATGAAAGTGTTTTTCAGCTGTAGGGTAGCGCAGTCGGGAGAGGGCACAGGAGCCAGGCGCGGACACAGGGCAGGCAGATTAGAGGCAGCCGACGGATTGGCGGCTTGGCTGCTGGCCACCCGGAGTGCACAGGCAGCAAAGGAAACCTATGTCGTGACCGCTGCTGCCTCCTGCCTACGTGCCTCTAGGAGGTTCAGCAACAGCAGCGAGGTTTCCCTGCACAGAACAGCCAAGAGAGAGAAGTGGTGGAGCTGCCAGTCTCAAGAAAGATGTTTGGGCACAATTTAGGGGTGGCAGGTGGGGCAGGGGCTGGGGTGGGCAGGGCACGCATCTTATTCAAGCCTGGCAGCTCCACCACTTCTCTCTCTCGGCCACTGTACAGGAAAACATCTTGCACAGTAAAGAAAAACTTCCCATGAAGTTTGTGCAAGGTTTTTCCTGCAAAGACCAGCCAAGAGATACATAAGAGCTGCCAGACTCTATTAAGATGCACATTTTGTGTGGTGGGGCACAATTTTGGGGTGGCAGGTGAGGCAGGGGTTGGGGTGCCCAGCATCCCCGCCAGTGGCGAAGAAGTGCCCCAGGTGCTGCTGGACTCTCCCCTCTCCTGACTCGTTGGGGCAGTGGTGGTGAAACTTCGCCCAGCGTGCTGCCTCTTCTCTCCTCTCGGCTGTTATCCGGGAGAGGGGACGTGAAACCATGGTCACTGGCAGTGACATTTAAGGCCGTGGGCAGTGGGCTCCAAGAAGCGGCTGCCAGGGCACCCATCCCCTGCCCCTCCTGCCACCCCCAAATTGTGCCCTACTGTGAAATGCGCATTTTAATTGAGTCACGATGCGGGTTTCCTTTGCTGCCTGCATACTCCGGGTGGCCAGCAGCCAAGCCGCCAAGCCAGCTCTAATCTGCCTACCCTGTGTCGGCGCCTGGCTCCTGCGCTGTTGCCCGACTGCGCTGCCCTCTCGCTTTTCTCCCTGCCTCCACCAGCCGACAGTGCTGGGCAGGAGAAAACAGGCGGCAAGTCTGTAGAGGAGGAGGAGGGCGTGTGGCTCTGTGATGTGCACCGGGGAACTGGGAAGGAAAGCATTTTCAGGTGGCAGTGCATGCTGGAACTGCCTGCCACCTGAAACACAATGCACTTGTTTGGCCTCTGCACGGGCCTTTTTGGAATTGGGGAGGGGACCCTACAGCCCAAAAATGCTTTCATTGAAAAGGATTTCATCGCAGTTCCCCAGGCAGCTCTGGGAATCAGGCTCCATGTGAAAGTGAGGATCCCCGCCACATGGAATCCCCCGAAAATGCGGCGCGTGGAGCGGGTGGGTGGAGCTACATTTGGAGTATAAGATGCACCCAGATTTTCACCCTCTTTTGGGGGGGTAAAACTGGTGCGTCTTATACTCCGAAAAATACAGTAATCAGTTTTTTTGCCTCTTGAGAGAAATTCTATTTTAGTCCATGCTTAGAATTTGAGCACTGAATTGTAAAATGGTTAGGAATGCTGATTCTCTTATTTGATAAGAATTAATTGACACTGTTCATTGGTTTATCACCATAACTAAGAATTATGTTTCAAACATTTGGTTACTTTTAATAATTTTATCCATTCAATTATTTAAGTATTTCATGTAATTAATAATTTAACTTCATCAATATTTAATTCAATTAACAGTTTAATCCCTCCAGTAATTTAATTATTGAATACCTGAGAACCATAATAATTAATGCTATTGCATATACCAGTATCCAATGCTTATTGTCATGTATTTGGCGTGACTATCAGCCGTATTCCAGTGGTGTGTGAATTGAAAGGATTTCTTTGATATACAATATCAGTGGTTACTATCCATAACAATGAGTAGGCATGGCTTTCCAAATAAAAATTATTCAGCAAAACCTTTTTTAATAAACACATTGCCTATTTAATTCACACTGTTATTGAGTTGCAGTTTTCTGTCTTTGTAGTTCATGTGCTTTGGTGGAATGAAAGTCCAGATAGTCGGGCAGCTGGAAGACATTATGCCCATGAGGATCCTCGGTTAGTAGCAGCTGGTAAGTGAAAGATTTCTCCTTTTTTCCCCTTTCCCTTTGGGATTCTTTCTTTATACATACATACATACATACATACATACATACACACACATACATACATACACACACACACACACACACACCACTATTAATCGTTTAATTGCTTGTGTGATTTGTTTTTAGTTCGAGAAAGCGTTCAATTTCTGGAATCCCAACAGAACAGCCTCCTGCTTCCTACAGTGTTTTCGCCATTAAAATAAATACAGTGCTTAATGGGACAATTGTACTGTTAAGAGCATCTAAGGGTTTTAATAGTCCAGCTATATATTTTTTTTCCTGTTTATAAACTATGATACAAACCTATCCTCTCTTTCTGGTAGCAATCTTATGCCTATTTCCCTTGCTGGAAATGGGAACGTTAATCTCCCGCCCAGTGAAATGAAAATTCAAGATTCACTAAATTATGTTATGAAAACGAACTTCCATAACTTATTTGTATTAGACTCCTTCATTGTATAGTTATCAGTGTGTGAAAATAAGTCTGTCAAAGACTGTGATTTAAGAAAAGCATAGTTTTTTTGTTAATTTTTCTGACCGACAGTACATATTGTGAAGGATCTTTTCTAAATGGCCACAATTTCAAAGCATTATTAAGTTTTTTTTTAATGTACATTTTGCTTGTCCTAAACCTAAGTGCTGCATTACTCTGAGGTAACATATACCATGTTTCCCCGAAAATAAAACAGCGGCTTTTCTTTTGATCCCCGAAATAAGCACTTGGCCTTATTTTCGAGGTCTTATTATTTTTGAAGTGCAGGAGGCGGCAAGAGTGGTCACCTCATGGCTGCTGCTGTGTTACAATATTTTCTGGGAGGGCTTATTTTCAGGGCAGGGCTTATTTTAGCACATGCGCTCAAAAGCCTGATCGGGTTTATTATCCGGGGAGGTCTTATTTTTGGGGAAACAGGTTATTTGCCTGCAATTCTATCTAACATGGTCCGAATTTTATCATTTATGTTTGTTTACTTGTCGCTGTACTAGAACTGGACCAAAAATGCCTTTGCAGTGGAACTTTAGTTGAATGAAAAATGTTCAATAAATCATGAACATGATCTTTCTTTCATTTCTATTGTTGATAGAAATGACATTGCATGTCAGTTTCAGGTCCCTGCTAGCTTTTCTTTCCTTTTCAATCATGGAAAAATTGAAGTAAATTAGAAAAAAAATCAAGTAAATTTTTCCATGTATTCAGAGCTAGCTCTGGCCATTTTAAATGGAGAAATGGAATAAACTGATTTATTCTGAGAGAGTTACTCGCAGTGGCATATTATGTAGCATACACATTTTTGTATTTTTGAAGCAATCATTCGAATTGCAGTGCCTGAAATGTAATTGTTGAAATTGAAACAATAAAATGGCTTTTTGAAATACATACATTTTGTGTTTCTATTTTAAATAACTTCCGATTTTAGGCATGGCACCCATATTGGAAGGGTTGTTAAAACGAAAGCCAGGGTGGTTAACTTTTTTCAAGTTAGTTGGTGGGGAATGAAATGTTTTTGTAGTAGGATTCATTCCCTTCTAGCACAGCCCAGAGAACTAGTGTGATGTAGGGTTAAGGAGATCCAGGATCTAGCATAGAAGCCAACTGGATTGCCTTGGCCAGTGACACTCTTTTAGCCCTAATTAGGGACAGACTTTGTGACAAGACAACAGGGACGTGGTAGCTCAGTAGCTAAGACGCTGAGCTTGTCGATCAGAAAGGTTGGCAATTCAGCGGTTCGAATCCCTAGTGCCACGTAACCGAATGAGCTCCCATTACTTGTCCCAGCTTCTCCCAACCTAGCAGTTCGAAAGCATGGAAAAATGCAAGTAGAAAAATAGGAACCACCTTTGGTGGGAAGGTAACAGCATTCTGTGTGCCTTCAACGTTTAGTCATGCCGGCCACATGACCATGGAGACATCTTCGGACAGCGCTGACTCTTCAGCTTTGAAACACAGGTGAGCACCGCCCCCTAGAGTCGGGAACGACAAGCATATATGTGCGAGGAGAACCTTTACCTTTACCTGTGACAAGCCAGCTGATAAAGCAAAAGCATCCTGCAGCCAACTGTGACAAACGTGAAGAACAATTCTTTTTCTAGCACACCACATAGCACCCAGGAGAGTAAATCCACTTTTATACCACACAAAAATCCACTCATTGGGGCTGTTCAAAGCATTTTAAGGAAGTGTTTGCCTAGCACTTCAGCATCTCTTTTCAAAGCATTAAAAGCAGACAAGGGTTTATTTGGCGGGGGAGGCTTGTTTTGAAGGGTGTTCCTGGCTCTGAATATATATGTACACAAAGTTACTTTGCTTTATTGGCCTGCCGCTTCTCTCCCACAGTAAACTAGCCCATCAGAGAGAAAAAATTAATGTCCTATTGAGTGTCATGCTTTAGTGCATGCAGGTATTTATTTTAGATGTTAAAGGATTGAAACAATTTACCGTATTTAAAATATATTGACTAGTGCCTTCCTTTGTTATGACTATATAAGAGGAAGTCTATGGTTAGCACAACTGAGGTTTCCTGAAGTGAAAGGGCAAGGAGGGCAGATATATTCCAAGAAACTTGGATAGATGCAAAGAAAATACTTGATGCTATTAAACAAGAAATTGTTTTGCCAAGGGAACATGAGGAGATCTCCAGGAAGCCACGAATAAAAAAATGTGAAAGGGAGCAAAGAGAAAAGCAGCAGAGGCCAAATGAACAAAATTGTATAACATCTGGGATTACACAGTGACTCTACAATCCCATGGACTTTTTGGACTTTAGCAAAGAGATCAGAACCGTCTATTTATGGCCCAAGTCACATCAGAGTCATATTTCTGTGGTTTCCAGAAGCCTGTTTGACACAGCTGCTGAAGATAATAGCAGAGTTTCCCACAGTTTTGAGATGGAGCATCACCAGATGAAAAGTTTAATATATGCCCTAAAATTGACCCACCACAATTAAGCCTCATAGCCCCCAAAACCTAACAACCATAATTCTGAGCTCAGTTATAGTTGTAAGTCCAGGACCGTAGTCAGAATTGTTTTCATTTCGTATTATACAGATCTCTTCAGGTTAAAATGTAATTGCTTCTTCAAGAATATCTTTGTTCTTAAATTGGAATTAAGTTAATCAGTGGGCTTCATTTTTTAAATAAAGCATACACTGCATATTCTAATTTTGCATTAGCCAGCTATTATACATCTACAATGCTTTGTTATTGAGAAATAGAGAACCATACCCTTTCCTACTTACAATTTTTATATTAACATAAATCTCACAAATGCTTAATGATTGTAGACCAGCAACACTTTTATTCTTTACTTGGTACAAGGCAATTAACAGATGCCTATTAATATTTCACAAATAGTTATTAGCAATACAAATATATATTTGTTTTTCCATGAAAATGTCCATTGAAAGATTTTTAACTTAAAAGATTGTTTTTGCGTATATGTGAAACTATTGTTTTGCAAAGTTTATAAGATATTCCAGTGCAAAAATAGATCCCATTACAGCCAGCATAAAGTGCTTGGAATGAAGGATCAATCAGATTAGAGAAGGGAGGGGATTGGAACAAAACTGGGAGGAAAGCAGGGACTTACTATACGTATTAACTTCTGTAAGAAATATATTCATATGAAACTATACAGTATCACAAATACTGCAGAAGGATAACAGCAATTTTAATCACATAACATGAAGTAAATATTCTTGCTCAGTTCCTTGACCAGTGGTTTTATATCATACCACAGAGAACAATTAGGACATGGATGTCAAATTCAAGGCCTGCGGGCTGGATCCAGCCTAGGGGATGCTTAGATCTGGCCCACAGGACCACCCTGGAAACAGCGATGGACTGGCTTGCAGTGCCTCTTCCAGCGAAAATGGAGCTTGGGAGGGCTGTGTGCGGCTCTCCTGGGCTCCGTTTTCACTGGCAGAGAGCTGCAGGAGGTTGTTGCAGCCAAAAAATGAAGCCCAGGAGGGCCGCATGTGGGCTGCATGACATCGAACTGGCCACACCTAAGCAGGCCCCCCGAGGACAAACACAACCCTGATGCAGCCCTCAATGAAATTGAGTTTGACACCCCTAAAGTAGTATAATTTTGGCTAACTTATCTGATACTAAGGAAAATTTCTATGCAGTGATTTACCAGTATTTATTGTGGAGCAAACCTAGCCTGGATCTCCATTCTTAGCAAGAAGTACTTCTATAAATCATTATTTCTCATGAAACAGATCAGTAAGGATTTGAAAGCAAGGGGAATATGTGATTACTCCTGTACTGAAGTCCCACTGTGATCAGTAGAGCTAACTGCCAAGTTACCCTGCATAGGATTTCAGCCTTATATTGGAAATTTACACAGCTGTCATTTAACTCTAAGCCAGTTATTTTGGGTTACTGTTGTGTCAAGGGATTGTACAGTTAATGCTTACCTTCGTTTGAATTGTGTTAAATTAGCAAATGTGTTTTAAAACTATACTAAAATAGAGTATTTATATTTGTAGAAAAAATAGCTACTAATATGGAGAGAGACGGGGGACGACTAAATTGCAGGTCATTGAAAGTTGGGTGCAAAAAAAGTACACAGGACTCAGACTGATGTCCTGCTGACTTCAAAAGGACTTAGTGCAACTAATCATTTCAGAATTTTACTTGCCTTGGGACATGTCTGAAATATTAGTATATGCCAGCCGTAATGAGCACGTGTTGGTTTGTTATCCAGTACTACAAAAAAATGTTTGTACCAATTTTGCTTTGCGTAGTTTTTTATTTAAAGATACTATCTGGGCTGATTGAAAAAAAAAAGCTTCCATATAAATTTCCAAATAAGCAATTGTTTAAAAAATGGATCATATTTTTTTAATTATATATTAGTTGCTTACCATCCACATATCCAACTTTTAATACCTACCTTCAATCCATATCTGGAGTAGGAGGTCAGTGTATGTGCCACATAAAAGCCATGGAGTAAGAGAAATGGAAGGACTATGGAAACTCAAGACTTCAAGAGCCCCAGCTGTTTTATTCTGGAAAGTTTTCTCCAACCTCAACCCAACGCAAAGTAGGAGATCACCATTTTTGTGATTTAAAATTATATGAAAACCAGGACAGAGGTGACGATATAACTGAAGATTTTCAACATTGATGGAAATAATGCTATATGCATTTAGATATTTTGTGGTAGGCAGGAAAACAGATACCCTAGTATGGGTGATAATAGAGAGTTCTTCAGAGATTGCTGAGTGTCTCCTACAGAAAGTACTTTTACAAGAAAACAGACATGTCAAGCTTAAGTAAAGAAATATAAAAACAGCAACAGTTCCACAACAAAAGCAAAGGGGGGAAACCAAGCAATTGGTCACCATACCATTAGGACAGAAATTGTCTCAGATGCTTTGATGTTAATAGTTGATTCTCCTACAAGCCATTAAGAAACATTGAATTCAGAGTAGCCTATTTTGACGGTGTGCTTCATGGCCCACTACTAAGAGCCCTAATGGTTGTCATACCAGTCCCCTCAAGCATGTATGGGTCAACCAGGCCAATAGCTAATACTAAAATAAGGCCACAATATTGCACTGGATGTGACTGCTGGACACTGATTCTGTTGATGCATTCATTGCCAGCAATGATGTTGTGCCCAAGCAGTTCCTTTCCCTGTGCGGAGGGGGCTGTTAGCATGGTGAATAAATAAATCACTGGCCACAAATCTCTGAACTGTTGTTACGTAATTCTTAACACAAAACATACTAAGTAGAAACAACTGGGAGTATGGCAGAAGACAACGTAGCAGCAAGTGGCACCATATTAGAGTTTCACAGAATTATAATGTAAGAATAGCTAAATTCAAGTCTTTCACTAGAGAACAGTACAACAAGGCAACATCTCCCAGAGGCCTGCCTCTGTAGTGGAATATTGTTTTGTTTGCATTGAATTGCATTGCATTGAAAGATTAACCAGTACAATGTCCCATTTATAATTTCCATCTCCATCTCCTCGGCCTTGATCTGTTTCCACTTGGGAAGATCCCATCTATAATACAGAAAGGATGAACCTTTCCCCCTTCTGCTCAGTGCGACCATTGCGTCCTTCTGAGGAAGGTTATTCATACGCAGCTTTCCTTCACCTTTTCATCTTGCAAAAAGGAAGTCAAATTAGCTACATCTACCACAGTCTGGTTTTTGTGCAACGACAAGTCTTTCATGTGGTCATCATCACTTTGGTCCTTGGCGAAGTTTACAAATACCTGAGAGAAGAGACAAAAAGGTGGGCATCAATAATGAGATCATCACAGGGAGATGTTGATTCCTCTTTGTCACCTATTTGTTGTGGCCCATTGGCAGCCAGCAGAGTTGGACAGTGAGGAGGTTGTGGAGGAACATGGGCTAGTCTTAGAGGCTGAGGAAAGCTCAGACGAGGGCTCTTTGTTGGAGGCAGAGAGGAAGCTAGACAGCAGTGAGGCAGAGGAACAGCTGGAGTCTGTTCCCAGTGTGCGCATGTGCAGAGCTGCCAGACGACAAGAACAACTAAGAAAGCAGGGTCGACTTAGGAGTAAAGGCATACCTTGGAGGTGATTAGCCTCTCCCATAGGAAACAAAAGAGGAACGAACGGGGAGTGGGCTTTTATAGGAAACAATTCATTCATTCAGTCATTTCAAGAGTGGAAAGTTCTGTATGTGACTGTAAGAGATTGTGTGCCAAGTTTTGTCTTGTTCTGCATTTGGAAACTAGTTATCTGGCACCTCTCCAAATGAAATAAGGTTCGGGTTGATAAATATTCCTCTGAAAGACTTTGCTATGTCTTGCTGACTGAATGAAAGGAATTCATAGTTGTGTAAATAAAAGGGGTTTTGCCGGAACCAAGACTCGGCTTCTTGCTTTTTAAAGAAGCCTGGGTCAGAAGACTATTGTGACTGGAGTGAATATCAACCAACAGAGAAAGAACCAAGGTGGTAACTGAAGTGTGAAAGTGAATAAATTAAAGCTCAGGATCGCAATCAAGGAACGAGATCTTGAGACGCGGTCCCCCCCCCCCCCCAATTTTATGCTATCAACTTACTTGGTCAAGTGTGGTCTGGGAAACGGAGTAGTCTTCTATGTGGAATCTCTTTTTGTTCTGGGAGAGGATACTAAATATCCTAGCCAGAGAGGATGGGGAGGATGGGAGCTGATATTGCAGCATGTTGCAATGCTTCTCCTTCAGCACGCTTCCTGGAAAAGCCAGCTTGAAGAAGTTCTCAACAGGCGTTAAGTCAGGGTTTGCCCCTGCTATTCGTACAATTATTGTGTAGCCATCTCCAAACCTGAAACGTAAGGAAAGCAGGGGTACTCAGCCATGGTTATCCTAAGTTTTAAAAAGACATCATAGCTGTAATGTCTTCTGGCTTTCTCACAGGTCATTTATGATCCTAAAAAAAGATGCCATTGATTTCAAAAGTACCACATAATCATAGTCCTGGAGGTTAATGAGAAAAGCCTCAACATGCCCATTGATCTATGATAAACCAAATTTTGACAGCCATTTTTCTTTGATGAGGATCTAATATATATGATTACAGTGTCATGTACTTTCAAGTATTCATTAATTATTTTGGCATGAATGCCAAATAGTCCATACAACTTGCAACTAAACATAAAAAGGAAAAGTAATGTAAACAACAAGGTCCTGATATGTCTTTATTTGGACAAGCAGAGGAAAATGCTTATCTGTGATTTTGAAATAACTTTCAGAACAAGCTTATATCATTTTCACTGATCTATGAGTGATCCAAAAAAATGCTAATCTTACAAGTCTTTATGTGTTTTACAAGAAATTCTATGTCAGGAATGAATTGTTATTTATTTTATAGTCATCACAATAATAAACAAAATGGACAGCAATGCAAGTATCTGTATATGATATGACACCTCATTAGATTTATTAGGCATGTGTTTCAATATTTTAATCTTAAATGTTCTTCAATGGGAGTTAAATGATGGAATAGTGAAAAATCTTTAACTTTCTGACATCCTTTCAATTCCCTTATATTACCAGGAAAATCGGTAAGATGTAATATTAAACTTGCCCTATTTTTACATTATTTTCCTTAAATGTAAATGTAAGTTAATTCAATCAATAAATTAGCGAATTGGAAAACTGGGCAATTGCCTAAAAAACTATTTTCTGTGACTATGGGACTAGGATAAAAAGTAATGGGTATAAATTGCAGCTGTCTAAATTTTGCTTAAATAAGGAAAGGAATAAAGAAAAAAATTCTGATCATAAGAGATGTATGTACATAAATAAATAGAACAGTCAATCTACAGTCTATTTTAAGGACGATGTGAGTTGTTCATATCTGAAGATTTTTAAAAATCCACTTCAGGCTTTTAAGAAGAGACTGGACAACCCCACTAATAAATGTTTTAACTGTGTGGGGTTTTTTCTGCATATTGCAGAAGGCTCATGGTCCTTCCAAATCCTATAAAATAAATCTATTGCTGACTTCATGCAAAACGTCTATAGAGATTCTCAGTCATCCATGTCATGGTTGTCCCAAGGGTGCTTTTTCAGGAGGCAACTGGACTTTCTTGTTTTTTCTCTGAAGATGTTTCACTTCTAATCCAAGAAACTTCTTCAGCTCTGACTGGATGGTGGGGAATGGAAGGATTTATATTCCTTGCAGACAGCTGGTCATTTGCATCCTTTTAGAGGGCCGTTGAAAGAATGCAAATGACCAGCTGTTTGCAAGGAATATAAATCCTTCCATGCCTCACCATCCAGTCAGAGCTGAAGAAAAAGTAAGAAAGTCCAGTTGCTTCCTGAAAAAGCACCTTTGGGACTTCGTGCAAAGTTTTTTAAAATCATTATAAAAGTCTTACTGTGAACTATCCATCTTTCAAAACAGAAATGCATATATTGGCATAAAAATAGGAGGGACCAAGCAGTTTTACCTGTTCTTCAAGTGTTGGACACTGCCAAGGCACCTGAACCGTCCATTCACCATGATTGCCATTCGAGTGCAGAGGGCCTCACATTCTTCCATGCTATTTGAGGGGGAAAAACAGATTCATTATACAAATGAAATGTTTGACAGGTTTTTTTAAGGATGTATGCATTATAACAATTAAAGGAAAATAATAAATAATTACATGAAAGGGAAAAAGAAATGTAAAGAGACATTGGATAACAAGCAAAAAGAGGAAATAGTTTACAATTATCAGAATTTAAAATTCATTGTTTCATTCAGTCGTTAATACAACTAAGTTCATTATGTCATCTTGAAAAGTAATTAGACATGTATACAAAATTGCCCTTGTTTGTCATTGTTCCAAACATAAGATGCTATAATCATGTAAAGGAAAAGGAAAAACAAAAAACTAACAATGAAAAAGGAGAAAAATCAGTAAAAATGTTATTAAACAACATAGTTTAAAATTCTCTCATTGTGCACAACTCCTAATTATATCAATCTATTTACTTTTCACTGTCTTCATGATGATTATTTCCCTTTTAACATTCATACATATTTAGTGATTTTTGGAATGCACATCTGTTTTAATTCCTCAAGAAACAGGTAGCTCTGGATATGCAGGGTTTGGATCTCTTAAGATATTAAAATATCTTCTTGTAAGCAAGAGAAACATCCCTTTCCCACTTTTAGCCATTCTAGTAGGGACCTGTCTCCTACGGATCCAAGCTTTTTCCATGGAGAAAAACCTTTCCCACCCCCAAGTACTTTCCTTGGTCACACACACACAAACGCACACAAAAAGCTTAGAACCATAGGAACCATATTATGTATATAGTAACAAGGGCCATAAGAAAGAGATAGCTGTGGAGGTGGATATGCTGCCTTCTGCTGGTCTAAGCAAGCCTCACTACCTAAAATTAAATAAAATATTCAGAAAATGCATTTTCTGCTTTATTACTAAGCGGTCATATGTAAAAGAAGAAAAGATTATTAGCCTATTCTGCCCTATTTTGTTTTATGTTTACTCAGGTAGATGGACCTGTTGTTCCATTAAACTTTTGTGAATTTTCCTCCTGGCAAAATTTGCATCAAGAATAGTCTGTTATGTTTCTAACATATGTCACAATTAAAGGGAGAGGGAAGGAGAGTAAATGGGCTCTAAGTTGAAAATCATGCAAAACAGTTTTTGTATGCTGTTATCGCTTACCTGTGAGATGTAAGGACCACGGACCTTCCCTCTTTGATGATGCTCAAGGCACAGTTCCAAAGGAAGCGGCGAGCCTTGGGATCCATTCCTGTAGTTGGCTCATCCTTCAATTGACACAGATTAAATTCATTGGTTTCACCATTACTGCCATGGTAGAGTGCTTATTGTCAACCAAGTTTACCCTCAGAAGACAAGGGCTTAGTATTCAATTATACTGTACATTTCCTGGAATAAGGTGCTAAATGAAATTAGGGAAAAACTCAACTATTGCTAAATCTCACTTGAAGATTGAAATGGAACTTGAAATTTTTCCATTAAAAAAAAACTCTGCAAATAGTGTGGTAGGGAGAAAGGGTGATAGAAGCTGCCTCTTTCATTTGCCAACATGCAGAAGGAGATATAGTCCATAAAACATGGTGTCATTTACACCTGCCAGTAACAATAGACTCTATGACTCATCATGAGACACAAGAGTTGTTACCCAACCTCTGGAGAGCCAAAGATTCTTGAAATAGAATATTGAAAAAATGAACTTTATCAACTATCTTCAGTTAAATTATGATATATCATATCAATTTTAATGAGCTAAATTGTTAGTGAATTGTATTTATTCTTATGGCACGTGTCAAGTGCCAAATTAACACTATGATTTGCTTCCACTATAAGGGGTTTTTTTTGGGGGGGGGGAGGTTGCAATTCATAATCTGCTTCTGACAGCAAAGTAGTTTTGGTTGACACTCTTCATGAAATCTTCCTAGTTTTAATGAGATGTGTTACTAATGTGATCATATCTATACTTACCAGGAAGACCACAGGAGGCCCCCCGATTAGAGCCATTGCAGTAGACAACTTGCGCTTGTTCCCACCACTGTAGGTGCCGGCATATTTTTCAGCATATTTTACAAGGCCTAGTTTACGGACAGCCCATTCACCAACCTGCCAGATGGAAGAGCAACATGAGAATTGAAATACGGTCTCCATAATTTAGAGCAGAGGATAATTTAACTCCTGTTCATTAATCTGCTATCTGTACTTTCTGTTTCAAAGTAAAAATGCTGTTGTGAATATGAAGGTTGCTCACATTGCATCTGCCTGCAATTCTTTAAAGCAGCTGTATCTTTCCCAAATCTCATGGCTGCCCCAGCTGCTGTGTGATCATGGGAAAAGAAGCATCAGGTTGAAAGGGTTGTAGATAATGCAATGTGCATATCCCCCTGTACTTCAAATCATCTTTCTGTTTTTGAATCCACATAGGCTTCTTATGTATCCTAAGTGAACTTAGTATGGTTCGTACCAACAAATAGACAATATTGGAAGAACGCTTGGATTTTCTGGTTCATGGTTGGTTACAGAGGCATAAGAAAGTTAAAAATAATTTTAACAAAATCAGTTTCCCTTTCTTGAGAATGGAAAATACAAAAAGCAATCTAAGAAAGACCCTTCCTTCCTTCCTTCCTTCCTTCTTTCCTTCCTTCCTCATCTCAACAAATGACTCTGGAGGGCGCATACAAAATTAATAAAATGACAAAAAACGACTGTGAAGCAATCAGAAGTTCCCCAGCAGAAAGGGAACTACAATCCCCATAGCCAGTTTGTAAAATACCCCACATTTAGGAAGGAATTTAGCTTGGAAATGATATAGGGTGGGCTACAAATGAATTTGATATAGACGGTATTTCTATCTTTTCTGTTTCATTTGTTTTTTCTTATAATTTTGTATAATATTTTTCTAAGCCACCAATAAGAACATATGGTGAAACATACAAAGCATGAATGTCATGTCTTATATGCTTATTTCTATACACACCATTTAATTACCAGCCATGGGGAGTTTGTGGTGGCAATTAAGTTGGGTGGTTCTACTTCTGCCTGTATCATTTTACCTTGCAGACTTCTTTCTCAGGAACTCCCCTTAAGAGCGCAAAGAATTCCAGGTGTTCTCGCCCAGTCAGCAATTCCTGAATGGCATCAAACTGAGGACAGTAGCCCATGTTCTGATGGACTTCTTCGATGTTAGACAAAATACTGTGAAGAAATGAGACCATTTATTAAAGACTTGCCAGTTTTGCTCCAGCTGTCTGACAAAATTTTCAGACTTGAACATCCAAGGCAGAAATAGAGCTGTTGGGGGCCATAGACTGACTTGTAAACTGCTTAGAGGGGGCTGTAAGTCTAAATGCTATTGCTATGGGCTAAGTCAGGGGTCGCCAAACTGGGCCACAGCCTCTTGGCCACCGGGCAGCATGAGAGGTTGGCCAGAGCAGTGCATGTGCGTGGCTGCACATACACACACACACACAAACACCACTTGCGCTAGTGTCGGCAAGCGCTCACGTGCACACATGCATGCATAAAAGCACCTGACCTTCCAGGCTGCCAACCCAGAAAGGTTGGAGAACTCTGTGCTAAGTTATAATTGTGAGTGGTGAATAGATAAAGCCACAGGTAGTTCTCATTTAGTGACAATTTGTAAAGACGGTAATTTTGTTACCAATCCTCATATTTATGACCTTCATATAGCCAAGGAAAGCTGAAGTAAGAATCGCTGCTATGTCACTTAACGACTGCTTCATTTAACAAACACGTTTCTTTTCCCAATTGTGGTTGCTAAATGAGTTCTACCTGTAAAGTTTTCTTCATACCTGTTTCCCTTCAGAAAAGCATCTCCTCCTGTAACATCAGTGTCTCCAGTCAACATCTTGAAAGTGGAAGATTTCCCTGCGCCATTCACGCCCAAGAGGCCAAAGCACTGAAACCATTAAGAGTTACAATATCAGCACACCATCAAAGCATATATATATATGTGTGTGTGTAGAAAATCAAAGTGTGTGTGTGTGTGTGCTTTGATCTTCTACACATAAATTGGTGCAGGTTTTTTCTAATCCTTAAAGCTGTATAGTTTTTATATTTTTATAGCATTCTGTATGCAGGTTTTTTTGTAATCCAAGCATATATATGTTTATGTGTGTGTGTGTGTGTGTGAATCATTCCACATCACTACCATGACGTAACCATGTACTTGAGGCTTTCCATTACTACAAGCCTCCATGTGAATTTTTCAATAATTGCTTTATCCTTTAGTCCTTGAGTAATATATTACATTAAATTTACAAGCATAAAGACTGGAAAGCTTTACCTCTCCAGGAGGGATTCCAACACAGATCCTATCCACAGCAGGTTTCTGTTTCATTCTGTACCTCTGGAAATAGTAACAAATTGGTTTGTAGATGACAACAATTCAATTTTACAAATTGTACCCCTTCACCTCTCTTCTCTTTCCAGGCATGGTTTTCCAAATTTTTATCTTTCTTTCTATTAGCTTTTTCTATTTGCATCAACTACAAGTCTCTTCAGGAAAACCACGCGCAAGTTAACATGTGAGCAACTCTGTTCTGCCTTTTTATATCCAGTGAAACCGTGAAAGGGTAGCATCAATTTACACATTTAATGACTTATGCTTAACGCCCTTATGGGAGAAATTTTCTTCAGCAGCAATATTAGGTGGCAATCAACAGCAGGTTTCAGTATCCAGTCTTCGAAAAGATGTATAAATGTTCAAATAGAAATGTCATTTTCCTAAAAGCACAACTTAATTTGTTGTTTCCCTCACCTTGGTTAATTCTTTGATTTCTAAGATGTCACTCTGTCCACCACCACCGATGATCCTCTGCCTTTCTCTAATCACATCCTCATCCTCTTCATTTACAGGTGGAAGCTTTGCACTGATAGGCCTTTGGGAAACAGGGTGAAAAAGGAATATATTGTGTTAAAACTTCAAATTGTGCTACGTAACAGATATGCTACTTGACACCATCACAATATGTGGAACTTAGTTGATCCTCTTTCCCAATTTACAAAAGTTAAAACTCACACTTAGTTAAAGGCCCCAAGGCACATTCCAAAAATTACCATTCTACTTTAACATTTTAAAATGAACTCCCAAGATGCTTTAATCATTCATCTAAAAATCAAAAGGTAGCAAACATCAGTACCAGAGAAAAAAACATCTATGCCATACTGTAAAAGCAGAATGCGTCCTGATTAAGATTTGCTCATTGACAAATCTAGGTTTGCTTCCATGAGTTATATGAAATAACTGTCAGATTGGGGTGAAAAATTAAATTGGATAATTGAGATACTTGAAATTAAAATGTTGGTTTTGGTACGTTAGCAGAGGAAGAGTAGAATTAACAGACAAAATGGATGGAGTAGGGGGAGACCAAAAAAATGAAGGTCTACGAAGTTCTAGGAGTATTACTGAAACCAAGTCTATGGTAAATTGTAGAATAAATTTGAGTTATTAGTATAAAAAATGAAAGTAAGTTTTTGATCTTAACACTAATCCCCCATTTCTCCTCTTCTAACCCTTTCAGAGGAATTTTTTTTTGTCCTTCTGTAATGTAAACAGGCATTAAAGGTAGGCCTCAGGTTACGACGACAATCGAGACAAGAATTTCTGTTGCTAAACAATAAGAATATAACGTTCAACATCATGTGACTGCATTGCTTAGCAACAGCAATCACAGCAATCCTGGATGCCATTGTAATTCAAGGACTACAGAAGTCTTTAAGTGAGGATCTCACATGACTGCAACATGGGAAGAGGTGAGAGTCCCAGGCCAGCAGGCAAGAGCTACAGGTGGATAGACGTCACAGAGCATGGGATGGGGAAAAAAGCAGCGGGAACAATTTGTGACCTCCTACATCTGCAGGCTTCTCTGTTTGACTTGCTTTTAGGAAGCCAATATAGAAGTTTGCAAATGGCAATCACGTGGCTGATGCTGCAACTATTGTTAATTACGAGCCAGCTGCGAAGTGCCCGAATCACAATCACATGATTGCGGGAACATGGAATAGCTACAATTCCAAGGACTGGTCGTTAAATTCCCCTCAATCGGTATCGTTGTAACTAAACAGTTGCTGAAGGAGGGGTCATAACCCGAGAATTACCTACAGTAAGATGTTCCCCTCTATAGATAGTTTAGTGCTATAACGTTTTTAATTATTCTTTACATTTGGCTGCATGAGCTGGAAATCAACAGGAATTAAATTTTCATCCACCCAAAATTTCTTGAGGGCACAAGATTGTTAGTGCCTGATTTAGGTCCTCAAGCCTCAGCCTAACCCTAAAACATGCACCCTTCCCATGCTAGGAATTGATCGCTATGGAGGATTTCTTACCTTGACTTGATAAAGAATCTGTATTGGATCAACACCGTGATGAGGAAGAACACAACTCCTTCTATAGCCATGGCAAAAAGGTTCCTCCCAACTAGGTTCCAGGAGAGAGGGGAGACAAAGCGATTCTCACCTGGTCAGAGAGAACAGATAAATTGGTTCAGCCTTCCCAAGAAGCAACTGCTGTGTATATCCATCATTACGTAGACGTTTCAAATAAAATGCACCAAAATTAAGTGGTAAATTAATATTGATTGGGATGTAGAAAGCCTAATTCTATTCCTTTCATGGCTAGAAAACATTACAAAACAGACATTGTAGGAGAAGAGGTCTGTTAGCCTATGATAGCCAAACAGAACGTGCCCAGTAGCACCTTTTCTGACCAAAAAATATATATTTCAGGCTATCTTGAAATGTCTCAACAAATGCAACAGCTTTTTCATATATTAAAAGGGTTAATTGATGAAGGAGTTGTAATCTATTGTACATGTAATCCAGTGGTGGGATTCAAAGATTTTTACTACCGGTTCTGTGGGCGTGGCTTTGTGGGTGTGGCATGGCTTTGTGGGCGTGGCTTGGTTGGCATCGCAAGGGAAGGTTACTGAAAAAACCCCATTCCCTCCCCACCCCACTAACCTGCTTTCCAGCTCCATTTTCCTATTCAGGGCAACAAAACAGCTGGGATACAGCAGGGCGGAGCCAGCCTATTTACCAGTTCTCCGAACTACTCAAAATTTCCACTACCGGTTCTCCAGAACTGTCAGAAGTGACTGAATACCACCTCTGATGTAATCCATATCTACCTAATCACCCCACCTTATTTTCTCTTTTGCTGTTCCCCTCTGCCCAAACCTCCTCAGTTTAGCCACTCCAATCATCTGAGCTGAGCTGTTATTCATGAAAGCCTCTGTCTTTTTGATAAAACATGTTAAAAGGATGCTACCAGATTCCTCCCTTCTGCTTTAAGGCTTAAAAAATAAAAAGAAAAAGAGAATGTAACACACTGCTGGCTCAGCTTGTAAAAGCCTAAACTCTGTGAGCAACATCTTACTTACCAAACCTTTCGAGGGCATCTGCCATTGCTTGGTTTTTCACCATGTCGATTAGGCCCCGCCCCAAGCAGAAGTGTGGAAAGATGAGGAACACGGACTTAAGGATGTCATTGATGTTGTTGAATTTCTAAAGGACACAGAAGCCAAGGTGATCAGCAGCTTGAACATTTACAAACAGGACAGATGTCAAAGGCCGCAGATCTACAGCTCAGAAACCATTGAAAGAATTATACAACTATAAGACTTAAATGATTTAAACCAGTCCCTTAAAAGGAAAAGGGATAACTCTGCCCCTTCCTCTGATTGATTTAATTTCTAAATCGATCATCTGGATAAAAAGGAACAAAGTGATGTTCCTCTTTGCTTTTCAAAATTCAAAAGGATAGTCTGGCTTGTGACAGGATTGGCAAATCTAACAACAGAGCTAGGTTCTGGTTTTTTTTTATTCTACTATCTAAGTGCTGAATTGACATAATTCCAGCCTCAGTTTAAATGTAAGTTCTGTTTTAATTTCACAACTTATGCTTACTCACTCAAAATTACAGATTTTTGGCAGTGGTCTCTATAGGATGCTCCTACTAGTAGAGAAGATAATTCAACCCTTCCTTGAAGCTTTCTAAACAACTTAAGAATCGAGAAGGACGACTACTGAGGGAGATACCAATTTCTTCCCTGATTCTTCTGTTGCAAAAGACTTCTATTAAAGTCTTCTACCAACTGGCTAGATTTCTCTTGCTTATGAATTAGCATAAAGGTAGTCTTCTACCTTTCCCCAATAGTACAAAGGTGTATATCTCCTGTTGCATTCATAAATTCAGATTCTCCTCCTTTCAATTACACCTTTATAAAAGATTGTGCAATTGGAAGAAGTCCTAAGTGTGGTAATACAAATATGCCTTGCTTTCCACATTCATCCGACTCAAAATCACAAGAAAATCAATTCTGTAGAAAAACCTAATGTTTGTTTACTCAGTGAGAACTCACAGAGCTGGTGAATAGTTCAAGGACGAAAGTGATTACGCTTGCATTGATGCCAATGAAGAGGTTGACGCTGGTCAGCACCACGTATGCTGTGCTAGGAATCTTGAATATAAAAGATGCTGGGTACATGAGAGGAGTTATGGACCACCTGGCAAAGAACAGAGAAAGTCATTGAGGTCTCTTCACCTATTCCACCAGTGGTAGCCCATACCTGAATCAAAAGAGCCTTCCTTACCCATAGAGCAAAAGTAGAAGTGCTAAGACTGGGAGGTTGGTTGAGGATACATAGGATTTCTGCTGGAAGCAGATAAAGATGATGACAACCAAAGTTGCTGGGATGATGTAGTTGCACTGTAAGTTTCAAAGAAAAGAAGAAAAGAGAATCAGAAGAGCTCCAGATTAAAAGATGCAAATGATTATAACATTTAAGTTACAAAGGAGATGGTCATGGCAAGCTTTTCAAGAATTAGATCTTCTCAAGCTAATTACAATGAGACAAAGGTGATACAAATTGATCACAGTATAAGAGGACTTGATAGAACCACAGAAAAGGAGATAGAATGTCTGATATACCATATTTTTCGGACTATAAGACACACTGGTGTATAAGATGCACCAAGATTTCGAAGAGGTAAGTAAGAAAAAAAGTTTTTGTCCTTCCCGGCCCCCAGGAGCACTCTGCAGACTTCAGCAGGGCTGGGGGAAGGAAAAAAATGCCCCCGTTTTTGTGAAAAGCGGGCAGAAAATGGCCCATTTTTTGCAAAAATGGCAGCATTTTTGCCTTCCCCAGCCCTGCTGAAGCCTGTAGAGTGCTTCTGGGGGCTGAGGGAAGGCAAAAACATTTCTGTTTTTGCGAAAAACAGCCCATTTTTTTGCCAAAATGGAATGTGGGGGCAGGGCTTCAGGAGGCCAAAAATGGCTGTATTTGGTGTATAAGACACATCAACATTTCCACTTTTAGGGGGAGGCAGAAGGTGTGTCTTATACTCAGAAAAATATGGTACTTCATGATCCAAAGTGTTTGGGGGTTGCATGTTTGCGATTCCTTTTTTTAATTGGCTCAAACCCCAATCTCCACAAAGTCTTCTTGTTGTTTTTAATGCAATTTATGTCAGCTTTAAGATTCAAAGCATTCTACTTGCTAGCGCCACAATGGTTACATCAAGTCTGAACATTCTTACAGACACAGGGCTGGGACATGGCTGAAATTGTAATTAAACTGAATCTCATCAGGGTTACTTAGTCTCATTTCTAAATTATCAGTACTGTAGCACTACTGTCCTCTATATGGTTATTGCAATCTATCCTTGAAATGCAGTGTAGAGGCTGGCTTCTGATATTTAGAGAATGTGTATTCCTATACCAACATCAACTATTTCTGGTCAGGTACTACATTACTCTGACAAGCCAGGATCAAGCCAAAAGGATCAAAGTTTTGCATGGCAACTGCATTCTTTCAGACTATGACCACAAGGAACAGAAACTAAAAATGTCAAACAGATGCAGCCTTACCATATCCCATACAAAATTGGCCGCCCAGTAGATCACTGGTTTCACACCACATATGAACTGGAGATGCTTGGCTTTGCTGACACGCTCCTGGATTAAGAAAACCACAAAGCTGGCTGGAACAAAGGACATGGCGAAGATGACACAAATGGAGACCAAAACATCCACCGAAGTAGTCATCCTAGTAAAAAGAAAGATGGAAAGGTGACAAATTGATTTTTGACTTGTTCATCCAGATTCTTAATTAAGTATATCTTTAGAAACAGGACAACTGTAATTGAAATCTTGGTTTATATTTGTTGGAACTACCATATTTTTTGGAGTATAAGATACACCTTTTTCTCCCCTAAAAGGGTGAAAATTTGAGTGTGTCTTATACACACACACTGACTACTGCAACGCGCTCTACATGGGGCTGCCCTTGAAAAGTGTTCGGAGACTACAATTGGTCCAGAATGCAGCCGTGCGAGCAATACTGGGTGTAGCTAGATACACCCATGTTACACCTATCCTCCATGAGCTGCACTGGCTCCCTATTGGTCTCCAAACACGCTTCAAGGTGCTGGTGATTACCTTTAAAGCCCTACATGGCCTAGGACCTGGATATCTCCATGACCGCCTCCTGCAACATACCTCCCAGCGCCCAATAAGATCGCACAGGGTGGGCCTTCTCCGGGTACCATCGACTGCACAATGTCGTCTGGTGGCTCCTCAGAAGAGGGCCTTCTCTGTAGCTGCCCCGGCCCTCTGGAACGAACTGCCCTCCGAAATCCGGACCCTCCCCACTCTCTTGGCCTTTCGAAAGTCTGTTAAGACCTGGCTGTTCCGGCAGGCCTGGGGCTGCTGATCTTGATTGACCTTCAGCCCCACTATGATCGAGTGCATGTTGTGTTCTGTTTTAATTTGTTCTGTCTCATATTTTAAATTTTTAATATCTTCTTTTTTAAACTGTCTTTTATGTAAGCCGCCCGGAGTCCTCCGGGATTGGGCAGCATACAAATCTATTAAAATTGACAAATTGACACCGAATGTAGCCCCGCCCATCCTCTGGCCCCCATCTTTTGGCCTCTGTCTCCCAGCAATTTACCTCCTTGCAGCAAACTCAAAAAATGGGGCTTGCGGAGGCGGCAACTGGGAGGCTGGCACTGAAATTTATAGTGAAACTTCCTGTTTGCTGCAAGAAGGCAAATTGCTGGGAAGCAGAGGCAGATTCCCCCCCCCCCTGTTTTCCTTCCCAAAAGCTAGGTGCGTCTTATACTTCGGAGCATCTTATACTCCGAAAAATACGATACATGGATACTTCCAACTTCGTGTTTCTTTGATCACTAGAGATACATTTTCATTTCCCCTCTCTATTCCTTTCCCTTCCACCCCTTTGTTGTCATTGCAGGACGTACAAAGCAACTTCAGAGAGCTGCTGCTTGGTGAGGTTCAGTGGGTGATTGAAGACCGTTATGCCATAATTGCTTGGATTCTCTCCATCTTGTAGGTTGGCGCGGAGAATGGCATTGTTGATCACATTGATAAAAGCGCCGACAGCATGCCAGCCTTTGTTGTTGAACCACACCTGAAAAAGGAAACACCTCGTTTTAACGGAGAGAACATTAGTCATTTGGTAGGAAATCTCAGATTTGAGGATCAAAATCATAGGATCCTGTTGGCTTCCTTTGTGCGTTTCAGTGTGACAGTATTTTGCATATGAGAGACTGCACATAGTTATAATTATATGAAATGGGAAGTTAATTTTAATTAGTATTTATAATATACTGATTATTTCTTTGCCTCCGGCAAGCTTTTTCTTGGTTTCCGGTATATACAGATATCTAAATGTCTACTGATATGAACAAATTCCATGAATGGATATTTCTGGCAGGGCATATAATTGGGGTGATTGGTTTCAGATAGAGATTACAATTTTAGGTTAACAAGGTGAGGAAGCTGGACAATGCAATTGACTGTGTTTATAATTCATATGTTTTGTATATGTTCGTTCTAAGGTCTTCCAACAAATTCGGGATTGTCTTAGATATTTATAACCACCATAGATTTGTTGGGTCTGATGAGACCGACAGAATTATTTGTGCGTTATAGAAGATCACTCTTTATTGCTTAGTATGAATCACATTTCTGGTTGTCTTTTCCCAGCCAAGAATCATATCCACATCAATAACTCGTACAGGAACATACAGGTAGTCCTCACGTAACAATAGTAATTGGGGCCAGCAACTCTGTTGTTAAGCGACATGATCACAAAGCAAAACATCACATGACTACACTGATTTACAATGGCAGTAGCGATAGTTCCAGTTGCCATTGTTACATAATTGCTCTTAATGGCAGTGTCCTTAAGTCACACGATTTATCATTTGTGACCTGCTGTTTTCCCCATTCACTTCATTTGTAAGAAGCCAGCAGTGAAGGTCATAGATGGTGATCACATGACACAGAATACTGCAAAATTTCAATAGCCCGAATCACAATACCCTGTGACCACAGGGATGCTGTGATGGTTGCCACCATGAGGAAGGGTTGTAAGTCCACTCATTGAATGCTCTTGTAACTTCAAACAGTAGCTGAACAAGTACTCACTGAATGTAAAGGGCTTTTTGAAAATAAAATTTTACATCACAAAAGTAAACCATGTGGATATCACAATGAAGTATGTTTTTAATTTTAATTCCAGACATCCCACCCACCCCTAAATTTGGAGAAACACTATATGGTGGTTCAAGATGTCTAAGCAATATGGTCCTGAAATCAGCCAAGTGGAATTCATACCTTAATATTTTTACTTGTGTCCAAGCCTTTCATGAAGTTCCGGAAGCTGTTCAGAAACCGTTCGGCAGCACTTCCCTAAAAATAAAAATGAAACTTTAAAAATCCAATTAAAAAAATAACTCCACTGATCTCCATTTAATGTACACCTTAGTAATAGCAATAGCACTTAGACTTATATACTGCTTTACAGTGTTTTTACAGCCCTCTCTAAGCAGTTTACAGAGTCAGCCTATTGCCCCCAACAATCTGGGTCCTCATTTTACCCACCTCGGAAGGATGGAAGGCTGAGTCAACCTTGAGCCTGGTGAGATTCGAATTGCCAAATTGCAGTTCAGCAGTCAGCAGAAATATTCTGCAATGCTGCACGCTAACCACTGCGCCACTGTGGCTCATAATCATATCAACAAGGATGCTATGTGCGTTTTTAATTTATTTTTTGCTGCATCCCCAATATATGATGATATATAGATTCAAAAAGGAGAAGAAATTCCAAGCATCCTCCTGGAACAACTTTTACTCAAACAGCAAAATTCCTTAGCTATTTACCTTGGCAATTTCCAAGATTTTCTTCACTTGATTGATGGCATCATTGACCTCTTCATGACGAGGAAGCACAATAGACCCACCAGCTCCCAAAGAAAAGCCACCATATCTATGAACAGACGAAAGAAGCTGTTGTAGAAGGCTATTTTTGTAAATGTTTCCTACTCAATGACTTTTTATTTTTGGCATGATTTACAGCTTTCTAAAGTTGAGCAAGACAATAAAAAAAATGTGCTGCAACCTTCAGCAAAGGTAGATGTACTTGTGTATATGTAACACAGAGGGGAAAGCCTGATTATAGATAACTCAGGAGATAGATCTCCATCCCACATGAACCAAAAGAAGAGCAGCCACATAGATATTTCTCACAGCTACCACACTCTTCTCCTTCATTAAAGTGAGTTCCATACAGAACAAATGGTGAGCTATGAAATTGCATTTGGGTATTATTCATTTATTGGCCTCATTCTCTCCAATTTGGAATGTCCAACCTTTCAAGTTACAGAATAGCTGATTATAGTATTATAATTACCATACTGATCATAAGTGTATAAGCGATTATAAGTCTAAATTGATTATTAACTGATTCATTTCGTTTCATTCGTTTCATTTATTGGTTTTGTATGCCGCCCACTCCCGAAGGACTCCAGGCGGCTCACAATGAAATGGGGAAGGGGATAAATAAGACAATACAAACAATATTAAAATAAACAACAGTCGCAAATGAAATGGGGCTGGACACTTCAACAGCCCCTAGCCTGCCAGAACAGCCAGGACTTGGTAGCTTTACGGAAGGCCGGGAAGGTAGTAAGGGTCCGGATCTCCACGGGGAGCTCGTTTCAGAGGGCTGGAGCAGCAACAGAAAAGGCCCTCCCCCGGGGGGTCGCCAGCCGACATTGGCTGGCAGATGGAACCCGGAGAAGGCCGAGCCTGTGTGATCGAATCAGTTTTTGGGAGGTAATTGGCAGGAGGCGGTCTCTCAGGTACCCAGGTCTGATGCCATGAAGGGCTTTATAAGTAATAACTAGCACCTTGAAGCAAGTCCGGAGACCAATGGGCAGCCAGTGCAGCTCGCAGAGGATAGGTGTAACGTGGGTGTACCTAGGTGCACCTACAATCGCTCGCGCGGCTGCATTCTGAACTAGCTGAAGTCTTCGAACACTTTTCAAGGGCAGCCCCATGTAGAGCGCATTACAGTAGTCCAGTCTTGAGGTAATGAGGGCGTGAGTGACCTTTTTTGCATTCTCAACTTTGCCTCAACAACAATGTCTCTTCTCCATTTACGTACAATCAATGGTTTCTATTTAGATTTGTAACATGTAAATGTACATTGATAAATGTAACAAATACAACAATCAATGCCTTATATATACATACATAATAAATTAAACTAAATGATAATATAACAGGTATGGGCTTGGCACACTGTATGAAGCCAGCTATTTTTGCTTGTAAACCATGGTTTAATGGTTCTGAGTTACAAATGAGCCTGGACATTACAACTCATTCGATCAGGTATGGATAAAATAAAACACATGTAATTGCAATGTGTGAACACTCATTTCACGCATTCTGGTGAGTGACATTGTCTCTCAAAGTGTAGCCACATCATATTATTGGTTGAGTGACTAGGTAAGGAATGGCCTAAAAATAAAGCCAAACTGGAAAAATCCATAAAAAGTAATTACAGATATGAGTAAAGCTCTTAAGATCAGATGACACTCACAAAGAGAGGGGAAAAAAGGTATTTACCTGAACTCATTGACCCAATGCTTACTCTTCAAACTGTGGGTATAAAAAGCAAAGAAAAACTCATTATATTAGGTCTAAGTCAACCAGTTCCAACATTTGATTAAAAAGCCTTTTCAATAGAAAGGGGACTAGAGAGCCATTCTTTACACCAGGTGCATAATATAATATAATGTAACCCTTAAAATCTTTTAATTGTTATTCTTCTGACAGAGAATAATGAGAATTGTTACTTGGAAGTTCAAGCAGAAAAAGAATACATGATTTTTTTGGCCAGCAGAGGCATCGCTGGCTAGTCCTTTGATATTTCCAGGCCTGCCCCGCTGGCCGGATTTAAGCACCCACAGGCCGGATGCAGGCCATGTGCCTTTAGTTTGACATCCCTGACCTAAAAGGATGCTACCAGAGCCTCCCTTCTGCTTTGGGGTTCAAAGATAAGAAAAACAGAATGGAATACATGTAAACAACAGCCTGATAATCATAGTAAAAGGTGCTATAAAGAAGAGTAGCAACAATAAGCAAGATGAAGCACCTTTTTCCAATGATCTGTGCATAAGTCTTCACCAAATAGTCAGAGATGTTGCGCCCCGTCAGATTCTGCAGAATATCGGTGGTCTCCTGGATTCTCTGTAGATAGTGCAGGAAGAGGAAAATAGAACACTGAATAAGCCAGGATATGATTGGTCCTGAATTACCACTATTGTCATGTATTATAGAAATCAGAAACCCAAGCCTGCTATGAATATTCTACATTTCATCTTCTACCCATTGCAGAGGTCATGAAACCTCTGAAATATATTAAAGGTTAGCTAACACTAGGTTTTAATTTCAAAGTTTCTTTTTTTCTTCTTCATTCTAATACTTCATATTCTAATGAAATAATTATAGCAGACTAGATACCAGTAGTTATAGATGCACCTCATTTTGCCCAAGTGACATTTCTACTTCACAAGCTGCACTAGTTAAGGGTTCTGACTGTATCTCTAATGCCTTCATGACAGTAGACCTGAGTAATTATGAGCCCTCCTTTCTCCAATTGTCTCTGTCCATCTTGTATAATTATTTGGCATAATTGGCTGCCTGCACGCCCTATTGCTTTTTTAGTAGTAATTTTATTTTAAAAATACAATTACAACAATAGAAATGAATGCAAATTAAAAAAAGAAAGGTAAAAAATTGAAGATGTGGGGAAAAAATTAGAAAAGAAAATGTATAAAGAAACACCTTCCCACTTCATCACAAGTATAAACTTAGTAATTTCTCACATCACACAAAGTAAAACAAATGATCTCGTGTTTCCCTGATTTTATCTATAAATAAAGCCTTAAAGCCCCATCATTCTGTCCCAATATGCAAAAGTCTATTAAGGGTTACTGGAGATAACAACATGTCTATTTTAAACGATCAAATAAACCAACTTTACCTCTCTTCTCTTTATTTTTAACAAACTTGATCTTTACCTCTTCAAATAATACCTTGGAACTTGATTTCTTTTCTTTTCTTTTCTTTTCTTTTTTTGAGTTTCTCACAAAATTATCCAAACCTTTAACAGTCCTGGTTTTTTTTTTTTTTTTTTGGTAACTTCAATATAGAAAAATTATCCAGGTCACTCTCTTGGTTTGTAATTTGTATATCCCTTTTAATTACTACTTAATTTAATTCTTCTTGTTTCTTTTGTATATAAAGGGTAGCATCTTTTTCCATAAAATTCTTGTAGCCTGTTACTTTTATATCCACATTCAGATCAGTTCTCTTGTAAGGTAAAACTTGTTCCTATTCCACAACCTCTTTTAATCACAAACTATTTATAGATGCAGATATTCTTACAATTAACTTCTGGGCTCATTGTTTAAATATATCCTTCAATATTTAGACAAATCCAATGTCTTCATCTCCTAGAGCTCTAAACCTACTAGAGACCAGTGTCCTGTGGTCTTCACACAAGGAGCAACTGCCTGGTGCACTTGTGGATAAGCTCAAATCTTCTTCTTGTTTGGAAAGAGATTATGAAGAGGTGGTTTACTCAGCAGCTCTTCAATCATTTCTCTCTTGGAAGTCTCAAGGCCTTATTGTTGAAACAATGTCATCTTATAAGATTCAGAGACAGTTGTCTATGGTTGATTCTTCTCCTCTGGAACAATATCATCCCTGAAAACCACATGGTCCAGAGCTTGCTTGCTTAAAAGCAAGCTCCAAAGATATGACTGTTTTAGAAGACCTTTACAGGGTGACTTGTGATCCTGTTTGCTTAGATTTATATCTACATTTGGAACTGTAGTTTCCTTTTTTTAAAGTGTCACCATATAGTTGTGTGCCATCTCAAATGACCACAGCAGCTTATAAATGGATTACATCAGTGAAATAATTCACAGTTATCTACGGTCTATCCATTTACCTCCCTACCTCCTAGCAGATGTTTTAGCTGTCAGGCATTAAGATTGGAAGAAAGTATATCCCAAGTGTTAACCACATACCTGCGGAGGAGGTAGACCACCAGCCCCAGCAGGACACACTGGAAGGATTTTCTTGATATTGCTGTTGCTACAGATGCACAATGGGGAAGGATTCTTCATTGTCCAATTGCCTTTCTGGAAGATTTCCTTGAGATTCTCAGGTATTGGATCTTGGCTCCACTCTTCTTTTCCCGCAGAACAAGGAAACCCTCTGTAAAAAAAACAAGACCAAAAGAAGAGACTTTCATTCAGAAATCTTATACTAGCCAAGCAGATGGCAGGACTAAGGAGCCCCGTTTCCTATCACCAGTTATATATACCCTGTTTCCCTGAAAATAAGCCCTCCCTGAAAATATTGCAACACAGCAGTAGCCATGAGGTGACCACATTTGCTGCCTTCTGCACCTCAAAAATAATAAGATCTCCCTGAAAATAAGGCCAAGCATTTATTTCGGGGGTCAAAAGAAAATAAGACCCTGCCTTATTTACAGGAAAACATGGTACATGGATTAGGCAAGTGATTAATCCTTTATATTTACATCTATTTGCACTATAGGCATACACATGACCTGAATGTACTTTGTAGAACAACTTTCAAGTATGAAATCGTAAGAGCTCTACCTTAAAACAGATAAATAGCGACTTGTGTGGCTGCTAAGATTTTATTGAGCTTTGCCCGAACCGTTCCAGTTACATTGTTTGGGCCTGCAGCTACCCAACTTTTCCATCAGGTCAACCACTAGTCATATCAGTTAGGATTTCTGACAGCTGTAGATTCAGCAAAAATTCAGTATGCATTCGAAAAATTCTTGTCAGAATTTAAGAATATAAACCAAAAACCACATTAACAGAATTTAAGAACATAAGCCACATTCTGTAGCGGCAATCTATTTTTCCCAGAATTACTGAACACACAACACGGTCATACTAGTAATTGCCAAGAGATCCAGGATGAATTCCAAGTGTTTTCCGGCTCTTCATTTTACAAAGTGTTTTACTAATATTCCACTTACGGAATGGAGTATCCTTCCATGCAACGGGTCCCGAAACCAGGTTTGCTGAGAAGAGCGCTCAAAAGCTTTTGAGTCGTGGCGTCTTTTGGGGCATCATTGCTGTGAATGCATCAAAAGGAAACCATCAAGGCTTAAAATTAATTCAAAGGCAGAGGAAAGAGAAACACAGGAATAAGAAGAATTCAGGAAGATGAAGCTATTTGTTTCACTTAAGATTAATGTTCCTTCATGTTAATTGCATAACCTTTCCATGTTTATTTCATCTACATTCAGAATTCCCAGAAGTATATGATATGATATATTTATAACTTGATATTAAATTTGTTTTGCATTGTTTATCACATGTGACTTAATCTGTGAGTTTGATCCTGCACACTGTAACATACTAGGTTATATCAGATTTCTTGAACTATGGTTTACTATTTACCTGATAAATGTATACTGCTCATCATACATCCAAGGGTGCAATTCTAGGCTGGGATATTTTCCAAAGGGAGGAACAATCAGACTGAACACAAGAGCAATGCAAACGAAGATGGCAGGGAGGACAATCTGAAATGATAGGAGGGAAGAGAACAGGCTCACACAATTGTTCAAGAATAACAGCTTTCCACAACATGCTAAAAACTCGGCTCCTATGATTTCTAATATTTAATCAGCAATGTCAAACTGAGCTGCAGATTCCTTTGTCATACTGCCTTTCAACAGCAAAGGAAATGAATCATCCAGGAAAAAAAGCAAATAATTGCACTTTTTGGGGGGGGGGGGAGGAATCCTTCCAAAGAACATGGCCTTCCCCCGACATTTCAAACTTCATCCTAAATTAAAACTGTTTAAAACTTCGATGTGATATAATTCAGCAGAAAAAAATAGAAAGGCATTATTCATCCTGCAAATTAGCTTTCTTGTCAATATAGAGTTTAATACAGTGTTTCTTTCAACCCCTGAAATAAGCGCTTGGCCTTATTTTTGGGGAGGTCTTATTATTTTTGAGGTGCAGGAGACAGTGAGCGTGGTCACCTCATAGCTGCTACAGTGTTGCAATATTTTCAGGGAGGGTTTGTTTTCGGGGGAGGGTTTATTTTAGCGCATGCGCTCAAAAGCCCGATTGAGCTTATTATCCGGGGAGGTCTTATTTTCAGGGAAACAGGGTATATATTGGTGCTAGATGGGAAATAAGAATCTGATTTTAACCCCTTAAGTGTAAACCACCAGCATTCAAGTTTCACATTGAGAAAACTCAGCTTCCAAACAGTAGTGATCAGTAGTAATTGATTTACTAAGCAGAAAAGGAACTAGTTTTTGAAATTCCTATACTGATAGTCCTTGACTTATGACCATTTATTTGAGAACCATTAAAAGTTACAATGACAGTGAAAAAAGCTTACACTTACAACTATTGCAGTGTCCTCCCATGGTCACGATCGCCATTGTTGGGGGCAATATGCTTATTCTGTAAACCGCTTAGAGAAGGCTGCAAAAGCACTATGAAGCGGTATATAAGTCTAAGTGCTATTGCTATTGGGGCTTTCCCAACTGGCTTCTAACAAGCCAAGTCAAAGGAGAAGCCAGATTTTCTTAATGACCACATAATTCATTTAACAGCTGCAGCCATTTGCTTAACAACCGGGGTAAAAAAAAAGATAGTTAAAATTGGGCATGACTTGGCAATGGAATTTCCAGTCCTAATTCTACAATACCTGTAGAATTGAACCCCTCCGAGAGAACCCAACTCACCTGGGAAAAAATGCCCTTTCTGCTGCGCTTGGCAATAAGCAGCCTCTTCCAAAGCAGAGCTACAAACTGTTGCTGGGCCAGCTTCCAGCCCTTCATCTGACTGGATCCTTTGCTATCCATCCCACTCAGAAGGTCAGTTTCCCGAGATTCTGCAGGCAAAGAATTGAGAGGCAATGAAAACTTGCATCTATTTCCCTAAGTTGAAGAACTTCTAGGTAGGACACCTTGGTTAAGCATCTGCTTAGAGCCTTGAAACCTTTCCTTTCTTACTTAGCATAGGAGAATTGCATGGCTCACTAGATGTAGCTGCACTACAACCACTCCCAGTGCCCGAGGCAGCATGGTCAATGTTTAAAGGGAGTAGGAGTTGCAGTTCAGGGACATCTAGTAAGGTTGCTAGATTTTCCATCTCTGCAACAGATAAATTTTCCCTCCAATGACCTAAAGCAAGAGATACATTTTTGAACTGGAAGCCATGCTGGAGCTAGAAGCAGCAGCTGTCAAAAGAAAATCAAGTAGCTGAAACACCAGCCTGGCACCTGCATTTTTTAATGCTAAACTTGAAGTTATGAATTTCCAGTGATAAGGCTTGGGGAACTGACCCTGACTGTCCTTTCCACAATCAGCTACCAATTTTCCACCGTGTCGTTATTGGTTTATTTTGACAAATTTGATTCACACATAGCCATGCATGTCACTTGATTATTCAGTATCACTTTGTAGTTTGCATCAAATAGCTTAAAACTAAATATATTTCTTCATAGTCAAGCTTAGGGAAGGTAAGTGGTTGCCTTGGCCAAGTGCACCTTATCAGCATGGGACACAAGACAATGAAGGGCAGAGGGGGACCGTAAATGGTGGAATACAGGGCATCCAGAAGGACAGAGACGGGAGGGAGATAGGCAGGTGCAGGGAGCTGAATTCAAGGCAAGCATGGCAGGGCAGAAGCATGAGGTCCTCGCCTAACAAATGCAACTGGGACCACTGGAACTGCCATATGGTTATGTCATACTTCACCTCAGCTCTGCTTAGCAACAGGAATTCTGGTCCCAATTACTGGTTAGTAAGGAAGGACTACCAGTAAATTAACTCTGATGTCAATTTGGGGGGAGCCTCTTATTTCTTGGCTCTCAAGTTATGTACATTGGGTTTTATGTGTATGTGTGAAGTTCACAAAATTTCTTCCAAACTTGGGTGTGTTGGGAAGTGATACTCTCCTGAATTACAACAACCTACCCATAACCTCAAAGTTCTTATTTGAAATAAGATCAACAAATCATGCATAGCAAATAAACCTAAGCTTAGAGTTGGTCATCAGTTATAAGTACAATATACCGTATTTTTCAGAGTATAAGTATAACCTTCGGGATCAGGCGGCCTATAAATAAAATTAAACTTACAAACTTACTTACTTCCCCCCCTCCAAAAAGAGGGTGAAAATCTGGGTGCATCTTATACACTGAATACAGCATTTTTGGCCTCCCAAAACCCTGCTCCCTTCACAAATATGGCCGTGCAAAGGGTTTGGGAGGCCTGCAAAATGCTCCTAAGGGCTGGGGAGGCAAAAACAAGCAAAAACCAGGCCATTTTTTGCCCCAGCCCCTAGGAGCACTCTACAAGCCTCCTAAAGGCTATGCATGCCCTGTTTTTGGGGAAAAAGCGGGGCCATTTCTGTGGTCATTTTTGCCTCACAGTCCCCAGGAGCACTTTGCAGGTCTCTCAAATTCTCTACATGCCCAATTTTTCACAAAAAATGAGGCATGTAGAGGGTTTGGGTAGCCTGCAGAGTGCAAAACCTTTTTTAAAAAAAATTAACCTCTTCAAAATCTTGGTGCATCTTATACTCTGAAAAATATGGTAGTTTTTATCTCATACAAGCAGAGAAACATGGAAGCTTTCCACTCTACCTGGATCTATGTCAGAATCGTTGGGATCAAAAGCATCGTCCTCTGTGAATGGGTGAAGGCAGCTTTGTCGGTCTCCAAAGACTCGGTTTCTTTTAGCGGGCAATGTGCCGTCTGAAAAGAAAAAAAATGTCTATCAAAACTGAAGTCACACTGTCCAAACTATTACACTTGTAAGTTTTCTGCTCCATTTTCCTTTTATTTTTAAGAGATTTGTCCAGCCAGGAATTTCCCAGTTTTATTTCCCAGAAAAGAAATAAAAGTTGCTTCAAGGAAGTGACATGTCATTGTTTCTAGAAGAAAGGGCAATGGGATAGAAGCACAATGATGTGGGTAAAGGCCAATTTCATCAACATTTGCTTAGTGGTTTTATTTTGTGGTTCTTTGATTCTAGGGCAGGGGGAATCAAAGGTGTATCGTGTCATCATGGGACATAGCGCAACTTTTTCCCCATTCGCTAAACCAGGTGTGACCAGCGTGGGATGCATCCGGCCTGGAGGCTGTGAGTTTGACGGCCCTGTTCTAGGGCTTGTGAATCTTCTCAGCAGACTCTCAAATGGTACCAGCTTTTAGCACACGTCAAACTATTTTTGCATGGAAGCTGCAACATTGGAAAGATGCTGACAGATATGTCAATCCAATTCACATTACGAAGCACCTTATTACTGACAGATCTTTCTGGAAATCCCCCTTGCCAGCATAAACCTTTTTTACTCCATAGGTTTCAAACACAATAGCTAGACATCAAGGGCTACCACATGAAAGGAACATTTAATGTACAACAGTACTGATTTTAGGGCAGCATGTTGTATTAATAATATTGTTTATTGTTATAATTATTTTTTTAAGGAGAAGTAGTTTGTTTTTTTCCTTTTATAATGTTGTGCAGCTGCATTAACATAATTCCAAGATACATAAAAAAAAGAAATATAGAAAATATAAAAAAAATCTATAATCTAAATAAAATTAGGTACTATACATGTGAAAAGTTATTATATGTAAAGAATATACCAGATTACAATCTATTGCTGTTAAGGTAAATCCTAAAAACCAACCAAGTAATACAATTGTGGTTTCTCTTCTGAAATTCTATTAACTTTGTTTCTAATGTGATAATTGAACAGGCTTTACTAATCCACAACTCAGTTGTTATATTATCTAAAGTTTTCCAGTGTTGCACAATTATTGCTGTTTTACCTGAAGTCTCTGCATCCACACCGTTATCATCTGCCACCTTGAGAAAAATCTGAAAGACAAAAGTGATGTCTTTAATCTATGCTGCTTTATGCTAAGCTATGTTGAGGATTTCTCTTCAAGCTTCTACAGCAGGGGTGTCAAACTCAAGGCCTGCGGGCCGGATCCAGCCCATGCGGTGCTTAGATCTGTCCCATGGGGCCGCCCTGGAAACAGCAAAGGACCAACCCACGGTGCCTCTGGCAGTGAAAACAGAGTTCAGGAGGGCTAAGTGCAGCCCTCCTGAGCTGTTTTCAGCTGTGATGGCCTCCTGCAGCTCTCTGCCAGCGAAAACAGAGCTCGGGAGAGCTGCGGGCTCTGTTTTCGTTGTAGGAGGCAGTCACACCCAAAAACAGAGCCTGGGAAGACTACAAGCGGGCTTCAGGACATTGACCTGGCTGTGCCCACACTGGCCACACCCACTCTCCCTCCCCCCTCCCAAGGTCAAACACAACCCTGATGTAGCCCTCAATGAAATTGAGTTGGACACCCCTCCTCTACAGAATGCTTCTACATAAGCTGCATGAGTCATTTCAATGTTCCAGTTTGGTGTAATGGTGAAGGTACTGGACTAGCAAACAGCAGACTATGAGTTCTAACCCACCATAAGTATGAAAGCCAGCAAGACAATCATGGGCTAGTCACTCATTCTCAGCTTAATCCACTTCACAGGGTTGTTGTTTTGGGAGAAATTGGAGGTGGGAGCATTATTTACAGTTGTGTTAGTCAACCTTGGCAATTTTAACACATGTAGACTTCAATTCCCAGAATTCCTCTGTTGAAGTTGAAATCTGTCTATCTTAAAGTTTCCAAGGTTGAGAAATACTAATTAGCACCAACTTGATTTGTACAAAATAAAGTTAGAACATAAATCTAATTATAATATATAATACCAATTGAATATTTATTATTATTTATAATAAATAATACCAGCTAAAGCAAGCAGGTTCCAACTTGATAAAATCAAGAACATGGTATGATGAAATGTCTCCCATATTAACACTTCAACCAGGAATCAAATGCTTTATGTTTAACCATGATTAATGCTCTTTTATTTCCACAAATTCTTTTTTTTTCCTGATGCTACTCTTCTAAATAAAGGCTAACAATTATTGTGGCCTATTTTAGAACATTTTAAAAATATTTTTCGTACCAAAAAGTGTATTAACAACTTTGGTAGGAGTAAAAGCGTAGCAAAACAGAGGTTTTAAGAAATATTTTCCCTGGTCTTTCTTACTATGAGTCTCTCACTGAGTTGGTATTCTCTCCCCTTAGAGTTAGCAGTCCAACTCTATCCTGCTTCTATGCCTCCACTACAATTACAATCCTAACAGGTTTACACACTTTAAAGCAGCCTTTGCACTCTGATGAAATAAATGGGACAAGGCTACAAAAACACTTGTGCAGCTAAAGCTGACTTAACCTGTTTCACTCATGAACGGAGAAGGGGTTGGAGGCCATGTCATGGTGACATATCAGGGAAAGGGGGATGCAAGGGAAGGTTTTTGATGTGGTTAAGCACAAGTAAGAAAAGATCTCATGGAAGAGAATTCAAGCTCTATGGGAGGAAGAGAGAAAATAATGTTTGAAAAAAAGCTGAGCTATCCCCAAGTGGGAGGCTACATATTTCTTAGAAAAAGGCTTCCTGATTTAGTCCATGACATTTCCAGATAAGGTTAAGGTTAGGGTGACCCAGTTTTTTTTTCCAAAGATCTCTGCAGAGATGCTAGGGCAGGGCAGTTCTTTTCCCAAAGAAAGCTGGGAGGATAGATGAGTTTTTGGCCAACCTCACAGATGGCAGTTCTGATTAGACCCGTACCGCCATGCATGGATGCCCTGATAAGTGTAAGTAAAATCCACAGGCAGAACTCTAGAGAACTGCTCTTAGCATAGCTCACAGTAACATCCGTGGAGATAAAGTCCTTACCCTCATGCTCACCAGAGACATATGAATATTCTCTGACTGCAGTTCATAGCATTGGAGAATTAGATCCATGAATAGCACAAAATTCTTAAGTTTGTATTTATTACTACTACTATTTATTTCTATTACTATTCCAACCCTTAGAAAAGCCAAAACACAGTTTTGCAACACTGCGATTCATTTTATGAGAAGGGGTGTTGGTTGGTAATTTTTGGAGGCATACCTCTCTACCAAGTGTAAAACGGCTATTGGACCAGGGTTGTCTCTTCCCAATTACATTGATCCACCCCACCTGGTTAAGCAGGAAAAGACATACTGCTTGCTGCATATCCCATTGGTCAAATAATTTTGACTGGCGGGATCCAGGAGGAAGGCATTTAACCACTGAGCCAAGGTGGCGCAGTGGTTAAATGCAGCACTGCAGGCTACTGCTAGATCAGCAGTTCAGCGGTTCAAATCTCACCGGCTCAGGGTTGACTCAGCCTTCCATCCTTCCGAGGTGGGTAAAATGAGGACCCAGATTGTTGGGGGCAATATGCTGACTCTCTGTAAACCGCTTAGAGAGGGCTGAAAGCCCTATGAAGCGGTATATAAGTCTACTGCTATTGCTATTACTGCTATTGCTTTCTTGCTTTGTTTTTGCCGTTTGGAACACCTGACCTTCAGAGTTGAGCCAAACCTCTGTTGGCTCTCTCGAAAAGACTTGGCTTTGCTAATTAGCATGGGGTGTGTTACAACCTTGGGGGTGGCTGGTGGCTTGAGGGCACTGCTTCTGCCTTATTAACTTTTTTAGCTGTCTGAATTTTTTAATTCTGGTTTTCACTTTTAATTGGTAAATTTTAACTTTCTTCTTAACTTGCTTTTTCTATCTTATCTGAGTTTTTTCTCATATAGATGTATTGATGATGTTCTAAACCAGTAATGGCTAAACTTTTTGTTGTTGCGCACCCACAATACAATATGTCCCCCCCCATTCTCGCCTCCCCATGCATGCACGTGCAACCCCCCACGTGTACCCACCTCATGTGCCCCAACCCCCACGCATGCATGAGTGCATCCTCTGCATGCACCCCATCCCCATGCATGCACGTGTGCATCCCCCACATGTGTCCCAACCCCCGGGCATGTGCGGTAGAGACCCAAAGACCAGCTGGCCAGCAGGAGGTGCGCTTGCATGCAGAGTGGAGCTGGGCTGGGGCAACAGCTGGTGTGCCCACAGAGAGGGTTCTGTGTGCCATCTGTGGCACGCATGCCATAGGCTCGTCATCACGGTTCTAAACCATCTAGAGTCCCTTGGGTGAGGTTGGCAGTGTAGGAATTTAATAATAAAAACAAGCAATTAATAAATAATAATAATAATAATCAGCCACAATTCGCTGGGAGAAAACCAAGCTAGGGACGATTTCAGAATGGCAGCTGTCATCTGCATGATTCACATACCTCTTCCAAGGTAGTCTCAGAAATGCCATAGCTGGAAATACCCAGGTCAGAGAGGCGGTCATCAATTTCATGAAACAGCTCCACAAAAGCTCCTTCTCGGGCAGCTTCATAGGGCAAAACATAACTTAACTCGTGGCCAATGTCCTCCACCAGCTTTGCTTCTGGGACGTGCTTCATAATCAGATTAGAAATTGCAGATACATCTAGAAGAATGCAAGGAGTCATCAGATTCTGCGGTTGCCGCTGTTGCTTTGTGCTGTACCAACTAAATATAATCTTTTCGTATCAGATATTGCTAATGATCGAAGTGCTTATCTCAGGGAATTGAAGCAATATAAGATAACGACTTCTTATTCATTGCACAATAAGGGAATTCACAATAGAAAATTAGACACAGCCTTTGATTTCCATGAATAGAAAGGCTTCATTTATCCATGGAAAAATTCTCAAGTAACAGAGAAAGTTCCTTTGGGTCATGAGAATCAGGGGTGCTACCTATGCTCTTTCCACTTCTATTCTAAGGCCCTCTTTAAAAGAGGAGGTGTTATGGGACGTAAGAGGATAGAAAAATTCCACCACCACATTAACAAGCAACAAAAGGCAACTGCCAGAAGCAAAGCCTAAATTTTTAACCCACCTTGTTTAGACTAATAATCTATCAATGCTACAGACTTGGACTTTTTTTAAAATGCCAAGTAAATCAACATCAATATCAATATCCCACTGGGCATTAAGAACTCCCCATCTGGCTAAACAAAGTGCAGAAGTTCGGTACGCAAGAAACAACCTTACCTATTGTTGGGGTGTCACTTTCATGATCACTCCCAAGGCCTGCATCAGAACTACTCTGCGAAACACTGTCATCCTAGTTACAGAAGGAAAAGTAATTGAAAGATCTTTTAGCCCAAATAGATCAAGAGGAAGAACATTTTAAGAACACTGCAACTCTGACACAAGAGCAATCAAGACAGGCGTTGAAATCAAATCAATCAGAAATCAGAATATTGCTATGTCTTTCAGCCAGGGGTGTCAAACTCAAGGCCCACTGGCCACATCTGGCCCACAGGGTGCTTAGATCTGGCCTGTGGAACCGCCCTGGAAACAGTGAAGGACAGACTCACAGTGCCTCTGACAGTGAAAATGGGGTTCGGGAGGGCCACACACATGGCCCTCCCAAGCTCCATTTTCATTGGCAGAACACTTAGGCCACCACAGGTGTCCCTGATATGAGTGACATCAAGCTGGCCACATCCAGGCTGGCCATGCCCCCCTGTGCCTCCAAGGTCAAACACAACCCTGATGTGGCCCTCAATGGAATCAAGTTTTGACACCCCTGCTTTAGACTGTCCCATTGTGCTCCTGGATATTTTGTATGATTATAGACCCCAAGAAAGAAGTTATCATACTTCACAAGCCCCATCTATTTAGATTGTTTTAGACCGTACTGGAAACAGCTCCTACCTTTTTCAAGTAAGATATTGTGCTGCTGCTGTTTCTACAGGAGCTGAGTGAGGAATCCACATCCTTCTTGACTAAGGTCAGGTAGTATCCTGTGCCCAACTGGTTCTTCAGGAATAATGAAGAGCCAACACAACAAAGTTTGCCATTAGATATGATGGCAATTCGGTCCCCAAGGATATCTGCCTCATCCATGTGGTGGGTGGAGAGAATGATAGTGCGACCTACAATTCAAAAGAAACATGCACATATTAGGGAAGCTTAGTGATCATGTGATTTTTGTTTTCCTTACAGCTCGGAGACAGCAAATGAACACCAGGAAAATAGGAACAAATTAACTTTCCCACACAACCACGGTGGTCCCATGTTTATCCAAAGAGCTTTGCAGATGTTCTTACAAAAGCCATAGCAAGAAGATATAGAAGATCAAGATCATTCTAGCTGGCGGAAATCTGATGCCAACTTTATTACAGCCCATTAATTAAAGCATAGAAATGTTGTCAGTAGCGTCAAGTTCTTTCTCCTATGCACAATTTTACAAATAACTGAAGGTTCAACTGGTGGAACACAGTCTATTCAAACACCATCTCATGAGGAACATCCATAACTCAATGGAAGCGAACACATGTAGCATTGCAGAAAGTCCCACTTTCAAACCTTAGCATCTCTAGTTTAATAAGTTGGACCGGGAGACATCTTAACTTGAAATATCAGAAAAGTAATAGTGATCGATTGCTCTCACCAAAATGTTAGCAAGACTAAAAAGGTTTCATCTGGAAGATCTTGGAGAGCCAGCTTAGGCTTAGTTTAAGCCAGGGGTGTCAAATTCAAGGCCCACGGGCTGAATCCGGCCTGCAGGGTGCTTATATCTGGCTCAGGGCCACCCTGGAAACAGCGAAGGACTGGCCCGCAGTGCCTCTGCCAGCAAAAATGGAGCTCAGGAGGGCTGCATGTGGCCCTTCCAGGCTCCAATTTTGGCCTTGACAGCCTCCTGCCGATCTCTGCCAGTGAAAATGGAGCTTGGGGGGGGGCATACATGGCTCCCCCAAGCTCCATTTTCACTGGCAAAGGGCAGCAGGAGGCTGTCGCAGTCAAAAACAGAGTTTGTGAGCCTGTTTTCATTGGCGGAGCACTCAGGCCACCACAGACGCCCCTGAAGCAAGTGATATCAAGCTGGCCATGCCCCCCCATCGCCCCTCCCCCCCGAGGTCAAACATAAATCAAGTTTGACACTCCTGGTAAGCCATCTTAGGTCTGCCCAATCTTCTTCTGCACAGAAATCTTTGGCAAACGCACCTTGAGTGCTCAACTACAGTTACATTAAATGGAATATTGAGTGTAATTAGGTGTTTCATTCTTGCATCCAAAGAAGATAAACAAAAATACACAATATAGATTTAAATTGTATAGAATCAGATCACTATCTGAATAAGCTTAATACTGTATACATTGGGAAGCCATTGGTTTCTGGGGTTTCAGATAGGATTCTTTCCTAGCTCAAAATGGGGGTAATAGAAATCGGAACCATCTGCATGTAAGGCAGGTGCTCTGCACCTAAACCTTTGCTCTTTTCTATCTAAAAATTTGCTTGCGACAACCACCACCCAGTATAAGCATGCAAAGTTTTATTGATCCACAAGACTAAAGAATACCTTGTCGATATTTCAAGAGCAACTCCCAGATCCCTCTTCGGGAATATGGATCCACTCCAGCTGTTGGCTCATCAAGAATGACAACTTTAGAACCACCTACAAAGGCCAGAGCTATTGAAAGCTTTCTCTGCATTCCACCTAGGAGACAAGTTTGGACAGATTTAGGCTCTCTGGGGATATTTTAATGTTTAGTGCTTTTATATTCTTACCAATAATTCTTTTATATGTGCATGGTATCATTGGATTGTTGTACACAGATTTTCATGAGATGGGTGGCCATGGCTAAATCTGATTGACAAATAAATATGAGGAACTAATCTTTTTGCACTTATGTGAATATATCTCAATGGGGAAGCAAGTGGGCAGGCATGTTATGACTGAAATAATCTTTCCCAATTAACTATCCTTCAGATGAGTTACATCACCACTAATTATTCTATAATTTGAGGAAGGAACATCCATGCCTTTAGGAGACTCTGTGTGTGTGTGTGTGTGTGTGTAGTATGTATGTGTAGATAGATAGATAGATAGATAGATAGATAGATAGATAGATAGATAGATAGATAGATAGATAGATAGATAGATAGATAATGTGTGTGTGTATGCCTGCGTGTGTATACTCTACTACACTACACTATATATAGTATACATATACACACATATATACATACTTTAAAATTGACACCATTAGATTTTTCTTGCCATTCTATAGCAATGATTTCTTAAATATGGATGGGCCATCTTGAAATGAGAGCTTGGTTTTCTTTTTCTTTAATTCACTAAATTCCTCAAGGAAGATCCTGTAAATCCCAGGATCTAGTGGAGAACAATTTTCTTCTCCTCCAATTTTTTTCTGACCATCCGGGAGGCATCTTCACGTTTGCTGCTCAACTGAGACCACCTCCATACTTTTTTCTTCCCATTTTCTTCTCCATCTGCCACCCACAATAAATCGAATGTTGTGCACAAAGATGTACAACTTCTCTCAAGAGTTTAGAAAGTCCCCTTGTAGCTTACAAAATATGAGCAATGATTTATCAGCCCAGAGAGCTCTCAACCTTATATTCTACAGGCATGCAGATAAGATAAGCAACACTAAATAACTGAATAATAGCAATTTACCAGAGAGTTGGCTTGTCTTAGATTTCAGTTTGTGAGGCAAGCCAACATCTGTAGCCATTTGTTCCATTTCCTTTTTCACCAGGTTTTTTGGCAGCCCCTTCAGGCGTGCGTAAAACCAAATGTGTTCTTCCACTGTCAGCCTAGGCAAAAGGGAGAAACAGATGAGAAACGAAACAGTATACATGCGTCATTTGGTTCATCTATTTTCAAAATTGAGGCTATGCCTAGAATAGGCCATTCATAGTTTTTATACCCAGTCACAGTTATAAAATATGATGACTGGGTGTTTTAGAACACCCTGTAAGAGGGGGAAATTAAAAAGCCATCTATACACAAATCAAAGAAGGTTTATAACAGCTTATCAGACCATTTATTATCCATCCTAATATTTCCTAATCAATCCTTTCTGTCAGATGCTTTCCTTCCTTGACTGCAGCTTCTAGAAGACCAATCAAGTTGGGTACAATAAGAATATCCCAATGGAGATAATGCAGCATTAGGAGGGCATGGTTGTTTTATTTATTGATTAGATTTTTGTCCCGCCTTTATTACTTCAAAAGTAATGGAAGGCAATGAACATACTGAACATAATACTCCTTTGTCTTCCAATGTTCACCACAATAGCAAACTTGTAAGGTAGGTTGAGCAGAGAGAGAGAGAGAGGGAGGGAGGGAGGGAGGGAGGGAGGGAGGGAGGGAGGGAGAGAGAGAGAGAGAAAAAAAGACATTGTAAGAAAACTGTATCACTTGGGGTGAACGCGCACAACTTCTGAGCATCTGGGGGGAGTCAGAGCATCTGAAGAAAGTTGCCAATAATCTCATTTAGTTACACAGTCAGCAAATGAAAACAAAAGGGCTCTATCTTGTAAATACAAATGAGTTCTTGCACAAAACTCTCTTTGCCAAGGGGAAAAATCATTATTCCTCCTCTTCCCTTACCATGCTTCAGTGGGCAGTAAATCTATTTACATGGAGCAAATGGGGCTGACAAAACAAAAAAGCCAAATTATGGCTTATCAATGCATTAATCCTGCCTGCTAATATTCCTTACAAGCAGATACACCTAATCATCCATGGACGGTGATATCAGATAATTGTGTAATAGGCAGAATGAATCATTGTTGGAGGATTGTTCCTCTCAAAATAAACCAGGGGTTAAAGCCACTACTTAGCCTTGTCCTTTATCTTCTGGTTTCTTCCAAAAGTTCCAAACACTTATATTTACAGAAAACAATAAAAACTACTACAGATGAAACTACCCATGATTTATTGTCTGGACCCAGTTCCAGGAACAGTCAATAAAAATAACCTAAACCTGCATTAGAAAGCCTTTATTTACTGTGTCACAACACAGTACACAACTGTTCTGTTTGGAGAAAAAAATGTGATTCTGGTATGTTTTCTTTTTAGTGCCGTAAAATGTTCCATCATGTTTTTTCTGAGGCAGCTCAAGAAGTTGAGGACATTTTTGAAGCAAAGCAATACATCCTATAGAACATGAACTTGGTGGACTAGCCAACATTAGCACAGATGCTATTCATATAGCAATAGCACTTAGATTTATATACAACCCCATAGTGCTTCACAGCATTCTCTGAGTGGTTTACAATGTCAGTATATTGCCCCTCGTAAGGATGAAAGGCTGAGTCAATCTCGAACCCGCCAGGATCGAATTCCAGACTGTGAGCAGAGTTAGCCTGCAATATGGCATTCCAACTTCTATGCCACCAGACATATGGGCAAATGTATACTCTCTCCCCACCATAACCCTATGCATTTTTCTAACGAGGAAAATAAATGAGTAGATATACAAGGGAATTGTGATTGGCAATGTGACTCACTCATCAAACAAGACATTGTGTTGAGGACAAACACCCAGATTCTTCCGGATAGTGCTGAGTTCAGAACGGATGTCTTTACCCAGGATGAAGGCTGTGCCTGAGGTTGGGGGGAATAAGCCAGTCAAAATGGACCTAAACATAATAGAGAAGGAGTTAGTTTCCAACATGACACAGTCAACGATGTATCAAGATGTCATTTCTTCTTCTATAACAAATTTCCCTCTTACATCGTGGTAGTTTTTCCTGCTCCATTGTGCCCTAAGAAGGAGGTAATTTGCCCTTCATAGAAATTCAATGTAAGACCATCTATAGCCAGCTTCTTGCCATCACGGTAAACTTTCACCAAGTTCTTAATGGAGACTCCAAGGGGAAGATGGCTTGGCTCTTCTTCCATACAAACTATAAAAAGAGAAAGAAAATCCAACTAAGCAAGTAATCAGATTTTTACTGGTATTGTGTGTGGGTTTTTTGAACAATAAAGTATACCAAAAATAATGGAGCTCATAGGGCACGTTGGGATATGATGTAGATGTAGCCCCTTTATGAATCCCGGGGAATACAACTGTTGGCAATCTAACTGATTCCAAGTAGAACTATGAAATGTCAGAAGATTTCCATCAGAAAAAAAAAATCTGGGAAGAATTATCTTGCTGCCATTTCTGAACAGACCTTGGTTAAGTTTATTTTGGCATCAACACTGCAGCTTAAGATCCAATCATGTTTTTGCAGGATTAGCCCATGTTCCATCTGATCCAACCTTTTTGAATTGAAAGAAATTCCAACATTACTCCTTAAGTACCCCTCTTCTTGAAAAAAATCCTCCATGCTTCATATCATGACCAATCCCTAATGAAGAGGTACTGCAAAGATCAAATTTAGAACACTTATTGAGAACTGTGGATGAACATTGAATGTTGGCCATATCTTATGTATGCCTAAAGACCGGCAACCAAAAATTGTACTATGTTAGATACCTCCTGGAGGAAAGAGGAAACAAAATCGGTCTTGAAAAACTCGGCACCAAACATTAAAGGTAGATCTTAAGATTATTAATGACCCTTGGAATGATGCCAAAGATGATGTGAATAAATCAGAACTGCTGGAAAACACTTGCTGCCCAATGTGCTGTGCATAGTATCTAATGATGATGATGACCCCTTTAGCAAGCATCTAAGATTGCAAATGAGTCACTTACTTTCTGATGATCCTGCAGCATGAGAAGGGAGCCACTGTCCCCCAGATTCCTCACCAAACCAATAGGATTTCATAAAGGGGAAGTACCAAGGTCTGGGAATGCCATATTGACCTAAACAGAATGCAAAGAACTTTTCATGAAACAAAAGAATCAGTCACAATATTTGAGGTATGAAAAGATGCTTTTGAAATGGCTGAACCACATTCTAGAACTAGAACACAAATTCATCAACCCATTTGATTTGGGATGCGCTACATATATAATTTAACCCTAAGTACTAAATCTGCTTGATTCTAGGTTCTTTCCATTTGTAAATCACATATACAAATGCATTCTTTTAATCGGCCTTCTCATTCACTTTGATTGCCTTCTAGAATTTCTACTTGTAACCCAGTAGTTCAATTTACTTTATTTCCATTTATTAAGGTGCAGACTGGATGATATAGTGGGATTCTTTGTATCTCTACAGTAAGATCAATTCAGAAAGATCCTGAATGTTTGTAATTAATTTTTCTAGAAATATATCCAGCAGGAAACATTGAAAGCAATATATAACATTGGTGTGCATGTATCCTTCAAAAACGATTTTTTTTCATTGTGCTGAACTGTTAAAATACCTTCTCTTACAATTTAAGAAATCTTCCTACAAGTTACGAGCCTCTAGTTTTTGCACATTCAACTCTGAGCAAATTAATCACACAATTAAGGATTTTTACATACTTCCCATATCTCAGGATTGTTCCTTTCTGGTTTTCCCCATAGTGAACTTTGGAGCCATTTCTGCAACTGAACAAATTAGTTTGGATTTTTGCTACTTCTCTAGTGGAAATGCTATGAAGTCAGTATTGCAGAATGGGCACTTCTCATTATGGGAATTCTCTTCTGATCATGGTTCCTTAGTTCAACCCTCCCATCCACACTTCCTGAAAGACTTCAGATGCTTTTATTTCTTGCTACTGTTTTTCTGTTTTGTCCCCTGCAGAGGAGCAACTATTCTCCCCCATCCTCCACAGGACAGTGGCTTTCACTGGGACAAGTGCAGAGGTGGTATTCTGCTGGTTCACCCGAACTGGTAGTGGAAATTGTGGGTGGCCCTGCCCACCTGGCCCAGCTCTATGACATCCCATTTAGGCCCTTTTTTAGCCAAAAGCACATGTGCGGAAGGTTGAGTGTTCCCACACTTGTGAAATGGTAGGGAAGATAAGTGAATACCACCTCTGGACAAATCGTTTCACTGGGAGAAGAAGATGGGACTTTAGAAACTAACAGGAGGAGGAGGAGGAGGAGGAGGAGGAGGAGGAGGAGGAGGAGGAGGAGGAGGAGGAGGAGGAGGAAAAGAGGAGGAGGAGGATTACTCACCTGGAAAAACAGACTCAATGTACCAAGTCATCGTTCCATATAACAAGCTATCCAGCACCATCATGAATACAGCTATGGTCAAGTTGAAGTTGTCTTTTTCCACAGGGCGTTCAAAGAAACTGTTCCACTGCAATCCAATCCCCTGTTCTTCATACAGGGAAACATACTCGCAGCCAAATCCAAAGGCAACAGGAGAAAGTAGGCTCTGGTGAAGAAAGACCACCAAAAGGTTCGTCTTATACTCTAAAAAGGTTCGTCTTATACTCTAAAAAAATGGTATATATGTCCAATGGTGATAATCATTGAACAGAAACATGACTCTGTGGCTTTGCCACAGTCATGTTTCCTTGCTCCTCGGGATGATGGGAAGGTTTCATACCTATTTAACATTTACATGAAGCCACTGGGTGAGATCATTCGCCAGCACGGGATCAAGTACCACCAATACGCGGACGATACTCAACTGTATCTGTCCGCCCCGTGCCAACTCAGCGAAGCAGTGGAAGTGATGTGCCAGTGTCTGGAGGCTGTTAGGGTCTGGATGGGAGTGAACAAGTTGGCACTCAATCCAGACAAGACCGAGTGGCTTTTGATGTTTCCTCCCAAGGATAGTCCGGATTTTCCATCTATTAGCCTGGGGGGGTGAAAGTTTATACCCCTCAGGGAGGACTCACAACTTGGGTGTCCTCCTGGATCCACAGCTGACTTTAGAACATCATTTGTTGGCTGTGACCAGGGGGGCCTTTGCCCAGATTCGCCTGGTGCACCAGTTGCGACCCTATCTGGACCGGGAGGCACTTCAAATGGTCACTCATGCCCTCGTCACCTGTAGGCTCGACTACTGCAATGCACTCTACATGGGGCTGCCCTTGAAGAGTGTTCGGAGACTGCAGTTGGTCCAGAATGCAACCGCACGAGCGATATCAGGGGTATCTCGGTACATCCGTGTTACACCTATCCTCCGCGAGCTGCACTGGCTCCCTATTAGTCTCCGGATGTGCTACAAAGTGCTGGTAATTACCGTTAAAGCCCTACATGGCACTGGACCTGGATATCTGAGAGACCGTCTCCTGCTACACACCTCCCAACGTCTGATAAGAACTCACAGGTTAGGCCTCCTCCAGGTGCCGTCTGCCGGACAATGCTGGCTGGCAACCACTCGGGGGAGAGCCTTTTCTGTTGCTGCTCTGGCTCTGTGGAACGAGTTACCAACAGAGATCCGGACCCTCCCCACCCTTGCAGCCTTCCAAAAAGCCACCAAAACCTGGCTGTTCCGGCAGGCCTGGGGTTGCTGACTTAAATCAGGTCACCCCCAATTAAACCGGATGTATGTTGTGTTTTTAAAATGTTTGTATTGTTTTGTGTTCTCCCCCTGTATGTTATTTTATTTTATTCGTACGTGTAAGCCGCCCTGAGTCCCTCCTGGGATTGGGCGGCATATAAACCCATTAAATTGCTAAATTGCTATTGCATACAAAAATGTTTTCCATGCAATGGGGAGTAAATATTATGGCTACCATTTCCAATCAGAGATCAGCAAAATAGATTAACGTGCATTGAGAAGCCATGTAATTTGGTGGAGCTGAAAGCTTTACAAAGAGTTGAAATGGAACTTAGATTTTGTTATACATTAATCATAGATTAAAGGAACCAGTGTAAAAAAAAATACTCAGTAAAATATCTTCAATTGCAGCCCTCCCAACTTTTTAGAAGTATATGGCTAAAATTTTCCATCCATGTTGTAGAAATGGGAATCACAGTTCTAAGCATCTTGAAAATTCCAGACTCTGGGAAATCTCTTTTGCTTAACCCACAACAAAAAGGTCTGCCTGCTTACTGCCAATACTCACTGCAAATATTCTGACAGAGAAACTGATATAGTTCTGCCAGGCCTCACATAAGACATATGGCAAATAAAGAGTAAAATAGACAATTCCTCCACAAGCTGCTGCTATGTTGGCCCTGGAGAAGAAGGTGCTGATGAGGAAGCACTGTGAGATGGTTACTACACCAAAGAGAGACAGGAAGACGAAAATCACAGTGGGGTCACTGTAGGGCAGCAAGTTTCCTTTCTGGATAAAAAAGAAGAGGAAGAGGAAATAAGTTTGTGTTGCACCAAACAATATACTGTTTAAAAAAAATACTACTACTACAAATGGCTGCAGAGCTTTGTCAAGTATACTTTCAGCATCCAAGTTTAGTTTTCCCCCCAGGTAAGAGGCGAAGACGACTAATGACCTTGCACTATCCATATTCTTCTACAAATATGTTAGACGTCTACACCGATCTGTTACTGGCTATCTTTTTCTTTGTCGTTTTCCAAGAATTCATAGAAATATTTTGGAGGCATCTAACTTTAACCCTAACCCTTTCTATCAATGACTCTGGGAGCTGAAATCTGTACTTCTTCAGGTTCCCAAGGTAGAGAGATACTGGTATTGAGGAAATAGATTCATGTTCTACATCAGATTTCCAGCCCAGCACCTTCTAGATAGGTTGGGCTATTCCTGTAACCTTGAACCATAATTGTCCTTTGCCCACTGAGAATTAGATTGGCTGGTTGTCTACTGGATTCTGAGGGTGCAAGTTTGGGGAAGAGTTCTTAATATTTTTAACCACAACATTAATCCATCAAGAAAGGGGTGTGTGTGTGAAACCAGTCTCACCTTAAGAATGAATGTCAGAAGCCCTGCGCTCATGAGAATGGGGATGAAGCTACTAATGAACCAGCTAAGCCAGAGGGTGCCATTGTTGAGGCCCATGATTCTCATTGTCTCTTTCAGCCGCGCTTCCTTTTCATATACAATCCCCTTGATGATCACTGCTACTGAGTAGATCCACGCCAAAGTCATGAAAAGAGGCATTGACCGGCTCAAGACACGCAAGAATCTAGAAATGGAACAGCAGGCAAACAAAGGTTTGGGAAGATATTTTCAGAGGCAGCTGCTATTGTTTCTAAAGACTCTTGGACTCAGGGAATTAAAAACAATTCCTAGGAAGCATCCGTGTCACCATCTTGAAGGTATCTGCTTCCTTTGAGATGGTTGAAGGAGGCTTCTGACAACACCTTCCCCTCAGAGCATTGTACTAGGGACTCAGCAGAAATTCTTATTATATCCTCCAGCTAAGGTAAGGTATGATTTTAAATTTGTCACAATATAGCTGGTTCTACATTAAGGCAGAATCAGAAATATCAACAGGATATTCATCTAATAAGTCTTACGTGTCATCCACGTAACATGGATAAGGCATCTGCTGAACATAGACACCAGTTTTCTTCTCAGAGCCTGTCAAAGTCCGGATGATTGCTTGTTCTATTACATCCTGCAAGTAAGTGAAGCCTCCCCAAATGTAGCGCATGTCGTCAAAAGGATCAGCTCGAGGACCTGGGTCCCAGAATCTGCAAGAACAGAAAAGAACAGTTTTACTCTTGTAGCGATTGTAAATTAAAGTTCTCAAGTCTGAGGCTACAGTCAGACTCTTAGCAAAGCTGCTTCAAAGGATGCTCACTTGTCCTTAATTTTGTTGGTCCTTTCCACGCTGTCGATATCCATCCGTATCTTATACTTGACATGATGGGGCAAATCCACACTCTTAGGAGCAACTTCAGGGAAAATTATGCCAGCCCAGAATCGTCTCTGGTCCAGCAGTTCCATGGATTTGCTGACAAGCCGCCCTTCATTAGGCACAGCTTCCAACTTGTTCAAATTGATGCACTAAAAAAGCAACAAAGAATTGAATTAGAAGCTGAAGTTTATTGGGGGGGGGGAATGGAAATCAAAAATGTCATTTTTTCCCCTAGGAAATTATTTTCTAACTTTGATTCAGGGTGATTTTTTTGCTTATTTTGCTGTATATCATAGTTTGTGGTGCTTAGAGAGCCTTGGTTAAAAGCATTTTTTTCTACAACCGAGCCTGTTCTTATGTTATTTTAGTCAAAAGTCAAAAGTTCTCTGACTTCTCACAACTTAATTTGAAAAGTAGGAAACCTTCCAGACACTTCAGACTGCAGTTTCTAAAATATTAAGACAAAATGATCGATGGTTAGGGATAATCAAAGCTAGAATCCAAAACAGCTTGCCTCCAGAAGTTGTGAATGCCCCAACACTGGAAGCCTTTAAGAAAATGTTGGATAGCCATTTGTCTGAAACAGTATAGGGTTTCCTGCTTAGGCAGGGGGTTGGACTAGAAGACCTCCAAAGTCTCTTCCAACTCTGCTATTGTATTGTATTGTATTGTATTGTATTGTATTGTATTGTATTGTATTGTATTGTATTGTATTACTTATAAAGAACCAGTTTGTCTAACCTATTATCAACAATAGGTTAGTGCCTTTCATATACACCACTTTTCTTACACAAAACAAAACAAAAAACTCCAGGATCCCTTGAACAACTGATGTGACAGAGCATTTATGGGTTACTATTCTCCCTTTAGGAGACTAATCTCTCTGTGAGGGACAGATAAGTAACAATAAAAGAGATTGTTTACAGCTCAGGGTTGAAATGAGGGGTCCTTGGTGCTCTCTGAGCTTGGTTGTTTCTTCACAGGCATTTCATTATCCAAACTAGGTAACATCATCAGTACTAGGATTGATAGTGTTACCTATTTTGATAATGAATTGTCTGTAAGAAAACAACCAAGCTCAGAGAGGACCAAGGACCCCTCACAGATAAGTAACAGCTAACAACAACAATAATAATAAAACTCAAAACAAAAACAAATCCCAAAACTCAACTACCACCATAATCTCTAATTCAAAAAAATCATTGTACATGTCTTTGGAAATAGTTTCCCTTCCTTTCCCTTTCTACATTTACAAAGTAAATCACTATTTACTTTGGACTCCATCATCCTAACAAACACAGAAAATAAAATAAATAACCTCCATCAAGAATAGGAGACTCACTTCCATAAAATGGGAAATAGTCATAATGGTTCGATCTGTTTCATTGAATGCATCCCGCCAGGTGTAAACAGAGCCATTCACTGGACCAACGTCCTCAGGGTGTTTTGCCAAGAATTGGGCAATCTCCTCCCTGCTCCATCTTGAGTCAACCATGTACTGGTTCCAAAGATTCTCACTCTTCAGCAAAACCTACAGTAACCAAAAGAGCAAAAGGGTTTAGTTAAACTGGTCCTGAAAAGAGGGGGGGAAAGAAGAGCTACTATCATTCATTCATTCTTTCATTCATTCATTCCACTTGAAAGTGCAGCTTGCTGTTAAAGAATAGGGAAGCTATGATATAGCAGTTTGCTATGTAAGGAGAAAACAATAACATTACCATTTCTACCAATGTTTAGCGATAATTTCGAACAGATGTTCACAGCAACCTCCCCCAGCCTATTAAAAGTCTTTGGGCAATGTGGTTCCAGGGAATGGAGGCAGGGAATGATGGGGAATTGCACTCCAATATGTTCGCCAGATAGAGAAGACTGTTGGCATGCAGAAACCCTATAGGAATTTTCAGTTCTTTTTATGGCTGGGAACATATTAAAACTGCTTGGAATTTAATACTGCTCTGGTCTTTTCCTAAGAACTTAGATTATTGGAAAACTTGGAATATTGGTTAGATCAGTTGCTAATTTTGTTGCCTTTCCACCGTTCCTCAACCTGCCATGTTGTCTGCCTCATGAATCTTAGTAAGGAAAACATTTATGCAGGAGATCTGGAGCGAGGTCTTCGCAGGACCCCTTACGAATCACAGGAACCTTGTACACTTATGGGAGGAGGTAAAAATCAGTGTCTTTTATCACACCCTCACCAGTGTATGCTCAGGGCATGCTTTCAATGCTGGATCCACCAGGTGGCAACCTCGTATAAGATCTCCAGAAAACCAGGTCGCATTGAACAAAGAAACAAACATTTCTGAAGCCAGAGGAACAGGATGGGAAAGAAGAAATTGTTTCCATTTGTATGACCAAAATGGGTCAAGGGTTTTTTTCTTTCTTTCTAAAAGCTCAGGCTGCTGACTGGCCATTTCAATCCTTGTGTATGGAGTAAAACTGCTAAGAATATTCATGGAGCAGTTTTTCCATCTTTATTTAGAAACAAGTCCTACTCAATTCTTAGGTACCGGGGGTACAAAACTACAACGCAATTTTTCCAGGACTGGTTTCAAGTGACACAAATTATTTCTGCCAGCAAAAAACACCAAATTGTGAGTCCATGCCGGCAGGATAAATTCTGAAGTGGTTCTGCTCCTGCTTGGGCAGGGGGTTGAAATAGATGGCCTCCAAGGTCCCTTCCAACTGTTCAACTGTTACTTCAAACTGTGCTATCTTCATGGAGATGCAGCCTAAGATAGGGTTGCCTCCCTTCCCCACCCAGAACTGTAACCTCTTTTGCATGGCTGCTCCATCTACTGTAGCAATAGCAGTTAGACTTATATACCGCTTCATAGGGCTTTCAGCCCTCTCTAAGTCTAAGCTGTTTACAGAGTCAGCATATTGCCCCCAACAACAATCTGGGTCCTCATTTTACCCACCTCGGAAGGATGGAAGGCTGAGTCAACCCTGAGCCGGTGAGATTTGAACAGCCGAACTGCAGAACTGCAGTCAGCTGAAGCTCACTTTTACACCATGATCCGGATAGTCCTCAACTTACAACCATAAGTGAGCCCAGAATTACGGTCACAAGTCATGTTAAATGTGTCAGCAAATGACTGCACCCAATTTTGCAGCCTTTTTATGGCAGTTGTTAAGCAAACACCATGGTTGTTACATGACTTTGACTGCAACAGGCTGCTTGCCAGAAACATAAATAAACCAAAAATGTCACAAATTGCAATCGTGTGACCCCGGGATGCTGCAGATGGCCATGAATGCAGGCTGGTTGCTGAATACCCAAATGCAATCACATGACTGTGTGTGTGGGGGGGGGGGGCGTCCATCAGAACTTTAAATCCAGGTCACAAGTAGCCCGGGACAACCAGCTGTAGGTTGAGGACTACCTGTATTTTTGCACTGTTTTGGTTTGGGGCAAATCCAGCTCCACTTTCAGTTTCTTTTTTTCCTTTTCTGCTCTTATTTTAGGGTTCACATAGCCCCAGACACTCGAATGTTGAATTAGAAGGCAAATTGATTACATGGCATTCGCAGAAGGTCCCTGATATTGACAAAAAGCCTTTGACCAGTTGGGACCTTTTTATTTCTCCCTTCTGGTTTCCTCAACTTCACCCTTCATTTCTTTGTGAAATTATCCTTTTTCCCAGAAAGAAAGCTAATGGTGTCTAGCAGGGATTGCAGTGAAAAGCAGATGAACTGGGAAGGTCATAGGATTGCATATAGTCAAATAGCCTATTATATTTTTTAAGGTAAGGAGCAAAAAATATCTAGCAGTGAGAGCAACTGCTAGAAAGAATGGCTGCCAGCAAACAAAAGGAAAGCAGTGTGGTTACATTTACTCCAGCTGTGAAAACACCCAAAAGCAGGTAACATTGACCTGGTTGCCTTGAAGACACTGGAAAGCAGTACTTTTTTTACATACATTGTCCTGATAATTTCATCAGAAACAACTAGGGCCAGATCATGAAGTGACAACCAAAGACTGACGATTATGTCCCGGTCTTGAAACTAGAAACTAAAATCATGCTCATATGATGCAGGAGACTACTAGGAAGAAGCAGGGAGCAATTAGAACCAAGAACCTAAGTTTTCAACAGAAAAATATCTGTATAGATTTTGCACTGAAGATAAGAAGAATAGTGAACAAGAAATAAAGAAAAGAATTCCAAATGGGTTTTTTAAAATAACTATAAGCCAGCATGGGTTTGTTAAAAACAGATCATGCCAAACCAATCTTATTTCATTCTTTGACAAAGTGACTAAATTAATAGACCAGCAAAATGCTGTGGGAATAATAAACTTCAGCAAGGCATTCAACAAAATAGACCACAACCTACTTCTTGATAAGCTAGAAATATGTGGGATAGACAGCAGCACCACCAGATGGATTTGTAACCGGCTGACAAACCATACTCAATAAGTCGTTCTTAACGATACTACGTCTACATGGAGGAAAGCAAGCAGTGGGGTAACAAAAGGTTCCATCCTAGACTCACTATCTTCATAAATGACTTACAGTAGGTGAGGGAGTAGAAGAGGAACTCATCAAATTTGCAAATGACACTAAGCTGGCAGGAACAGCCAACATGCCTGAAGACAAGCTCAGGATCCAAAAAGACCTTGACAGACTTAACATTGGCCCTATCCAACAACATGAAATTTAACATGGAGAAAAACAAGGTTTTACACTTAGGGCAGGAAAAACCAAAGTACAAGTACTTTGTACCTGTCGGCTGTCCCGACAGGCCTGGGGCTAAAGATTTTAACCCCACTCGAATTGTATGACTGTTGTGTTTTTAATGATGTATTGTTTTCTCATGTTTGTGACTTGTTTGTCCTCCCTCCCCTTGAGTTGTGAGCTGCCCTGAGTCCCCCCAGGGAAAAGGGCGGCATACAAATAAAGCATCTCAATCTCAATCTCAATCTCAATCTCAAGTACAGATTAGGTGAAACCTGGCTCAAAAACAGTAACTGTGAGAAGGACCTTGAAATCCTAGTCAACGATCACTTAAATATGAGCCAGCAGTATGCAGCAGCAGCCAAAAAAGGTAATACAATCTTTGGTTGTATAAACAGAGGCATAGAATCAAAATCACATGATGTTAGTACTGTTTTATAAAGCCTTAGTAAGGCCACACCTGGAATACTGCATCCAGTTTTGGTCGCCAGATTACAAAAAAGATGTTGAGGCATTGGAAAAAGTGCAGAGAACAGCAACTAAGATGACTAAAGACCTGGAGACTAAAATATATGAAGAACAGTTGGAGGATTTGGGTTTGGCTAAAAAAGAAGGACTAGGGAGGATATGATAGCAGTATTCCAATATTTGAGAGGCTGCCACAAAGAAGAGGGGGCCAACTTATTTTCCAAAGCATCAGAAGGCAAGGCAAGAAACAATGGATGGAAACTAATCAAGGAGAGAAGCAGCCTGGAATTAAGGAGAAGCTTCCTAACAGTGAGGACAATTAACCAGTGGAACAGCTTGCCTTCAGAAATTGTGGGTACTTCATCATTTGAGGTTTTTTAAAGAGAGTCTAGACAGTCACTTGTCTGAAATGGTATAGGGTCTCCTGCTTGAGCAGAGGGTTGGATCCAAGATCCATTCCAGCTCTATTCTGATTGGTTAGTTCTAAGCAGTTTCTGTTGGATTAAAATCATCTTTATAGATATGCCATCTCTGTTTATATAATGCATGGATACTTAAAAAGCATACAAAGTCTCATACAAAGATGAGACTTTATAAATTAGAAATCAGCAAAAATCAGCTACCTAGAGTTGCTGCAACAGTGAGATGGGTAACATATACTGGTAACTTTAATAAATAAATGACAATTGCTTAGATTAAAATGCAGGTTTTCAGGGCAGATACTGCTTGATGAAATTATTTTCAGACAATGCCATATGGAACACACACTATAGGTAGGTAGGTAGGTAGGTAGGTAGGTAGGTAGGTAGGTAGGTAGGTAGGTAGGTAGGTAGGTAGGTAGGTAGATAGATAGATAGATAGATAGATAGATAGATAGATAGATAGATAGATAGATAGATAGATAGATAGATAGATCTCTAGTTATTCGGGTTTTCTCCCGCGTAAAATTGGAGATGTCTTGGCGACGTTTCGACGAAGTCTCATTCGTCATCTTCAGGTTACTTCAGGCTTGGTGCTTCCAGGAGCAATGTGAGATCTCGGCTGTTTCTTCCTTTTAACTGCCAGTGGGGGTTTGAACTGATTGGGTGGAAGCTTGGCTGTGTCCTGATTGGGTGGAGGTGTGTTCTGATTGAGTGGAGGTGTGTTCTGATTGTTTGGGGGTTTGTGTTTCATGTAAGGATAGGAGGGGTTTAAAAAGACTAATTGTGCATTTGCAGTCTGGCTTCTGGTCCTCGGTCATGCCTCCTCATCAGTTTGTGTTTTTGTCTGTTTTTTTTTTGTGGATGTTTGGTGGTGATATTCTGTGTGGCTCTTGTGAGTGTGGGCCTGGTGTTATTCATCATGTTCGGGACTCGTTTATCAATAAGGGCAGGCTTCCAAATGGTGTTGAACCAGGGAAGAAGTTGGTTTCTCTTTTCTGATTGCGTTTTTGTGTTCTTCAATGCGTGCACTTATTCTTCTGTTGGTTTGTCCGATGTATGTGGTGGGGCAGGTGGTGCATGGGATTTCATATACTCCTTGATTTTCTAACTCAATTTTGTCTTTGGGGTTTCTTAGGATGGTGGATATTTTTTGGTCTGTGCAGAATGCTGTCTTGATGTTGTGTTTGCGGAGGATTTTGCTGATTCTGTCTGTGGTGCCTTTTATGTATGGGAGGAGGGCTTTTCCGTTTTCTTGTTCTCTGTCCTGGATTTTAGTGGGGGTTTCTTTTTGGATTAGGTTGGTGATCTTATTTCTTTGGAATCCATTGGATGTCAGTACGTTAGTGAGAGTGTGTAGTTCGGTTTTTAGGTGTTGTTCATCAGCTAGGCGTTTTGTTCTAGAGATGAGTGTCTTGGCTACGGAGTTGATCTGGGTTGGGTGATGGTGTGAGAGTGCGTGCAGATAGCGGTTAGTGTGTGTTTTCTTCTGGTAGATGGTGTGTCCTAGGGAGCCATTAGATTTCCTGTAGACTAAGACGTCCAGGAAGGGAAGTTGGTTGTTTACTTCTGTTTCCATGGTGAACTGTATTTTGGGGTGTAGGCTGTTGAGGTGTGTAAGGAAGTTGTCCAGTTGTTCTTTCCCATGTGGCCAGATTATGAAAGTGTCGTCTACATATCTGAGCCAGAGTTTGGGTTTGTGATCAGATTTTTCTAGAGCGTGGGTTTCAAAATTTTCCATGTAGAGGATAGATAGATAGATAGATAGATAGATAGATAGATAGATAGATAGATAGATAGATAGATAGATAGATAGATAGATACACACACAGACACACAGACACACATGCTGATATTTCAGGACCTGTTCATTTTGTGACACAGTATGTCATTTCATCAATATACCATTTACAATTAAGAGCCTCTTCCCACTCTTAAAAGCTTCCCATCAGCTAGATGGCATTTTATAAATATCTATTTTTGCGATTTAGGAGTGTTTTCCTTTTCTAAGATTGCAGCTTTCTGTGACTAAGTGATTTTTCTCTGTTCTAGGTTTTCTTCTGGGTCTTATTTGATTTCTTGTATATTACAGTGTTGTTTTATGGATCCTCTGTCTTTATTTGTTAAATGATTCATGCGTTTAATGATCGTGCATCCCTTAAAAAAATCAGGACTCTTGGATTGAAGCCCTTTGTTTTAGTACAGGCTGCCCAGCTGACTCCTCAGAGACAAGACTTCTTCTCCCTCCCCCAGTTAAATATGTGAGGAGCCACAACATGTGCTGATGCCCATTTGTCTCCGCTGTCAAGCTGAGCAGAGCTGGGGAGCAGAAGGAAGATATAAACAGACAATATCCAGTGAGAAGAAAAGAAAACCTGGCCTGCATCTTGTCCAAACCATACCTTTACAGTTTCTGTTCCCAGTGAACTCTAAAGCCACATCCTATTGTGCAAGAGGATGCTGCAACCTAAGCATCTATCACAATTCCCCCATTGACTTTTGTTAGATTCAAGACTAGGTAATGTAAAGGTAAAGGTTCCCCTCATAAATATGTGTTAGTCATTCCCGACTCTAGGGGGCGGTGCTCATCTCCGTTTCAAAGCCAAAGAGCCAGCGCTGTCCGAAGTTGTCTCCGTGGTCATGTGACTGGCATGACTAAATGCCAAAGGAGCACGGCACGCTGTTACTTTCCACCAAAGGTGGTATCTATTTTTCTACTTTCCTTTTTACTTGCTTTCAAACTGCTAGGTTTGCAGAAACTGGGGCAAGTAACTGGTGCTCGCTCTGTTACGCGGCGCTAGAGATTCAAACCACCGAACTGCTGACCTTCCTGAGCGACAAGCTTAGCGTCTTAGCCATTGAGCCACTGCATCCCCAAGACCAGACTATTTAGTTACAATTCAGAGCACAGCTGGTAACTGCTCTTTCCCCCCTTATGTGTAAAACTCTCACCTCATTACATCACACAGACTGGAGAAACAACAGAAAAACTGACCCTTCCCTTTACTATAAATAGGGCTTGTATCTTACACTATGTCCTTGACTCTCTGCCTGCAAGGTTTCTAGTTCTAGCATCAGTCAGGAAAAACTTGACAACTTGGCACTTCTCAGGTCTGTTAGGATTCTAAACATCTTCAGCCAACAGTGACACAATTAAATAAAACCATTACATTGTCCATCTGTTTTAGATAAACTCTTAGATCCTTGGGAAAGGTACTTTTAATCAGTGAAACATACGTCTTTTAGAAACTCCAAAGCGATATAATTATTTTTATCTTTTCCAAGAAAGCTTCACACAAGGAAGACATATGAACCCAAAATCTCAGATCAAAGTCTGGCAGCCTGGCCATTGGAAAACACAGAGTTTCCAATACTAGACAGAACGCTCATGAAAATGAAATGGAATGAAAGCCGTTTAGTAATATCCAAAGAATGAAACTTCAAATTATTCACTGCTACGATTCCCATGTAGCTAATTAAATGTCCTGCTATAGTTTGGAAGCTGGGGAATGCAAAAGAGAGGCCTGGGCTTGTTGCCCGCTGTACAGAGTTTGGGAAGTAATATCAGAGTAAGTGTTCCCTAGCGAAATGTATTTGAAGCTCCACTCAGCATAACAGAAAGTGAGGCTTGAATACCCCTCATTTTGCAGATTTCTCAGCCACATCCTTGGCAGATGTTCTTCATGCAGAATAGCCTGATTTATGGACCAGTCAGAATCTGCCTGATGTCCAACAAATCACCCCATTCGACACATGGCAACACAGCAGGGAGAGGCACTGTCTATATAGCATTGCACCTTTCTTCTCTGTCCGAGGATACCATCATATTGCTCAGGCAAGAAAACTCCAGACAAAGGAGGTTTGGCAGCTACTATACTCAGCTGGGCTTCAAAAATTTCAGCAACGGGTTTACTGCCCCATTGCTGGGTGGGCGTGGCCATGGTGGGTGTGGCCTAGTCAGCCTCCTGCACCGTGGTGGTGGCGGTTTTTGCCCTCCCCAGGCTCCAGAGGTTTTCTTCGAGCCTCCGGGAGGGTGAAAACTACTTCCCGTTTCCAGACTTCCAGAACCTCCGGTAGGCCTGATTCCCACCCACCCCCTTCCCAAGCCTCCACATGGGCCCTGCACTTACCTAGCATGATGAGCGGGCTGTGTGGAAACTCCTGAGAGGGGTGGGGTGGGATCAAAGGGGTGTGGTGGAGGGGCCAGGCAGGGGTGGCATTTGGGGGTTCACCAAACTGGGCAGAATCCTAACTAGATGATTTCCTGAACCCGTGCAAATCCCCAGCAGCCCACCCCGACTATACTCCAACATGGGCAGAAACACTCAAGGCCAAATTGTTGATACTAAAATAAACAAACCTCTTGTAAAATTTATTATCAGAGAGAGAAAAAGAATTATGGCATACTGACCCGAATAAGATCCATCTCCTGGTTTTCTTCCATGAAAGTTTTTATTTTTGGTTTAATCTCTTCCCACATGCCTCCAAGTTCATGGAAGACACCTAGCTCTTGGAATGTCTTGTTGACCTGGAACAACAGCAAAAAAGAAAAAAAGAAAAAAAAGAGGGGGGCAGTCAAAATCACTTAATGCAAGGTATTGGCTTTCAGATGGAGGTTTTGTTTTTTTTTTTGCTCTAAGAAGTGATGTTTTACTGAGAAGAAGAAAAAGGAGGAAAGAAGATACTTCAAAATTAATATCCTAATACATTCCAGATGTGCTGTATAACAGCCTCCATTACTTCAGGTAGTAGGAATAATAGATATCTGGGCATTAAACCAAAGATAGCTTCTTAGGCTATAGAATTTAAAAAGTGAGCTAGAAGCTCACAGCATTAAATATATGAGTAGAATGGCTTAGGACAGTATACCGACATCAAATTTGTGAAAAGACTACGCAGATATAGAGTTTAGTCTGGCCTTTGGCTATCAAGACTTTGAAAGGGACAATTCATTGTGTCTGATCTCCCAAAAATATAGTGGCCAAACATAATGCATAGATTTAAAGATCTCGTTTAACCTATGATTTCAACAGGGGGCTGCCCTTGAAGACTGCCTGGAAGTTACAACTGGTCTGGAATTCAGAGGCACATGCAGCGCTGGGCAATCCTTTCGTTTATTTATTTTATAGTAACTTATCCAGAGGGACTCTGGACTGCATTTACCACAAAGGGGGAAAATAATAATCTTTAAAAATGATTTAAATTAATGCGGAAAACAGGACTAAAATCAATGATCCTGAGGATAGATATCATCAGTCAATAAGTTGAAGTCCAGATGCACTGAACTAAAACAGAGTGAAACTTGTTTACTGAACTAGAATAAGGTAGGAGCTACGTGTACTACTGGAGCAAAGATGTTCCATAAAGGTATCCGCAATACCCCGTTGGACTATTGCTAAATCAAGCTCTGTTTGGCCTGCTCTGACTGGCAGCTCTCCAGCATTCTACTTAGGGCTAAGCACAAAAAAAAATATCTCCAAATGTAGGAAGACTGGAGAGATCGTTATACTGGAAGTAAATTATAATCATTTACAATAATGAACTGAGGTGTTCCTATTTTCTACCTTCTGCTACAACAATCATGGATGTCACAGTTTCTCTCCAAGCTGTTGGCTGGGAGCTGTGCTTTTTCCCAACAGTGCTCATCAAAATGACGCTAAGCCCCGAGGGAACAAAAGAAAGTAGCTATTAACAGGGACTCCTGCGAGTCCCTTACACTGCAAGGCGATCAAACCGATCAGTCCTAGAGGAGATCAACCTTGACTGCTCTTTAGAAGGCCAGATCCTGAAGATGAAACTCAAATACTTTGGCCACCTAATGAGAAGGAAGGACTCACTGGAGAAGAGCCTAATGCTGGGAAAAATTGAAGGCAAAAGAAGAAGCAGACTACAGAGAATGAGGTGGCTGGATGGAGTCACTGAAGCAGTAGGCGTGAGCTTAAATGGACTCCAGGAGATGGTAGAGGGCAGGAAGGTCTGGAGGAACGTTGTCCATGGGGTCGCGATGAGTTGGACACGATTTTGCAACTAACAACAATTAACAGGTGCGCCAAATCATCTTGTTTCCACTAATACCTTCAGCAACTAAGAAAGAAAGATTTGAAAGGAAACTATAGCTTTTGCCACGACTAATAAAGCTTGTGTAATTTCAGTCTTTTTGATATAGGTAGTTGACATACAACAGTTTATTTAATTACCCTTCAAAGTTACAACGGCATTGGAAAAAAGTGACTAATGAGCATTTTTCACACTTATGACCACTGTGGCATCCCCATGGTCCATGCGATCAAAATTCAGATGCTTGGCAATGGGTTCATACTTATGACCGTTGCTGCATCCCAATATCCTGTGATATTTCAGGAGCCTTGGATTAAAGCCTTTTGTTTTAGTACAGGCTGCCCAGCTGACTCCTCAGAGACAAGACTTCTTCTCCCTCCCCCAGTTAAATATGTGAGGAGCCACAACATGTGCTGATGCCCATTTGTCTCCGCTGTCAAGCTGAGCAGAGCTGGGGAGCAGAAGGAAGATATAAACAGACAATATCCAGTGAGAAGAAAAGAAAACCTGGCCTGCATCTTGTCCAAACCATACCTTTACAGTTTCTGTTCCCAGTGAACTCTAAAGCCACATCCTATTGTGCAAGAGGATGCTGCAACCTAAGCATCTATCACAATTCCCCCATTGACTTTTGTGTCACTGCAAATTTTCTGGAGACAGCCAGAGAGAGGTTTCCTGGAAAATGCTGTCCACATTTTGCCAATAGCACATTGTTCTACTCACGTGCCTGGATTCCTCTCACCATTTTTTTTACACTCTATATAAATATCTTTTACTTCAAGCTCATCTTAACACTCAACTAGTGTTAAGGTTAGATTCAAGACTAGGTAAGGTAAAGGTAAAGGCTCCCTTTGCACATAACCAATTTCATTGTATTTATTTTGTACAATGGCAATAAAGACTATACATATGTACTAGTCATCCCCGACTCTAGGGGGCGGTGCTCATCTCCCTTTCAAAGCCTAAGAGCCAGTGCTGTCCGAAAATGTCTCCGTGGTCATGTGGCCGATATAATTAAATGCCAAAGGCGCATGGAACGCTGTTACCTTCCCATCAAAGTGGTTCCTATTTTTCTACTTTCATCTTTACATGCTTTCAAACTGCTAGGATGGCAGAAGCTGGGGCAAGTAACAGGAGCTCACTCTGTTACACGGCTCTAGGGATTCGAACCACCAAACTGCCAACCTTTCTTTTTTTTTCTTTTTTTTCTTTTTTTTTAAATTTTATTTACAAACATAAAATACACAAAACTTAGACATACACCTCATTCTTTCTAATAGCAATTGCCAATCACTATCGCTCACCTTATATTGTTTCCCCTTCTATTAGATTTCATTTGTATTTCACCATTCTGCCAACCTTTCTGATTGACAAGCTCAGTATCTTAGCCACTGAGCCACCGCGTCTCTGGAGATACTAGAGCCCAAAATCTTATTCTTTTTTATTTTTCCCCTAGCCCTGACCTATCTCTGACTTTTCCATTCCTCTGGGACTTCAGTTGAGAACATTCAGCAGCAGAAATACCAACCTGTCCCTCTGCTGGGTGGACAAGAAACAAGGTTCTTACCTCTGACATAATTGTCCTGGTTGCTGGCGTGTCGGGACTATACAGGACTTTTCCAACGAGCAAAGGCTTCAGGGCCCTCCAGATAATCCTGGAGAGTGGGTTCGATTCCAGATTCTTCATTAAGGTATTGCAGAAAGGTGCTTTTAAAAAATGGGAAAAAATTGTGAGTGATAAATACCATGCCCAGAACATTCCCAGTTTGGAGAGCACACCCAGGTTAGTACGAAATTATCCGCCCTTTCTTGCCTCTCTAGCTTCTTCCATGTTTGAGATGGCAAGAGATGGTCCTCCTAAGGATTTGCCAGACAGAAAACATTTGTAGGTCTTCCTAGATTCAGGTTATACTTACTAGTATAATTATCATAGAAGTCCATGGCATCGTTTTCAGAGCTGTTGCTTCCAAAGAATGCTTTGTAATTATGGTCTTCGTACCAGTTGAAGGACTTGATCTGCAATCCCCCTCCCTCAGGGTGGCCACAAACAATGCGAGATACTGCCTGGTAGATATCAGCAGAAGACCTTGTGGAATTCATGTTGGTCAGGAACATCACCTCTTGTCTCATGTCACTCCAACTTCTCATGCTCACTAACTGCAATTCATGACACAAAAAGAAAGGAAGATATATTTTTTAAACAAAATGTTGTGTAAAATGTACCATCCATGGATAAGCCAACCCTCATTTTTTTAATGGTATTTTGGTTAAAAATTTGAGGGTCAGCTTACCATGTATGCACATATATGCAAGCAGGGGTGGGCTTCAAAAATTTTAACAAGAGGTTCTCTGACCGGTTGCTAGGTGGGTGTGGCCTAGTTGGCCTCCTGAAACATAGGGGGGATTTTTGCCCTCCCAGGGCTCCAGAGGCTTTTCTCGAGCCTCCGGGAGGGTGAAAACGGCCTTCCCAGGCTCCGGAGGCCCTCTGAAGGTTGCAAACAGGCCCATTTCCGACCTTCCCGAACTTCCAGTAGGCCCATTTTTTGCCCTCCCCGAGCCTCTGCACTCGCCCTGCACTTACCTACATCCAAAACAGGCCACGTGGAGAATCCTGGGAGAAGAGGGGTGGGAGGGGCCAGGCAGGAGTGGGATTTGTGGGTTCTCTGAACTGCACAAAATCTTAGTTGGAGGTTCTCCCAAACCCCTGCAAACCCCCAGCAGCCCAGTATATAGGGGTACTTTTAAAAAATATGACTATATGTTCTTGTGGATAAGTGCATCAAGATGTAAGCCAAACCTAACTTTAGGGCTGTATTTTGGCACTCAAAATTGTTGGGTATATGCGTGTATACTGTATATGGGAGTTTTAGAGCACGCAGGAGTACAAAGATAGCATGTGTCAGTAAGTCATTAAATCAGCTGCAGCAACTTTTTACAATTGAATCAGAAGTATTACACAGACCAAGTCAGTGACCAAACACTAATTATAGACAATCCTCTTGCCAATTACACTTTGAGGCGGTAAAAGCATACTTACTTGTATTTACTTTCAAGAACTATAAGAAGAACAGCCCAGGATGCAAATTATCAAGGAGTAATCCACAACAGTAACCACACAAACCACACAGTACAGAAAACAGGGGAACATCCCCACTGAGGAGAGTACCAGGAGGCAGCTGGTGCAACTGTTGGCAGGGATGTCTGATAGCCTCCAGCTCTTTGTCTTCTAGCAAAACGGAAGAACTGCCAGTAGGACTGGCTAAAGGGCCCAAAATACAGAAATGCCACATGCTAGGTCAGTGTTTCCCATCCTGGACAACATCGAGATGTATGAATTTCAGCTCCTAGAATCCTTAGCAATAACTCAAATGGAGGCCACAGGGCACCATCTTGGAAGCAGTTGCCCTTTTAGAAAAGGCTGTAACTCATTGTGGTCACTTCAAAATGGTGCTTGTTTCTGGGATGACTCCATGCAGCCTTTATACTATAGAGAGAGACCGATGGGCAAATCAGCTGCCTTTCCATCCTGAAGGTGATTTCCGAAATCTTGGAGGAGATCCAATCCACCTTTCAGTCTCCCTACACAATACAGGTGCCATCCTGGAAGTGGGCCCCATTTTGACAGTGGCCACCCACAATCCATTCCCAAAAGTGATCTCTGAGTAGGAAACCTATGTGGGATTGACTGCTCCTGAAGGAGAGCTATGAAAAAGGTACATGGTCCCAGCCATGATGGCATGAGTGGAGAGGAGGGTATAAAACCCAGCAGAGTGAGAAGCAGAGACAGGTCTGTAGCAGTAATGGGATTCAATTATTTACAACTGGTTCTGTGGGCGTGGCTTTGTGGGCGTGGCAGGGGAAGGCTACTGCAAAATTCCCATTTCCTCCCAATCAGCTGGGACTCCGGAGGCAGAGAATAGGTGGGGACGGGGCCAGTCAGAGGTGGTATTTACTGGTTCTACGAACTACTCAAAATTTCTGCTACCGGTTCTCCAGAACTGGTCAGAACCTGTTGAATACCACCTCTAATCTGTGGGGACCCAATGCGGTGGGAAGCAGAGCACAGGGTGCCTCAGTGGGTGGGGGAGGCCCATAGCAGGAGAGATGTGAACTGGGAAAATGCTGCAGTGCAGGCCTGGTTTGACACTAAGGCCTCTCCTGTCCAAGGCACCCTGTGCTCCGCTTAACAACCACAATGGCCTAAAGCAGGGATTGTGGTTGTTCAGCATGGTAATCACAACGATGCCTTGCTTAACAACCACCATGACTTACGACCATAATGGGTATGCTCCATTACGGTCATAAGTCGAGGACTAACTGCAAGGACTCTCTCATATTGCACCACAACCTCCTTACCAGTGGTGGTATTCAGCAGGTTCTGACCAATTTTGAGTAGTGTGGAGAACCGGTAAATACCACTTTTGACTGGCTCTGCCCCCACCTAGTCTCTGCCTCCCAGCTGATTGGGAGAGAATGGGGATTTTTCAGTAACCTTCCCCTGGAGTGAGGAAGGAATAGAAATTTTATAGTATCCTTCCCCTGACATGTCCCCTCAGTCATGCCACACCCACCAAGCCATGCCCACAGAACCGGTAGTAAAAAAAGTTTTGAATCCCACCACTGTTTTTTACCATTAGCCAGTGGTGGGATTTAGCCAGTTGTCACCTATTCGGGAGAACCAGTTCTTAACTTTCTAAGCAGTTTGAAGAACCAGTTGTTGGAAGAAATCTCATTTTGGTCCCCCCCCCCCCCACTTTACAGAGCTAATCCTGTAAGGAAGGCAGGAAGGAAACATTCTGGTGTTGTTTCTAGGCTAATCTTTATTACCCTGCTTACAGAAACTGCTTCTCCAGTTAACCCTTGTTACATTGTAACAGCTAAGGCAAAGCGCCCATCGACCTGAGTGATGTTGAGTTGGTCACGCCTACCCAGTCACATGACCACTGATCCCCGCCTACCCAGATGGTCATCGGGGCAGAGAACCAGTTGTTAAATTATTTGAATCCTACCACTGCCATTAGCCGTGCTTGTTGCCAATGCTGGGAGTTATAACTGACAATCACTCACAGTAATTCCTTGCTTTTAATACAGAAAAAATCAAATAGTTTCCAGAGTAAGAATTTAGAATGAGGTTTCTTTCCTTCAAAGTCTGGTTGTCTGTGTTTTAAACACCTGCCCTCAGGTGTTGTAAAGAGCTTCCATAGAAACTGATTGACATTACTCCTTAAAATCACTTCGCAAAAGCTGCAAAAGGCTGGGTTTAAAATTTGCATGTATCAAAATAAGCCAGAATATTCCCACCTTCCTAGAAAAAGGCAGCCTAACAAATGCAATGTCTCCCTTGCTTGTAAGGGAATGAAAGAGAGTATAACATTCCTGTAAGTATTTGTCACAGATACACAGGAAGTTGGGCAATGAAAAGCAAGTCTCATGCTGCTCTCCCACAGCACAATGCCACCCAAAAGGGGCCTTTGTTTTGAACTTAAATAGAAACAGAAAAAAATGCTGTTTGCTCCTTGGAACAACCGCAAGGAGAAATCACATCCCTCAACCAGACCTATTTTACAAGACACATCAGCAAAGAGAAGATTGTATGACTAAAAGAAAAGAAGAAGAAAAAGACAAGAAGAAAATAAAATACAGGAAATGACACCAATGGTCTGAAGATGCAATAGGAAAGAGCTATACAGTAATTCGAAAGCCTCAGGCAAACGTTTAAGGCAATTCTGCTGCGTCCTAATTTCACCCAGAATCTTCTGTTACTGTAATTTCCATTTTCCAGCTATGCAGGAAAATGGAAATTGTGATAAAGGGTCAGATGTGCAGATCCACATGTACACACACGCAGGGCGCCAGTCCTCCACTGAAGCAAAGGGCTCACAAAAACCTCCAGTGACCTCAGCTCAGCTCAGCTCTGAGGTTATTATAGTTCAGAGTTTTAACATTCCAAAGCTGTGGAGCCGGAAGGAAAAAACAGGAATACAGTACTTGGGTAGACTTTTGTGGGGTTTTTTTCCCATATTTTGCTTAAAGCAGCAAAGTTTCAAAAGTAGGCAAAAGCATTTTTAATGCTCAAAAATCTTACGGCTTTACATACCGATTAGCCAGGCCAGAGAGTTTATTTGCTCAGAGGGGGAAAAAAACAAGTACTGCATAATGTCAGTTCATGCAAAAAAAAAAAAAAAGAAAAAAAGGAAGATGGGCTTCAAGCTTACAAACTGAGATAGTGTGGACAATTAACTCATCAATCCACATTCACATAATTTCCAGTCTCAGTTTTCATACTCACCCTACCCCACCCCCAGGATCCAGCCACTTTGATTCAAAGGGAAAATATCCAAAATCCATCTGAGGCAATGCCTATATTAGTTCAATCAGAGTTGTAGAACATTTTTATAAACTTGAGAGAGCCTAATAAGTATATTGCATTATTGGACCTCATGTAATCCTCTCCCCATCCTGTCCCAAAAAAACCTGCCTAAATAATTCATCCCAATTGATTATTTATAATGAATTCCTTGGAATTTAAGATTTTTTAAAAAATAAATGGAAGGGAAAATAATAAATTGGTAGATGAGAGGGGGGGCAAGGTGGAGAATGTTTGCAAAGCATATACTACTGTGAACTTTAATTAACTGTAATACTGAAATGTAGTATGTGTGTATGATATAGCAAGGATTATAAGCAAAAAAGAATTAAAGGTAAATTAACTAAGGTGAATAAAGATAGTAGGTCAGCTGATACGTATCAATATGGAAGGTGAAATGATTATGCTGGGTTACAAATAAAAAAAATATTAGTTGGGAAAGTTATCAGAGGAGTGTGGGGGGGAAATGGAGGGAAAATGTGGAAATACATCTAATAATGTATAGTTAAAATTACAAGATGATTATTTATAATGAATTCCTGATATTCATGTTCCTGGAATGTTCCACTTGGCAAAGACAGGGGAAATAATAAAAAAAACTCCTTATATTGGCTTCCCAGTTTGGCTTGGCCACATGAGCTAGATCACATGGGTAATTTCTGCCTGATCCTTGGCATACTAACGAAAGGAGGTGGTGACTTTACACTAGTATGATGATCATTATATCCCAGTGATGGCGAACCTTTTTGTAAAGGCGTGCCAAAATTGTGTGTGCACATGCTATTGCGCCCACACGTGTGTCCACACCTACAATTCAATGCACCATGCCCACCTGTACTTGCGTGGGCGACCCCCTGCCCTGACCCGGTGGAGGGGACATTTTTGCCCTCCCCAGGCTAAGGAGACTTTCCTGAAGCCTGGGGAGATCAAAAACGGCCTCCCCTGGCCCCGCGGAGGCCCTCCGGAAGCCGGACACATAGAATTTCCGAACTTCCACTTGGCCTCTTGGGCCCGTTTTTCGCCCTCCCCAGGCTCCGGAGGCTTTTTTGAAGGCTGGGGAAGGCAAAAACAGCCTCCGCTGGCCCTTTGGAAGGCCAAAAATCAGCTGCCCGGCGTGCACATGCGCACCGGAGCGGACAGCTCTCGTGCCGACAAGTATGGCTCCATGTGCCACCTGTGGCATGGGTGCCATAGGTTCGCCATCACAGTTATATCCCAATAAGTTAGTATCAAGTGTTACGCAGGTTTTTCCCCCCACAATGATGTGTCCCTAACTCAGTCCTTCAGGACTTCCAACTCTTTGGATTAATAGATAACATCCTTATATACTACTAATGTCTATTAATAAACATTAATAGATATGTTTGTATATTAAGAATAAATTGTGGTTATTCTATGGTTATTCTGATACAGCCCAGTTGTAGATAAAGTTAGGTCTCCTCACTTCCTTTTCTTTTTCCACTTCCTAACAAGTCAAGATGATAATTCGTTTGATTAAGACTTCTTGTTTCATCTGAACCAAGAATTGTAGTTTCTTTCATTATTGGAACTAAGCAAAATTTGAAACAGATATCTTGACTTAAATGAATAAAGTGATTGATACATCGGTCGTATGAACCCCCGCTTAGGTGCATCAAGAAACTGAGGCTTGCTAAAAGTAAATGAAAAATTTCTTGCCTCTTAGCATGCCACAAACGAGTAGGAGAATGGAAAATAGGGGCTCAACAGCCCATCCACACAGTTCTTGATGGGGGAATGCATCTAACAGCTATATAAGGTATCTAAACACAGGCATCTTCCTTAGCAGTGTGACAAAGCATGCATTGTGAGGTCACAAACAAGTTCAGTTCTTAAGTATTTGCACTGCACTGTACATAAGGAGTAAAATTTCCATCACAATGAAACTTTCTTACTTATCCCCCACCCTTACTATTCCATGAATACCAACATGCCCAAGATCACAACTCATTAGCTATTCATGATTTACATCATGAGTTGAATAAGTGGCCTGAGATAAAGAGGTGGAAGATGCACTCTACCTCTTTAAGAAGGTTCCCCAAGCTCTGCGTCAGCGTCTCCAAAGTTCCCTTAACATCCTCCAGGGTTGAATTGAAGGTGATCCCTTTCTGGAAGAACAAATGGAAGTTTACAATTAATAGAAAGTTGCTGCAACATAGAAGGGGAAGGGATCAGTTTGACCATTACATTTAAAGAAAAATGAATATGGATGTATTGAACCAACAGGATCAATTAGGGAAAAACAAATCCAAATATGAAACAACACCATTATCTCAAAAAAACAAACCACTGGAATCCCATTGGGCTTCTTCTTTGTGTGGTTCTGATAATCCTCATATGTACGTATATCTCTGGACATCTCACAGGGCATGACTATTGCTATGGAGAATTATCTCACACTGACCCATAGGATAGCTTAGAACTTTCCTGTTGCCAAGATAATAATAATAATAAAGACTCAAATCTATTTGCTTCAAGAAAGGATAACTATCTTCATCCAGTTTCCAGAAATATTTATAATCGCCTATGATTCTTTATACTCAATAGCTGCTAATATCTACAGTAGATAGAATAATACAGTAATTGTTTAGAGGTGGCAGACTTTATAACCCCTGTAACTTGATTTCTGCATTAAAATGAGCCATGTCTAAATATGAGGGGACAAATGAACAATGGGGTACATTATTTTTTGAAGAGCTTTACATCAAAGATCAGCAACTGCCCCTTCCCGAAGTCAAAACTGGCCTCTATTTTCCAACAAAAGGCGAAACCACAATTTTATGAGAGACAGCAGTTTAGACAAAAGGGCAGCAGCAGCAAATGAATATAGAATGACTAAGATGGGGAGCTGAAATGCACTCAAGTGTTTTTCTGAGTCAAACCACTAAGCCATAGATATTTAAATTTCAGTGAGGAAAACTCCATAAAAAAAAGTCAGCTGTGGCCTTTTGGGCCAATCTGTGGCTGTTATATGCCAATAATACATGATGAATTTTAATTCTCTGAAAATGAATAAGCATACTAACACAGTAAAAGAACAAGGAAAATAATGTGGAATTAATATAGTTTCTACATCCTCACTCCCAAGATGGCCGAAAGCCAAAAGCTATGTTCACAACGCAAGATTAGGAAATGACGCAAAACTATTATTGAGAAGAATTTTCTACTGTGCCTTACTCATATTGTGTTTCATGAAACATTACTAATGAAAAGCAGCCTCAAAAGATCATAAAACTGACTCTGTACAATTGTTTTCCCTGGTTTAAGCATCTCTCTTCCTCCCTTCCCTTTTATAGCAAAGCAGCTTTGTCCAAGCAGAGGCCCACCAGTTGCGCTGGGAACTGTTATCTAATACATCTTAAGGGCATCACACTAGGGACAGATGGATTAGAGACAGAGGCCATGTCTTTTTTAATTCTCTTACTCCAACAAAACAAGACAAATCTCCATATTAAATTGAGAGTTTTTATTGTCTGTGGCTCTTAATCCCTAGAATGTTAATTGAGATAATTGCATATTAATAAGCTTCATTTCTGAAGCTATTGCATCATATACTTCTAGAATGATGACATTGGCTGCTATTAACTGATGAAGCTTTGATGGTGGAGATACAGGATGAGCTTTGATGAGAGAGAGAGAAAAAAGGATGTTCCAAAATGAGCCTCAACTTTACATTGCATTGGAAACGGAACTTTGGTACAGTGGTGTTTATGAAGACTTTGTGACTGGCTCAACTGTCTTGATGTAACAGACAGACCCTAACCCTAACTCCTGTCACCTTCTTAAGCCAAGCTTGTCCAACTATGAAATCTTGAATGAGACATAGCATTCTTCATGGCTAAACACCAATAAGAAGATTCAAAGACTGCCTTTTTGTGTGCCTTCAAGTCAATGTTGATTTCTACCACCTGCCTGGACATGTTTCTGAGTTTCTTGGCAATATTTATGATGTGGTTTGCCATTTCCTTCTTCCTAAGAACTGGCCCAAACTCACCCAGCTGGCCTTGTGCCTAAGGTAGCATTAAAACTCACAGAATCCCAATTTCTAGCCTGGTGCCCTAACCATTAAACACACGCACCCAAATCAACATCTTATTGTTCTTAGTTGCGAAGTCGTGTCTGACCCATCACAACCACATGGACAACATTCCTCCAAGCCTTCCTGTCCTCTACCATCTCCTGGAGTCCATTTAAGCTCATGCCTACTGCTTCAGTGACTCCATCCAGCCACCTCATTGTCTGCCGTCCCTTTCTTCTTTTGCCCTCAATTGTTCCCAGCATTAGGTTCGTCTCCAGTGAGTCCTTCCTTCTCATTAGGTGGCCAAAGTATCTGAGTTTCCTCTTCAGGATCTGGCCTTCTAAACAGCAATCAGGGTTGATCTCCTCTAGGATTGAGCGGTTTGATCGTCTTGCAGTCCAAGGGACTCGCAGGAGTCTTCTCCAGCACCATAGTTCAAAGATCAACATCATAGTCAAGGGCAATATAACATCCAGGTTCTCTGAGTGCCATGGACTAAATTATCTGAGCCACAAAGAGAAAAAGCCAACCAAACAGATATGAAAGCTTAGAAAAAGATAGATGAAAGAACAGGTGGTCCATCACTGATCAGCTAGGAGCCTAAGAAAAGGGCATGATAAAGTGGTGCCAAGAAGCTTCCAGAAAAGGGCTTGGAACTTGGGGAAAATGTGGTTTAGGCAAAGAAGAACCAGAGGAAAAAGCTGCAGGGAGAAGCCTAAGAGGAGAAAAAAACATGGATCACCAAGTAAATAAACAAAAAAGTTGGGCTTCGCCAGATTAGATTGCAGAGCCACAGAATCATAAAACAAAGGGCATGAAGCAATCAAATCTATGAGACAAGAAGCAAGGAAGAAATGCATTATATGTGAATTAGATGTACCATTCCCCCATATCCTTCAGTGTTACAAAAAAAGGGAGATTGTAACCCCAGCAACGTTGAAAGCATCATACTTACCATAAGTGGCTTTATGAAGTCCATATTATCCTGAAACGCTCTTTCTAGAGAAGCAAGTTGTTCCTTCGGCATAGAGCAAATTAAGGCCCGGCTGCCATTGTTGATAGCAACCAGTTCTGGAGGCTTGGTGAAATTGCACAAGTCTTCCACACTTATCTGATAACCAGATGTAATGACCTAGAAATATTGCCCAGATGTTATGCCATGGGGAAAACAGCTTTTCTGCTTCTTCATCACAGTTCATAATACTAAAATTATATCCTGCCTGCCTTACCCAACTCATGGATCCTCCAAAGACTGTTACTTAATTCCCTATAATTGGGTGGGTTGGGTGTGATAATGGAACATACAGTTTAAGGATGGATATTTCTTACCTGTTGGAGATTGATCTCAGCATTCAGGATTTCATCTATATCAGGCTGCGATAGGGAAGCGTTGTGGTGGAGAAATTCAGAGAATGTCTCATTGACAACCAGAAAATCCTGAACTTTGATACCTGCCGGGCAATTATTAAGTAAAATCCATTACAAAATAAAACACCAAATTTTTAAAATGAAGTCAAAAGTCATTTTAAACAGATATCTATATTAATATAGGTTAACAGCGATACACTCATCTTGAGCAATCCCAGAGTCTATTATTCTGTGGCAAGAAAGGAAAGGAAAAAGAATAGGGAAGAAAATCAATATTATGCTCAATGGCTTGATGAAACCCAAAATGCTTCTGTAATGTATACGGAAAGGAAAGAGACATTTTTGTTTCCATCTATCCATGTTGGGTACTGCTAAGAGTTCTCATGTAGTGCAGAGGACATATCAAATACACTGTACACAGGGGAAGGTTCCTACTGGTTTAACAACTGGTTCGCTGAGCGTACCCATGAGCCAGCATGCGAGCTGCGCGTACATGCACAGTTTACAGAATACTTACCTTCCAGATTGCTGCTTGGGAAGGAAAACAGCTGAGGCACAGCAATCTACTCTGCCGTGCGACTCAGCCGAGAAGATAAAAGGTAGGTAAGCCCAGGGGTGGGCGGGCAGGCCCACTTGCTTGTGGGAGTGAACCAGTTCACTCCCAGATGATCTTCAGAGCTACAGGTTCACCTGAACCGGTCCAAAACAGTAGAATCCCACCCCTGACTCTGCAGGTAGTCCTCGATTTATAGCCATTTGTTCAACAATTGAAGTTATGAGAGTACTGAATGAATGGTGATTATGACTTGTCCTTGGAATGCCCCTGATGCCCCTGTGGTCACATGATCATGATCTGGGCATTAGACAATCTGCTCCCACCTATGACTAGTTGAGAAATAGCCCACAATCACATCTTCCTGCTGGCTTTTTCAGAAAGTCAATTGGGAAGCTGGCAAGTCATTGGGTTGAGTTTCCTCTGCCCACATACTTGTCCAGCCACTATGTGATCATGCTACACTGGCTATTCACACACTCCCATGCACTCTCCTCAATCCACACTGCACCCCTACATCCCTGACCTGAGCAGCACCTTTTGTGCACCTCCCTGCACCTCCCACACCCTCACATGCACACCCTCTTGCTCCCTGCCCCACCTGGCAGTAGACAGTTACCTAACTGCTACTCTGGTACAATGTCCTACCAACTAACTTTGGTTGTGAGAAGCTTGCAGAAAGTTGCCTCAGCTAACAGCTGTGGCATTCAGTTAATAATGGCAACCCGGGCTATGGGAATTTCCTTCGCTAAGTGATGAGGTTGTGCTAACCGCATCGGTTAGTGAATGGAAATTCCAATTCCAATTGTGGTTGAAGTTAAGAATTACATTTAATGCTAAAGGGTAGGGGAAAGAAAAATAGGGATAGTCTTGATTTGCATTAAGGATTGGCTTGGGCCACTTAACTTTTGGGATGCATTCAGAAAGTTCTGAGGAACAAGTTTTCTCCCTCTCTCTTAAATCAGAGTTCTTCCATTGCCTCTGGCCTGAATCACTGTTATCATATATATATTTTTAACTATATCTCTGGGCTAAGGAAGACAGTCTAATATCTAGCTCAGTATTGTGACTTTATTTAAGCTGCCAATTCAATTGCAGGGCCCTTACCTTTTGTAATAGCCCACCTGACAACTGTTTTTAGAAAGTTAATTAAGGCAGATATGGTTAAAATTCAAAAGAGAGTGTAATTTATGGGTCTTACAAACCTCTTTCCCAATTTTTTAGCCACTTAGGCTAGTTGGTAACAACATACAAGCTACCTTTGGGGAAATGTCATCTGCCAGAAAAACAATTAAAACACTTTCAGAATTACAGATAATTAAGAAAGTATTTATGTTCTCCTTTCCTTGAATGTATGAGAAGAAGATCTGTGTGTCTCAAAAGCATTAAAGCTTGTCCTTGAAAAACTACCCGGCCCCCTTTGAATGGTTTTATTTGTATTGTTTTATTTTGTCATTTTTGCTATGGAAAAATCCATAATTATGCTGAGTAGGAATTTGAAGAATTGCAATCCCAGCATTTTTGAAGAGCACCACACTGGGGAAGGTACCTTAGTAGTGTGCATTGGGTCACAGAGGTGGAAAAAATGTGTTGGATCTTCAGGAAGACTAAAGGTAAAGGTTCCCCTTGTACATATGTGCTAGTCGTTCCCTTCTCTAGGGGGCAGTGCTCATCTCCGTTTCAAAGCCGAAGAGCCAGCGCTGTCCGAAGATGTCTCTGTGGTCATGTGGCTGGCATGACTAAATGCAGAAGGCGCACGGAATGCTGTTACCTTCCCACCAATGTTGGTCCCCATTTTTTCTACTTGCATTTTATGTGCTTTCGGACTGCTAAATTGGCAGAAGCTGGGGCAAGTAATGGAAGCTCACTCCGTTATGCGGCACTAGGGATTTGAACCGCTGAACTGCCGACCTTTCTGATCAACAAGCGCAGCGTCTTAGCCACTGAGCCACCGTGTCCCCTTCAGGAAGATTAGCTGGCTTTAAAAAAAATTAATCTGCTCACAAGGTTATAAATATATAAATGCTCTAGAGTGCCAGGAAGCCTGGAATGAGAATCCCAGGACCTGCAGAGGAGGAACGGGACAAGAAGTGTCTCTGTAGGAGGAGTGGAAAGACGGCAGAAGTTCCACAGGTGAAGAAAAATGGGCTCTCCTCTCTCCTTTTATGCCATTCCAAACTAGTCCTGCTTTAGTCAGACCCAATTTGGCAGACCTCAATCGGTGTAGAAGATTATGAGGCGAAGAAAAAAAATCCAGCACTTTCTAGTCTTCAGCTCAAGCATGAAATTTCTGAGGTTACTGTCGGTCAATGCTCTCTTGCCCAGTTAGTTCCTTGTCTTCTTTTTTTTTCTTACAAGCAAAATAATCACCGTCAGCAGATGGTTTGAGACAAAGGCTGGGCTACAGCTGGTGAGAGGTTACTTGAGGATGAAAAACCCTTTTACAGCTATTTGTTATAGTCTCAAGGCAATTTGATTAGAGAAAAAAGAAGAGAAAGGGGAAGAAGATGTTTGGGAAGAAAGTTAAAAAGAAATATTGTGGTGTCACAGAAAAGAATAGATAGGCAACTCGCTACCCTCCAGATGTTTGGAGCCTTCAATTCCTATTATCCTCACAGGCTCAGTAGTCAGGGACTGTCTCTTTCCCATAACCTTGGTGGGAGGGATAATCCAATTATGGATCTCTAAAATAAGTTTTAAAATAAACCAAGAAATTAAAAGACTCCTGCTTCTGGGGAGGAAAGCTATAGCAAATCTAGACAGTATACTAAAAAGCAGAGACATCACCCTGCCAACAAAAGTGCCCTTGACTATGATGTTGATCTTTGAACTATGGTGCTGGAGAAGACTCCTGCGAGTCCCTTGGACTGCAAGGCGATCAAACCGATCAGTCCTAGAGGAGATCAACCCCTGACTGCTCCTTAGAAGGCCAGATCCTGAAGATGAAACTCAAATACTTTGGCTACCTAATGAGAAGAAAGGACTCACTGGAGAAGAGCCTAATGCTGGGAAAGATGGAGGGCAAAAGAAGAAGGGGACGACAGGGAATGAGGTGGCTGGATGGAGTCACTGAAGCAGTAGGCGTGAGCTTAAATGGACTCCAGAGGATGGTAGAGCACAGGAAGGCTTGGAGGAATGTTCTCCATGGGGTCACAATGGGTCGGACATGACTTCGCAACTAACAACAACAACAAAATAAGTTTGATTTTAGTCCTGAAGCATCCTTGTGCCACTAGAAACAAGATGTAATGGGTTAGTTCCATTGCCAATACTATTCAGGAGACTGTTATGTAAACAGCCCACTGCAAGCTTCTCTGCTATCAGTGAAAAAAACAACTTCCTCTCCAGATCACAAGAAAGCTGACAGGAAAAAAAAACTTTGAAAAAATTTCCATTCCAACGACATCCATGTGGGAAGGGGCGGGGGAGAGGAAAATTACAGCAGCATTACACCCATTCAATGCAAACTCCATTTTTGGACATCATGCATGTATTGTTCTTCTATATAACAAAAAACATGAAGCTTACTGTTTTGATGAGCATGGTGGATCCTCTACTCCGCCATAATATATTAGGGATAAATCGGTTCTAACTGGAAATCGTTCAATTGCTCAAATTCCTGTAACCCTTTTGACCCGATAAATCTTGCGTAAAAAAAACCTGCAAAAATCTTGTGTGACTGGAGGCAGCTGCCAAACAGTTTGATACAAAGAGGTCACTGTGTCCCTCAAAACAATGGAGATCAACGTGTGCTCCATTCCAGCATCCTATTTCTTATAAATGGATTCCAGATTCCAATATAGATATTTAGCTTCCAAAATGAAAGGAAAATATAGGCAAGCCATACCTAAGCATTCATTAAAATAAAAACACACACAGTCATCTTAGCTAATATCATTTATCCCAGGGAGAGAATTGTTTTAGAAATGAGGCACCATTGTAGAAAACACAGATTCTGGATACTGCCTGCCTTATCTCAGATGTTGAACACACTTAGAAGATTAGCTTTAAAGAAGATCTCAAGCTAAATTAGGTTGATATAGACACAAACATTCTTCAGGAAGCCTTGTGTTATAAGTCGGTTTCGGTCGGATTTGGACTCCACCTTTGCAGAGCCAGCCGAGGCACGAGAGGACGATTTGGTTGACCATCGCTGGGTTGAGTTTCAGGATGTTACCCCCGGGGACGTGGACAAGGCCATGAGGGCTGTGAGCGCCTCCACCTGTGTACTGGACCCGTGTCCCTCCTGGCTGGTTGCTAACAGCAAGGAGGTGACACGGGGCTGGATCCAAGCGGTTATTACCGCCTCGCTTCGGGAGGGGCACTTCCCCGCCGCACTTAAAACGGCGGTGGTGAGACCCCTCCTGAAGAAACCATCTTTGGATCCAGCCGTACTTAACAACTACCGTCCAGTCTCCAACCTCCCCTTTATTGGGAAGGTTGTTGAGAAGGTGGTGGCCTACCAGCTCCAGCGGTCCTTGGAGGAAGCCGATTACCTGGACCCCTTCCAGTCCGGCTTCAGACCTGGTTACAGCACAGAAACCGCTTTGGTCGCATTGACCGATGATCTCTGGAGAGCCAGGGATGGAGGCCACGCCTCCATCTTGGTTCTCCTTGACCTCTCGGCGGCTTTCGATACCATCGACCATGGTATCCTTCTGCGACGACTGCGGGAGGTGGGGGTGGGAGGCACTGTTTTGCAGTGGTTCTCCTCCTACCTCTCGGACAGGTCGCAGTCGGTGTTGGTCGGGGGACAGAGATCGACCACGAGGCCCCTAACATATGGGGTGCCGCAGGGGTCGGTCCTGTCCCCCGTACTATTTAACATCTACATGAAACCGCTGGGCGAGATCATTCGGAGGCACGGGATAAGATACCACCAATATGCGGACGATACGCAGCTGTATCTTTCCGCCCCGTGCCAACTCAATGAAGCGGTGGACGTGATGAACCAGGGTCTTGAGGCCGTCAGGGACTGGATGAGGGCTAACAAGCTTGTACTCAACCCAGAAAAGACCGAGTGGCTGTTGTGTTTCCCTCCCAAAAATTTGGTTAGTGTTCCATCGCTCAGGCTGGGGGGCCAAATTTTACACCCCTCAGACAGGGTTCGCAACTTGGGAGTCCTCCTGGATCCACAGCTGACCTTTGATCACCACCTGTCGGCTGTGACCAGGGGGGCATTTGCCCAGGTTCTCCTGGTGTGCCAGTTGCGACCCTACCTGAATCGGGAGGCTCTCACAACAGTCACTCGCGCCCTCGTGACCTCTAGGCTGGAATACTGCAATGTGCTCTACATGGGGCTGCCCTTGAAGAGCATCCGGCGGCTTCAGCTAGTCCAGAATGCGGCCGCGTGAGTGATTGTGGATGCACCTCGGTTCACCCACATAACACCTATCCTCCACGAGCTGCACTGGCTACCTGTGGATCTCCGTGTGCGCTTCAAGGTGCTTCTTACTACCTACAAAGCCCTTCATGGTAGTGGATCTGCGTACTTGGGAGACCGCCTCCTGCCAATCACCTCCTCTCGACCCATAAGATCCCACAGATTAGGCCTCCTCCGAGTGCCATCTGCCAGCCAGTGCCGGCTGGCAACTACGCGGAGGAGAGCCTTTTCAGTAGCAGCTCCGACCCTCTGGAACGATCTCCCCGTGGAGATTCGTACCCTCACCACCCTTCAGACCTTCCGCACAGCCCTCAAGATCTGGCTATCCCGCCAGGCCTGGGGGTAAAGACCATAATTTGCCCCCACCCGAATGTTGAATGAATGTTGCTTGATTTTAATCATATACTGTGTTTTTATGTTATTGTATGTCTTCCCCTCCCATACAAGTTGTTAGCCGCCCTGAGTCCCCTCAGGGAAAAGGGCGGCCTATAAATAAACGCAACTCAACTCAACTCAACTCAAGTCTGATAGGATTTGAAAGGTGGGATTCAGCAAGTTCGCACCTACTTGGGAGAACCGGTTGTGGGAAAAAATCTCTTTTTGATTTTTTCCCACTTTACCAAGCTAATCCTGTAAGGAAGGTAGGAAGGAAACATTCTGGTGTTGTTTCTAGCCTAATCTTTATTGCTCTGCTTACAGAAACTGCCTCTCTGATTAACCCTTATTACATTGTAACAGCTAAAGTGAAGTGCCCATTAATATGAGTAACGTTGAATTGGATACACTCACCCAGTCACATGATAACCGAGCCACGCCTACCCAGCTGGTCATTAGGGCAGAGAACCGGTTGTTAAATTATTTGAATCCCACCACTGTAAGCACCCCATTGTGAATTTTGGTTGGAAATAGCCCCATGTAATCAATCCAACCTATTACCGAAATATAGACAGTGGCAGACAATCATTCTCTACCTAGGACAAAATGGAGAACATCTAGTGACTTTATAGCTAGGATTATAACAGATTTTTCTTGCTAAGTCTTAGAAGAGAAACTCCCAATTGACTTAGCCCTAAGGAAAGCCTATCATTTTCAGACTTGTGACTTGATAAATCTTCTGCCCATATATATTCAACACGAAGCCTCACTTCCGGGTGTCCTCTGATCCAGAAATGCAATTTAAACCACAGATATAACTGATAGCAGCCTAAAAATAATAGGTTGCATGCATCACTGTTTAATGTTCACTGTTCCTAGCTCTTGGGTAGAGCATATTGTATATACATCACTTCTGCTACTGTAAATTATGACAGCCGTACAGTGCAAGGTGGAAGGCCAGAAGGGCTGCATTTTACAAGAAGGAAACCAACACCAAACAGGAATGATGTATCTTTTCTATGGAGAAGAAATCACAGAGAATGCCTATGACTGGCAAAATCAGAAATATCTTTTTCTACAATATAATGTCACTGTCTTCCCCCAAACAATTGAAATTAAAAGTGTGCTCCGCTCTAGTCAGATTCAGATTCAGATTCCTGATTCTGAGGGGTGTGTGTTTGTGTGTGTGTGTGTGTGTGTGTGTGTGTGTGTGTGTAATACTACATCCCATTTGCCTAACCATGAATTTCGAAATGGGTGTGCCTGCATCAAATTCATATTAAAAAGCAGAAACCATTTGAGGTAAACACTTTGCAATGAGGATCAAAGAATGAGACAATGGATAATTTCAGACTAAAACTGAATTGAAAAGACAAGGCTACCTATATGATATAGGCTAAGCAGCATTGCAGATGAGAGTAGGGAGAAAGGGGAGAGGTGGCTGTGGAAACATTGGTCATGATCATGGAAAGAAAAAGTTGGATCTAGATCAATATGTATTGAACTAAGTCGTACAATAGATTTTTGTAGCAGGAGCGCTTAGATCACAGCACTCTCTGGGTGATTTAAAATGTCAGCATATCTGGGTCCTCATGAGAAGGATGAGTCAACCTCAAGCCACATCAGGATTGAACTTCAGGTTGTGGGCAGAATTACCCTACAATACTGCATTCTAACCACCAGGTTAGGGGCTCCTTTTATCTTGGTCATGGGTTTTCATGTCTTATCTGAACCCAGACATGTAATTTGTAAACATGGCTTATTGTTTAGGAGATGGGCACCTGGGTGTGCTGTTGTGCACACAAACACGCTTTCGGCACACAACCAAAAAAAGGTTAGCCATCACTGGTATAGAGGGATTATGGTAGAACTAGTTAGGCCACTAAGTTGCAGAAAAAGCTAATTAGGTGAGGAACCAGGAATGTTCAGAGTCATATAGGACTTAATGGATAGAAGATCAAAATTCAGTTTGGGATTAAAGATACCTCCATGCTTAGAGCTAGCCTAGGCTATTAAGTGCTTTGACAGGAAACAAGATAAACAGATTCCCAGCAAGGACAATGTTTATTTATGACCCTTTGGCAAGCCACAAAAGGCCTTTTTTAATAGAGATCTTTTTGCCACAACAAAAGGTGGATTAATTATTTCTGTTTTAAATGACACTGTGCTTTGATTCTAACACTGCAGTTAGTTACAATGTTTCCAAAACTGTAGGTGGAAAAGAGAATATTTTTAAAATCTCAATGGCAATTTTAAAAGGTTAGAAAATATTAGACATGAACTTTCGTTTTTATATATGACAACCGCCATGATATAATTGTAAGCTCAAAAAGTAGAAAGGCTTAACACTACCCACAACAGAGGAATGGTTGGTGAAGGTGATTGAATTTGAAGAGATGGCTAAATTAAAGAAAAGACAACATCTATATTTATGGGTGACTGGGAACCCCTTAACTTTTGCATGAAATAGAGAAAACAATGCACTTAGAACTTGTAGTTTGGATGATCAGAAAAAAAATAGATAATAAAAAAGTGTGGGTTCTTTTTATAAAAATAGAGTAAGAGGCCCCTTTGTAATTATACTTGTATTTGCTGCAAGGGAAACTGAAAGTTTCTTCTATTTTTTTCTTTTCTTTCTGCCCTTTTTGCCTTTTGTTCTCCTCTTCTTTATTAAACTTTGTTAGTTTTTATCTTCTTTTTAACACACACAAACATACATAAGGTAAAGGTAAAGGTTACCATAGCACATATGTGTTAGTCATTCCTGACTCTAGGGGGTGGTGCTCATCTCTGTTTCAAAGCTGAAGAGCCAGTTCTGTCCAAAGATGTCTCCATGGTCATGTGGCCGGCACAGAACACTGATATATATAGCTCTCATCAGCTAGCCATACCCTTACTGGCCCCAGTATGCCCAAATATGGGAGGAAGATCACTACTTCCATTCTTTGTCCTTCGGCTTGTCACAAGAGACCATCCAGGCAAAAACCCAATATTTTTACTGTTGCCTTTTTGTTACATTTTGTTGTATTTGTGCTGATAAATAAATAAAGGGAGACTAGTATAGATCTATTTCAAGCTATTTAGCTCTCATCAGCTAGCCATACCCTTACTGGGATTTGAACCTGGGCTATATTACATACTAGGCAGACATCTTAGCCATTAGGCCACAGGCTCTTATCCGTTATCAGCCAGGCCAGGGTGAAAGGTATCAGCCAGGCCAGGGTGAAAGGTATATATTCAGCCATACCTTACTGGGATTCGAACAGGGTATGGCTAGCTGATGAGAGCTAAATAGCTTGAAATAGATCTATACTAGTCTCCCTTTATTTATTTATCAGCACAAATATAACACAAATATAACAAAGGCAACAGTAAAAATATTGGGTTTCTGCGTGATGGACTCTTGTGACGAGCCGATTGACAGATAATGGAAGCTGTTAGCTTCCTCCCATAATTGGGGCATACCAGGGGTTGTGACACTATATATATATATGTATGTATATATGTATGTATGTATGTATGTATGTATGTATGTAAGTAAGTAAGTAAGTAAGTAAGTAAGTAAGTAAGTAAGTAAGTAAGTAAGTAAAGGTTTTCCCTATCCAGTTATATCTGTCTCTACAGGGCAGTACTCATCCCCGTTTTTTAACCAAGGAGCCAACATTGTCCAAAGACATTTCCTGATCATGTGACCAGCATGACTACCTGCTGAAACCCACGAAATGCTATTACTATTCAACCACAGTGGTAACTATTTATCTACTTGCATTTGCACTTGCATTTGCATTTAAATTCAGGCAATTCACTCGCCTAGTGCTTCCAGCTGACAAGCTCAACAATCTTTAATGACTGAGCTATCGCGGATGAGAAATATACTTATGTTTCAGTTGAATGAAAACAACTTACCCTAGATAATTGACTCATTTTTATATTTCCAAATGTCAGAGCACCCCCACTGTAGACAAAAGGACTACTCAGAGAATATGGGAAACAAGCAGAATGTTTTAACTAGTATAACTAACATATAATTATTTGAATTCTAGATCAAATATGTGCATATTCATAATTTCTCTTGCATCAAGCTCTTGACTCAGACTCAACTGCCTTCCATTACTGGGAAATCAAAATTCTTGGAAAATGTAAAGTTACAACATAAAGTTGCTAAAGTTAAAAAATACTGCTCTAAATCTGTGAATTTCAAGATATATTAATACCAGTCAGTTTGGTGCATAGCAAGGAATGTGTAATAATATCTGAAACATTTTGGGGATAGTGCAATGCTCCAACTCAGGAGTGTCCAACTGTGGCAACTTTAAGACTTCTGGACTTCAACTCCCAGAATTGCCCAGACAGCACAGGTTAAGTGTTGTACTAGGAGTGGGGAGACTTGGGCTCTACTTCGCCTTTAGCCATAAGGACTCAGAGGATGACTATGAGCCAAGCACTTTTTTCCATCTAACCCTCAGCTTGACAACCTGGTGGTGTATGTGTGTGTGTCATGGGAGTGACAGCTGCATGCACTCACCTAGCTCCATTTCTGAGAGTGTTGGGTGCACACACACCTTCCAGTTGCATGAATGGAGCTTCGTGCACAAGCGAAGGTTGCTTGTGCTCACAAAGCTCCACTTGTGCGAGTGGAGGGTACTCGTGTGTACCAAGCTCCGTGAACGGAGGTTTGTGTGTTTGTGTGTGCAAGCACCCTCCACTCACATGAGTGAAACTTCACATACATGCCTTAGCCATCTGTCCCACAGCCCAATTTTGAACAGGCTACAGCCCGATCATCGGCCCCGGCCCTTGGGTTGGGGACCCCTGTTCCAACCAATTCACAAAGTTTCTGCAAGAGAAGGAAGCACTACGTACATCACCTGAAGACAATGTGAGATATAAATCAAATAAACAAATGCATTCAAACTCTTCATTGAAGGTTAACATTTTAACACCCCCACCCTCCCACCCTGGTTTGATGCTCTCTAGATATAATAACCTTCATCTATAGATAGATGACGTAGCCAGATAGACTAGGGATTATACAACTTGAAGTTCCACAAATCTGTATTTTGGAAGGATCACAAGCATTTTTTTTTCCTGCTTTTGGCTTTATTCTTTCTCTAAAAGGGAATAGAATTGATCAAACATGATAACATGACTGTGGGGTAACTTTTCCCCCTAATTAATATTAAATGAACATTGTGGTGCTTTATTAAGTCTTGAAACTATTAGCCTAGAAACTGATTGGCATGATTGAAGCCACCAAGCAGTTTAAAACTCCTCTGGTATTTTCTGGCCACTGTGGTTTCTCATCGTTAGCTGCCAGAGGCATTGCTAAACTGATGGCAAAGATAGACATTCTGATTCTCCACCTTCCCCATATATTCCATAATGTTGTTCTTCATCTTTTACACTATATAGCATGAATATCATGCCCTCCTTTAGTTTCTGAATATGGATTTGTGGACAGGGTGATTAAAAAGCGGCTTTTTTGCATGTAGCATACCCCCTCCTTAAGGGTGCTGATCTTCTCAATGGTTGTTTTTTTTTCTAGAAAAGCTACAACTCGATCATAAAACGTACTGCATTTTTTTTTTTAAAATCACTCTTGATAGTGAACAAAACAAAAGTTTTGGTGACAGTGTGTTTAGACAACCAAGACAGAATCAGCTTAGCTCGGGAAAATTACAGGGGCCTGACACAGAAACATTTCCACCAACCTTTGTGGTAGTTCCCATTTTATATGCAAGGAGGATCAAGCTTGGCTAAAAGTGGAAAGAAAATGAACAGGTGGGAGCGCTCTCTCTCTCCTCCCCCCCTCTCTCCCTCCCTCAGTATTGTCAGGGGCACCAATATATCCTGACACAGTATTGGGGGGGGGGGGGAGTAACCTGCCAGAACAGACCCAGTTTCCAATTCAGCATTCAGAAAGGTGATGAGTTTTGACAGGAGAATGGTTCTATAGTGATAGGGAAGATGACTTGGATGGAGATGGGCTGTAGGAGTAGTTGTCCCCCAGGCAGAGAAGGGGAGAGGAGCAGATCTCCTACTGTGTGCATTTTACTCTGAGTGCTTCCACCATAAGAATGGAACTATGTCATTTCTAATAAAGAGTTGCTTGCAGTAAAATAAAAAATCTGCATGTTTCCATCAAAGTCGTCTTCTTTATTCTCTGCAGGCTGGTAGGAGATGCATTCTAATACGTTTGGAATTCTACTTCTTGGGATTATCTCAAGAATGCAAATGGATGCACTGAAACACACCAGTATGCATTCATGCCAATAAAATAATAAAAAAATATGCAAGGTAGAGATTACCTTATAAGTCTGAAGTGTCTTTTTTTATGCTGTGCATGCTAATCAAATATTTATCTTAAATTCTAGATCTCCATAAATAAGATGATAGATTTACCAATGTATGGTGAAGATAAAGGTTTATCAAGGTGAGAAATACATGGCCCACGTCTTCATAAAAGTAGAAATAGCTGCCTCAGCAATTGTGCAAGTTCTGATAAGAGATACCTGAACTGAAATCTCCAAGGTCAGCCAGGACAGATGTTGGGAGAAAGAGATATGATGACTCTTAATATAAACTCAAGGAAATACCTTTGACTATGAACCAGTCAATCCACTTTTTTTGTTTTTTCCAGAGCTGAAGTTGTAGCATCGCAAACCCAATTTAATTAGAGATGATATTGTGGCAAGAGATATATACAGACAAAGAAATCACTGTCTTTTACAGTTTTCTTTAAAACTATGATCATAATAACAAAATAACAAAGTTAGAAGGGACCTTGGAGGTCTTCTACTGAAACCCCCTGCTCAGACAGGAAATGCTATATCATTTCAGACAAACGGTTGTCCAATCTCCTCTTAAAAGTACCTGGGTACTTGAGAGACCGCCTCCTGCTAATTACCTCCCTACAACCAATTAGATCCCACAGATTAGGCCTCCTCCGAATACCATCCGCTAGCTAATGTCAACTGTTGACCCCTCGGGGGAGGGCCTTCTCTGTGGCTGCTCCGGCCCTCTAGAACGATCTCCCCGTGGAGATTCGGACCCTCACCACCCTTCAGGCTTTCCGCAAAGCTATCAAGACCTGGCTGTTCTGGCAGGCCTGGGGCTGATGAGTTCCCAGCCCCACTTGAATTGTTGCGACTGTTGCGCTGTTTTTAATCTGTTTTTTTGTATTTGTTTTTGTCATACAAGTGCAATAAACATTGAAACATAAACATTGAAACATTAAAAGCCTCCAGTGTTGGAACACTCACAACTTCTGGAGGCAAGCCATTCTACTGAGCAATTGTTCTAGCTATCAGGAAATGTCTCCACTTCTCTCTTTCAAGATAGTTTCAACCTATTCCTCAAGACTACAGCCTTGGTATTTCTTGTCACTATCCTATCCCCCTACTAACCAAGTAGGACTCGGGGAGCTCCTAAGCTTTTACAAGATCATCCAGGTGTTCTCACTAGCTGAGAATGTCTCCATTGTGAGCTAATATATAGAGCAGCTTTTATCTGATCATGGCAGACTTCCCCTGCCAGGTGGCATAAGTAAGTAAGTATAATCTTTATTGTCATTGTACTTAAATACAACAAAATTGGTTGTACTAAAGATGTACTAAAATAACCACTGACATCTTTCCCATCCTTGCATGGCCGAACATCACTATATATATTTGGTAAATATGCATTATCAATTCAAGCACTGTTCAGGTTGATGTTTTGTTGGGTTCCACTTATATTAGGGAATTTGCTGATGTACAGGTAATCCTTGAGTTATGGCCCAACATTTCTGTTACTAAGCGAGACAGTTAAGTGAATTTTGCCCCATTTTGCAACCATTTTCTGGCCACAGTTGTTAAGTGAACGATTGCAGTTGTTAGTAAATTGGTTGTTAAGTGAATCTGAATTCTCCATTGACTTTGTTTGTCAAAAGGTCACAAAAGGACACTGCAATCATAAATATCAGCCAGTTGCCAAGTCTCTGAATTTTGATCACATGGCCATGGGGATGCAATAATCATAAGTGTGAAAACTGGTCATACATCACTTTTTTCAGTGCTGTTGTAACTGGGAATGTTCACTAAATGATCTGTTGTAAGTCGAGGACTACCTATATAATATTAATTGAATAGACACATTTCATTTCAAAACCAACTTCAAGAAAGCTAATCGCAGTCACTCACAAACCCTATTTAATCTAGCAGCTAAAGCCAAATAGCAGTCATAGACACCCATATCCAAATCCAGAGCTGGAGCCCATTCAGCATTCCAAGGTATCCCAAATCAACAACTAGAGCTGGGCCAAGGGCAGGAACAGGGTGAGACCAAGGCCTTAAGAGCATTGGCAAAGGGCCTTGCCCTGTGGGTCAGGCAAGCAGAGCATGGCACTCACAGAGTAAATATTAACTCTCCACAAAGCTTCTGCAGCGGGCTCATCAAACCAGTGGGATTCTATTGGTTGCACTCACTAAATCAAGGCAGGATAATATTTAAGAGGTCAGAAAGCTGAAAGCCGCCCCTGTCCCAAACTGTGCCAGTTGTTGGAAACTGCAACACTGGCACAAGAAGAGGCAAGTCCTTTCTTGTGATTTTTGGAGAAGCTTACAGGTAGGAGTTACCCGGAAGACAAATTGTTGCAATCCCTGGCTTTCAACCTGCCTTAAGAACTCAACATTTTGGCAAAACATTAGTGGCATAATATATGGAGTCATTCTGGAAATATAGGGGCTGAATAAGCATAGTATAGAAATGGTGACTTCCCATATTTTTCTTGCCCAGCCTTCTATTTGCTATTTCCTTGGATTTAAGAAGCTTGATTTTACCTAAACCTGGCCATTTTGCCACCAAATTTCAATGATATGTTCGCACAGGATTAGAAGACAGTACATGCCCTATTTATTTGCTTTTCATTCAACAGGAGGTAGGAACTTTCTTATTGTGGATCAGCATTATGGATCAAGCAAACTATTATAACATGTTAACAAATGGTGATGAAAATAGCTTAGCCACTGTTAGTTAGTCAGGTAAGGTAATGTTGCTCTATTCTGGGATCTCAAAGAATTCTTCAAATTAATAGCAAACAGCAAAGTTCTTACATTGGTTTAAGAAGCTATAGCCTCTTGTATCCTGATACTCTTGGCTTGTTGTCACTTGTGAGTGCAACATGTAACTGGCAATCCTGGATTATGGCAGCATGACTATATTAATGAATCATAAATCACCATGAACTGAAAAAATATACAAATTGACCCCAGGTTACAGGAAATAAGGCAGCAAAATGCAAATATAAGACATATCCATTTTTAAGGGTAGGCTGAAAAATCCTGGTCTTTGGGGTACTTAAGAAAAATAATTTGTAGACTTCATGGCCTGATGTGAGAAGCACCGGAGGCAACTTTTTAAATACTATATTGTCAACATGTTTACTAATCTTTGCATTCGAGGCAATTAGTAGCGTTACACCCTCCAATCTCCCTAAATTTATACCTGTCTATCTGCCAGAAATGGATTTAATGAATGGAAACACAAGCTGATAGAGGATACATCTTCACAAGTACTTGGCTCTGAGACTTGCAAGGAATGACTACAGTAGACCCAAGGGGCAAGAACTGTTCTGAGATATGAAACAAAGCGATCCCACTAAAACAACAGCAAGACATACGAGTGGTAAGAAGTGAAAGTTCTGAAATTCTTGTTTTGAAATTCTACAGAAATTAAATTGTTAGGAGGAGGCATATGCAAATTTCTGTTTGAAATTAGCAGCTTTCTATGCCCTGCTATGTGAACAATAAAGGTTCATAGCCACTCGATGCTTAATTAAAGAAGATCCTACCCTCAATCTATAACCTACCTATCCAAAGAACTGTGTGCAATTTCTTTCAGCCATTTGAAAATTTTCCCACTGCAGAAACAGATAATCCATCCAAGTAGACTACATTTGACCTCGTTCACATGTTTTTCTAAACTATGATATGTTGATTTAGCCACAGCTTGCTGAGTTCCTCATGTCATGAACCAGGACTTTGGGATTCCAAAATAAGCATCATAGAATAACGTGAGATGTGAAGCCAAGTGAATGTGTGGATTTTCCATTGATTATACTCAATATGTATGGTGCTTTTCTAACTTCAAGCTGGTAAAAATCCAATTTAAGAATCACTGGCATAATTATCTAGGGCCTGGTCCATCGCAACCATCCACATGTAATTTCCCTGTGTTTCAATTTAGAAAACCATAAAGAATTAACATGATTAGAAACAATGATACAATAAGAGTCCTAATTGTGCCCAGTGTTTTAAGAACCAAAATATCCTATTTCCCTGAAAATAAGACCTCCCTGGATAATAAGCCCAATTGGGCTTTTGAGCGCATGCGCTAAAATAAGCCCTCCCCCAAAATAAGTCCTCCCTCAAAATATTGCAACACAGTAGCTGCCATGAGGGGATCACACTCAACGCCTCCTGCACCTCAAAATAATAAGACCTCCCCAAAAATAAGGCCAAGTGCTTATTTCAGGGGTCAAAAGAAAGTAAGACCCTGTTTTATTTTTGGGGAAACACAGTAACAATAAGTGGTACTGACCAATTATACCTGCCCTGCAGAAATGAAGGCAGTAGTTTACTTTAAGTCAAACAGTCAAAGGGAAAAGAAGCAGGCATTGGCTGATAATAGAAAAAACAGCCAAGAACAACATAGAGTTCTAGATTCTTATTTTCAAAACAGAAATTTTGAAATTCCTCCTGAACTAGAAATAAATCAACTCACCTATTCAATGGTGACAATATTAAAAGAGAACACTTTTGAAGTAAGATTAGAACTCCATCCATGTGTGAAAACAACCTTGAGCAACCAATTTGGATCATACATTACCTATTTTCCTAGGATAATGGAGAAATAAATGTTTTTTAAGCTTAAATTAGAGCTGTACTGACAACCTCATCCAAGTCTTTCTTAAATTACATATTTTGGGGCAGAAAATAAGGGTAGTTAAAAAAATTTAGTTTAATGGGGGAAAAACCAATTGCATGAAGAATTGAAATATTCATTGGAAGATCACAATAACTTCTTTCAACCTGGTACTCCACAGATGCATCAGAAGCATAACTCCTATCATTTTCCTGTGACTGGGAATTTTAAAAAAATGGCCATATCAGGAGTTTACTAAACTTGGGAAGGTTATCCAGTGGGGAACAACGGAGAAGACTTTAGTCTGCTGTAAGAGGCATAGACATTTCTTCTCTAAAGCAAAAGAAAATATATCTCAATTTCACGCAGGGGTTAGCAAAATTCCCTGTATTATAAAAACAATTCATTCAAGCCAACTTTATAGTGGATGAAAGAAAAATGTTTGGGGAGCAACATGATGGTACACCAAAATTTCATCCTATCTAGGTCCTGTCCTTTCAGAGCACAAGATGATGAATATTCATACAAAAAATTGAATCAGACGTACATCAACAATTTTCGTGGTAAGGAATTGCTCTAAAATTTCCTAGTACAATTGAAGGAAGTTCTTTACCAACAAGGCAGTGAAAGGAGGAAGGAGGGAGGCAGACTGCTATTGCAAGAAAAGTTAATCAACAAAGATCTGAGGGCTCTCTTTAAGAATTGGGTTGTTTTTAGCTATATAAAAAAAGCATAGCAACTGAAGTATCGAAGCAGGCAAGAGATGATGGATAGAGGATTTCTTTTTCTTTATGGCTGCTTTGACTTGCTTTTTCACCCCTCTTTTTTAAAAGCTTAACAATTAAAATATAAAGTGGGCAAGAGATGATGGAAGGATGATTCCTGCTCCTGGTTGCTGTTTTGAATTGTCTTTCCCTCCCTCTCCCTCTCTATTCTCTTTCTCTTTTCTTGTAGGCAGATGATATGATTAGAAGTCAGACAGGAAAGAAAGGAAAAAGCTTTTGAATAGAGGGTGATATGATTAAAAGCTAGAGTAAGAGATGGAAATAAAGGAAATATTAATGTATTGCACTTTTAGTTGATAAAATGGAAGTAATAATGAGAAATAGGTGGACTAATTGAATAATGATAGATTGCAACCTAATATAGATATATATTATAATGAGAACTTCATAAATTGATTGAATATGATAATAATTCTTAATTTGATCAGTTTTGTTTGTGTTGGAATGCATGGTGTCCAGATGCCACACTGTTCACGCATTGATGTGACATTTTTATAAAAAATATTTTTAAAAAAACTTTTAAAAAAAGAATTGGGGTTTTTTCCCCTGAGAAATAAAGCATAGGGAAATTGCATTCTAATTGTCATATCAACTGTCTTTACTTCAAGCAGACAGTTCTTCCTTTTTGCCAATAGTCCCTGTTATTCTATGTTCTGTTTCTTTTTCTTCCCCTTAAAAACATGTTTCCATCTAGTCTCAGAAATTCCAACCCTTTTGGGCTCCCAGACAGTCTTTCCCTTTTGAGGATCTCTTTACCAATAGCCCACCAAACTTAGTGAAAGGATTAGCATTCTTTACCATTCCATGCAAGGAAACAGAAACACCATGAGAATTTTCAAGACTTCCTTTGTGCTCTTCAGCAATTGGCTAGCTAATCCTGAAAGATACTTTTCATTACTGCCAAGTGGTACTCTGTGTGCCCGCGCACACTTTAATTTGCCAGAGATGGAGCCCAGAAATTGTTGGCCACTGCTGTAAGAGCCCCTCACCCATTTTTCTGGAAAGAATTTAAGTGTCACTTAAAGGGACAAACACACTTTTGTCCACCATAACTCACACCCACAGTATGGAGCCTGTCAAATAATAGGCATGTCAAATGATAAATTACTTTACCTTATTAAAGATAGACAGATTTCTCCAAATAACTTGTCAGCATATATTTTACAGGATTAGTGTCAGAAAAAGTCACTTTGAGCTTATGAGGTGCATTGTGTTTAATTCTTTTCTTAGGAGAATAGCAACAGTTAAAAGTAAGCGCTGAGAAATCGGAGTGCGTAATTTGCTTTGACTAAAAGCCCATTAAATAGCCTGAGATACGTCATGATTTCCCAGCCTTATTTCTGCCTCTCTCCCTGGAGCATTGGCACAGAAGGTTATAATAAATATCACTGACACTATTGTTATAAAGCACCTAAGACAACAGAAATGTAATATGCAGCTTTCCAATGTTATTTATTATCTTAATTTTGCCATTTGCCCAACTCAATGAAGGCTTTCTACAATCTTTCTGGGAAAGACAGTTCAATTGGAGAAGCTCTCCCCACCCTCCCCCTGCAATGCATCTTTCACACAGCCTCCCTTTTTACGCAAACACACCCATTCCTGTTAGTCAGACGCAACATCCTCATGCTTTCAAAATGCTGCTTGCACACCCATCATTTGTAGAGTGCCAGCCCTTGAAGTGATAAAACAGAATTTGAAGTCCCTTTTACTTCCACTCTGAAAACCATCACGATGATTTACTTACTGCCTCCTTCTCACTCACTCACTCAACCAGCAAAAGCCTCTCCTTGGGACTTGGCAAAAGAAACGGGAATGCTGCAAAATAGACAAGGCTGCAACATATGCACTATAAAGTGGCTTTAAGATGAGCACAGAGTAATATTGGCCGAATAAAATCAGCATCAAGGGGTACCTTTTTCTCGAAGCCCCTGACTCAGGGCAAGTGTAGAGTCCTCCTAATAAACCCCATCCCCAGGTTTAATGTGCAACACATACTTAAAGAAATGCCTTGCTCCTTTCCAATCACTCTTTGAATGAGGTGTTGTAAGAAAATTGGAGGCCCAAGAATTTGCTTTCTTTTGGCCTTACCTCTCTAAAGCTCTCTGCAAACACATGCAGCATTGGCTCTCTTGTTATAATTTCTCAGATACATTTTCTTTGTGCTGCCTCAGGATTGTGTTGTCATACTACAGAAACATTACTCTTAATTTAAAATTTGGGGAAAAGTGAGAAGCAGTGGGGGAAACTCAGGTTTTGATAGAAAAGATTTATTTGTCCAAAAGAAGCAGGTTCCTAGAAGTGATTTTCGTTTCATAGAAACAAAGAAAACTGACAGCAGAAAAAGACCTAGTGGTCCATTGAGTCTGCCCTTTGAGTTAATTTTTTTAAAATTTTGTTGTATGATGGTCATGTGTTTATCCCAAGCATGTTTAAACTCAAGTTACTGATGATTGACCCTCTACTTCCCCTGGTTGTTGATTCCAAGTTTCTAATACGCTTTCTGGGAAGAATTACTTTTTAGCATTACTTTTAAACTTTCCTCCTGTCAATTTGAGTTTATGCCTCTTTGTTCTTGATTTTCGCTTAATGTTGAAAATACTGCCCTAGAACCTTATCCATCCTTATATTTAAAGGTTTCAATCATGTCCACTCTTTCCCTTCTATCCTTCAGGCTGTACCTATTCAGTTTCTCCAATCTCTCCTAACGAATTTGTCCCTCAGACCTTGTACCAGAGGTGATATTCTGCCAGTTCGCCCCGGTTCAAGCGGACCAGTAGCAGTGGCGGGAGGCTCCACCCACCCTCCCAGATGTCATACACGCATATGCTCCCAGTTCCAAACCGGTAGCAAAGGTAAGAGAAAACCATTACTGCCTTGTACTATTTTTGTTGCTCATCTCTGGACTCGCTTGATTTTATTAATCTATTTTTTTTTCAAGTGAGGTCTCCAGAACTAAGCACAGTATTCCAAATACTTCCACATACTTTCAAATGCCTTTCACTTCCCTCCTGGGTTTCCTGATTGCTTCTGAATTCTTACACTAGAGAAAAGAGGGGCTGGAGAGGTGAAGAGAGGAACGAACTAGATGTAATGAAAGCAGCAAAATGTTCTGCCCAGATGTTTGCAATAGACGGGAAGAGGTGGCGATCAAATGCATACAATTAAATGAGTCACCATCTGGTAAAAGAGATGTTTTTCTTCCTCATCCATCTCACTTTTGTGAATTCCCCCCCCCCCTTATTGTTCTTATACTAGAAAAATTAGCCACAGACATTCACAGGTATGCACCACACACTCAACCTTCCCCCCCCCAACTATTATGGGATATAGGCAGGAATACGCAAAGTACATTTCAAAGGGGGAAAATGCAAAAGAGCTATAATGACATATTTCATATGTGCCATTAGGATGGTACACTTCCTAATTTTATTACAAGGAAGCTCCATTGATTTTCATGGGGACAACGCACAAGCAAGTATGTTTGGAATCATTTCAGAGCAAAGTATCAGTAAAAGGGTGGGAAGTGATTTCCCTGCCAGAACTTTGTATGCGTCCTCCCCCAAAAAGATTTTATTGCAAGAGTGCAACAGAGATGTTCCTGCTTAAAATTTGGCTTGGATAGTAGCCCCTAGTTCTCATACAGCCCCAATTCCATTCTAAAGCTTTTTCCAGCTTGGAAAAATGCCAGCTGGGGAATTATGGAAATTGGAGTCCACACATCTGCCAAAAGCTGCCACTGATTATGGACAAGAATCTCTGCAAAATGCACCATATTCCTTTTTCGGTTCACTTACCTGAGGCAAATTTCCCAAATTTCAGCACTTTTGTCAACACTTGAGGTATATCCTTGATGCTGCTGTCCTGGCTAAAGGATAGCAAACGTTTGGCATCATTGAACAATCGGTAAACACTGAAGAAATGAGGGGAAGAGCAATAGAAAAGAAAGAAAAAGAGAAAAACTATTAGTCATCATGAGAGAGACAGCCTCAAATATCCCCCCAAAGGATCCTAAAATATTTCTTTATCCACATTTACTTTGTGTCTGACATTATTGGGCGCTATTCTGCTAAGTCAACACGATCATATTCCCATAAGCACTTGTTTATAAATTGCTTCTAAGTGTTGTTTCTGAGCATGTGGAGACATCTATTAATTGAACTGGCTTAGTTTGCAAAGCAAACAAGGTGGAGATATGATTGGCTAGTGGGTGGTTCAGCCTGTCAGGCAAACACAGCCATTCCCTCAGTTTCTTAAGAGGAGAAAAGCAGCATGTCTTATCTCCAGGATCAGCAATGAAGTAGAGTAGAGTAGGAATAGCTTTCCTGAAGTTACAAACAAGAATTTGCCGGATGACTATCAGGGTAGAAAACTTCTTTGAACTCTTTCGGATTAAGCAATGCATATCCACCAAGCTTATGGGATAGAGAATAAGGACGATAACCTTATTGGAAATGTACAGCCAGCATCATTTAAGCACAAGGGGCTGAAGCATTTCTTAGAACAATGAGGTAACATTCAGACATGACTCAGACAGATGGCTTCCTAATTCACTTCAGTACAGACTTGCAAGATGGTTATTATACCAGTCAGTCTCAATAAAGACAGTCCTGGCCTTCCTGCAGCATTAATTAATTTTTGCCCCACCTTTATTATTTTTACAAATAATTCAAGATGGTGGACATATTCCCCAGACCTTCTTTCTCCTATTTTTTCCACAACTGCCACCCTGCAAAGTGAGTTTGATTTGATTTGATTTGATTTAATAAATTTTGTGAATACTAATAACAACTGGCCCAAAGTCACCCAACTGACTTTCATGGCGAAGGCGGGATTCGAACTCATGGTTTTCCACTTTCTAGCCAGGTGCCTTAATCACGAGATCAAATTAGCTGTTTCCTGATCTGACCTACCTAGAGGGCCTGACAAACAATAAACAACTCTCTCCCCCCATTCAAAGGATAACATAAGCCCCAAAATTTCTTGGTAGCTCTCAACAGTAGAGGCACGCAAAGGATGTTCTAAGCAACTTGCTTTCTTTCAGCGTAGAAAATTTGTCTGGCATTACATTTTCCTTATTTATAATATTCACTCTACCCCCAATAACCGCCCCCTTTTTGCTCCTCATTTGTGCTAAAGGACAACAGCTTCCCTGGAGTACAGCAAAGAACAGCCTGTACCCTTGATAAGGCGTTGTTGTTTTGTCTTCTTCACATTGGCAGGCCAAAGTTTAATAAATAGCAAATACTCACATAGATTCGTTAAAATTGCCAACAATGCGGGGTGTCTCCCCAGGTGTCGGGGAACGAAAGCAAGGATTGTTGGCATTACAGATAATCCCCTGAACCCAGGGCAATGTTCCAGCCGAAGGCATGGCCTTGTTTGGAAAATGACCTAAAAATATGAGGATAAATATTTAGGACAATGCATGACATCATCCTTAAAACTTCTCAGTCCTAAAGTTATGCCTCCCCCACCCAAATTGTCTTCAAACACATATGATACATGGCAACAAGAAACAATGGCTTATAACATATGCAGAAAATAAGCAAATTGTGAAAGGGCAAACAGGTGCAAAAGACAACAGGGGTCTTGTACCATGTACAGGTAGTCTTTGACTTACAGCAGTTTCATTTAGTGACTGTTCAAAGTTACAATGGCACTGAAAAAAGTGACTTATGACCATTTTTCACAGTTATGACCATTGCAGCATCCCAATTTACATTTGGATGCTTGATAACTGGTTCATATTTATGACAGTTGGAGTGTCCTTGGGTCATGTGAACACATTTATAGCGATCTTCTCACAAGCAAAGCCAGTGGGGAAGCCAGATTCACTTAGCAACTGTGTTACCAATTTAACAGCAGGGATTCTTGCCACAACAAATGTGGCCAGAAGTCATAAAATGGGACAAAACTCATCATAATTTTTTTACTTAGCAACATAAATTCTGGGCTCAATTGTGGTCATATGTCTAGGCCTACCTGTATTCGTTAAAGTTACAGGTAGTCCTCAAGTTGTGACCACAATTGAGCCCACAATTGAACCCCAAATTTCTGTTGTTCAGTGAGACATTTGTTAAGCGAGTTCTGCCCCATTTTACAACCTTTCTTGCCATAGTGTTAAGTGAACCACTGCAGTTGATAAGTTAGTTAACTAAATCTGGCTTCCCTATGGACTCTGCTTGTCAGAAGGTCACATAAAGTGATCACATGACCCTAGGGACACAGCAACGGTTATAAATATGAACCATTTTTGCCCAGCATCGGAATTTTGGCCACATGACCAGGGAGATGCTGCTGAGGTTGTAACAGTGAAAAATGATCATAAGCCACTTTTTTCAATGCCGTTATGACTTTGAACAGTCACTAAACGAACTATTGCAAGTTGAGGATTACCTGTATATCCCACTTTTCCTGCAGGTGATCAAGGCAGCAAACACAGATTTCCTATCCCAAATATTTTTCTCTATAACAATCACTATGTTAGATGGGGTAGGAGAAGTGATTGGCCCAGTCACCCGCAGAATTTACCTCAGTGAATCAACCAATCAAATCTCTATTAGGGTTATAGACCAGCATGAGAGCCATAGTAGTGCACTGGTTAGAATGCAGTACTGCAGGCTACTTCTGCTGACTGCCAGCTGACTGCAGTTCGGCAGTTGGATTCTGACCAGCTCAAGGTTGACTCAGCCTTCCATCTTTCTGAGATTGGTAAAATGAGGACCCAGACTATGGAGGGAAATATGCTGACTCTGTAATCTGCTTAGAGAGGGCTGTAAAAAACTGTGAAGCAGTATAGACTGGTAAGTAGGTAAGTCTAAGTGTATTTGCTATAAAAAGGGTCAGAAACAAAAAATTAGTAATTTTAAAAGTGAAAGATCATATAAAATACACAAGTTGAGAAATATACCGTTTCCCCGAAAATAAGACCTCCCTGGATAATAAGCCCAATCGGGCTTTTGAGCACATGTGCTAAAATAAGCCCTCCACTGAAAATGAGACCTCCCCAAAAATATTGCATCACAGCAGCAGCATGAGGTGACCACGCTCGCCACCTCTGCACTTCAAAAATAATAAGACCTCCCTGAAAATAAGGCCAAGTGCTTATTTCGGGGGTCAAAAGAAAATAAGTCACTGTCTTATTTTCAGGGAAACACTGTACATATATACATACATACCGTATTTTTCGAAGTATAAGACGCACCTTTTTCCCTCCAAAAAGAGGCTGAAAATCTGGGTCCGTCTTATACATTGAATAAAGCATTTTTTGTTCTATAACAAAAATCATTATTTTGTTTAGCTTTTAAAATTACCAATTGTTTGCATTCCCTCCTTCTTATGCTGGTCTATGACCATAAAGATAGATTTGATTGACTGTGAGTTTCCATGGTCCCATGGTTCCAGTATGAAATTCAGCCTAGTTTTTTCTGGCTTCAGTTGGACATCTTCACTGACTTACTATAGTAATATTAAAAGTTATGCAAGGGAGATTTCATCAGGCCTAGTCATCTCTGTTGAAATCCCTTCTCTATAACTAGCCAATGAAGTCTGAATTATTATGGAGAAATATAATAAAGGGCTGTTATTTTTTGAAAAAGAAAATCCTGTTTGAGTAGAGCTAACTAGGAACACTTTGAACAGGTTTCTGTGTGTCAAGAATTGAATCCCACTCTCAAACATCTTTCAGCTGTTCTGAAAAAAATTGTTTGATGTGAGCTAAGTGCATTCACGTCCAACAAATTATGGGTACTTTTAACCTCTGATACACAATGCAGCTTATTACTGAACACAGTAGCTTTCTCTCTATCTCTGTCTCTATCTATCTATCTCTATATCTATCTATCTATCTATCTATCTATCTATCTATCTATCTATCTATCTATCTCTGTGTGTGTGTGTGTGTGTGTGTGTGTGTGTGTGTGTATATATATATATATATATATATATATATATATATATATATATATATATATATATATATATATATAATGTGTTTTTTATTTGTGCTGATAAATAAATAAAGGGAGACTAGTATAGATCTATTTCAAGCTATTTAGCTCTCATCAGCTAGCCATACCCTTACTGGGATTTGAACCAGGGGTTGTGACTTTAATATATATATATATATATATATATATATATATATATATATATATATATATATATATAATTTATTTATTTATTTATTATTTATTTATTTATTTATTTATTGTCACAACCCCCGGTATGCCCAAACAGGTTCGATTCCCAAAATGGGTATGGCTAGCTGATGAGAGCTAAATAGCTTGAAATAGATCTATACTAGTCTCCCTTTATTTATTTATCAGCATAAATATAACATACATACATACATACATACATACATATATATCAACCCAGCAATCATCTGTATCCATGTGTGTATGTGAGACTGGCCATTAACGTCAGGGAATAAAATAAATCCTGTTGAAAGTCAACTAGTTTTACTTCAGAGTATGTATATACAAGAGTTTAAGAAGACCAATTAAATATTCCATATTGTAGTATGCGTAGGGTTTCTCTGTTGTATAAGATTAATTTGTTATTTGCCAATAGTTTTTATTAATAAAAGCATCCATCAAAATAGCTACAGGTAATAACACAGCTCTGTCATTTAAACCAGGGGTTTCCAATCTTGCCAACTTAAGACTTGTGGACTTCAACTCCCAGAGTTCCTCAGCCTGCTGCTTGCTGAGGAACTCTGGGAGTTGAAGTCCACAAGTCTTAAAGTTGCCAGGGTTGGAGAGCCCTGGTTTAAATAATATGTGAAGGTGTGAAAGAAATCACGTTAAAGCAGTGGTTGACAAACTGTGGTCTGGAAACTCCTGGGAATCTTTGAGACCCTTTCAGGGGGTCTGCAAAGACAAATGTTTTAAAATTTTCTTAGTTTTAATTTCTAATGTAGTAGAGATTGATAGATATATAACCAATATAAAGCAAAGCTCTTTGAAGCCTTCAGTGCTTTTTAAGAATGTAAAGAGGCCCTGAGACCAAAATGCTTGAGACTCACTCCTGTAAGGAATCATCGTAGGGTGAACTACTATACTATACTATGCTATACTGTACTGTATAATTTACTGCAATGTACTGTACTGTACTACTTAGCACAGATTATAAGGAAACCTTCAGGGTTATGTTAGCAGGAAGTTTTATATTCTTAACAGTGGTCAAGCCAGAGCAACTTTAGCAATGGCATTTGTTGACATCAGAAATGAATTGCAATAAAAACTCTGATTTCAGCTCTTATGGCCATATGCAAAACTGAAGAACCATCCAATCTGGCTGAAGATCAAGTATTGACCACTCTGATGGTCCAACCCTTTGTCAGCCCTGTTATCTTCCATCTTTCTAGGCTAGGAATAGTTCTGTTCTTATGCAATCTGCCTCTCACTTACTCCTCCTTCACCAAAGTTGAAGCCCAAGATCTCAGGCAATTTTAAAACTTACATTCATGTTGTTCATAAGGTGGATAGGACAGTCTCACAGACATCAGAATAAAGAAGATAAATAATGGCCAAGTGATTTCAATCAGTAGTTGGACCTGGAAGAGAGGAGGAGAAACAGCAGATTACTCAGTATCCATACTTGGCATGATCAATTTCATCCTATTCCAATTTAAATTGTTTTTATCAGATTTCAGTAATAATTTGTTCTAGAACTCTGCACTTTGATATGGCCCAAGGGCTAATCAATAAAGTAAACTAAACTAACTAACATACTTGGTATGATGAAGCAAATGAAAACAAAAGTAGAAGGGTTTAAAAAAAAAAAACTTCTGTGAACAAAATGTTGCTCTTTGGTGTAGCTTTTCCCGATTCAGTGCCTTCCTGATGCCCTTGGATCAATTGGACTACAGGTAGTCCTCGACTTAAGACCACAATTGAACCCAAAATATAAGTTGCTAGGTGAAACATTTGTTAAGTAAGTTTTGCCCCATTTTATGACTTTTCTTGCCACTGTTGTTAAGTGAATTATTGCAAGTGAATTAAGTTAGTAACACAGTTGTTAAGTGAACCTGACTTCCCCATTGACTTTGCTTGTCAGATGGTCACAAAAGCGGATCACATGACATCGGGATATTGCAATGGTCATAAATATGAACTAGCTGCCAAGCAGTTGAATTTTGCACATGTGACCCTAGGGATGCTGCAATGGTCATAAGTGTAAAAAATGGTCATAAGTCACTTTTTTAAAGTGCCATGGCAACTTTGATCGGTCACTAAATGAACTGTTGTAAGTTAAGGACTACCTATATTAATTCATGAAGCGATAATTTTATAGCATTTCTGTCCACTAAGCAAGGAATGGGATGAATGATGGAGGAAGGTTTGTTTCCAGTGCATATCCATTAGTCATTCACATTTTTCCTCTTAAGTTGAACTTTCACATCAATTTCCCTCAAAATGTAAATATATACTGAAGATTAATGCCTGTAAGATGCCTTACATAAAATGTCTTAGTGCAGCCTTTATTTTTCATAAGTTTCCCAAACATCAGGGGATTTTTTCCCCCTTATGTACTTATTATATAATGAAAAATCAAACAGTCAGCATGTGTTATTTTGTTGCCAACTCTGAATAGTGTTTGATCTTTTGTAGGTAGGTTTCAATACTATCTGTTATTTTTCAGGCCTTTCTTTGCAAACATTTTTCTCCTTTTGTGCAGGCGTCTGATTGGAGTCTATTTTCAAAAATAATTTTGAAGTCCTTTGTAAATATGCATATATTTACATGCATTTATAACATATTCACACAAAACCTTAGCTATCGTTCTGGGAAGAAAAGTCAGTTGTTATTATAGTTGTAATCCAGCTATCTCAAATGGACAGGGGCTAGGCAAGTCTGGGCTAGACTCAATTCCTTGCAACAATATCGGGCATTTAAATTATCCAGGTTGTGAGTCAAACCATATTAATGAACCCTTGGAATGCCAAACCTTTCCAAGTGACATAATGGAATGTATAAGTATCTGATTTCTGTGTATGCCAAATGATTATTCCAAATGGAAAATATATATATATAAATACACTGGAAGAAACTTTTGAAGCAGCCCTTCCATAATCCTCCACCTACTTATATAATTTCTGATGTTTTTCTTTCAGAAAATGTTTTCAAAGATTCAGAATGCTATATCAACTATTTTCATACAAAGTAATGCATTCAAAAGATCAGCTACAAAAATGGACTATCCATGGTGGGCATGTTGGTGGAAGAACTGTGTTGTTCAATGTTTATGTAGATTACAGCATGAACATGAGGATCTAAAATTAGATAATTGACATTTAGCATAGATGCAAGTTCTGAGGATGTTACAGCAGGTCAGCAAAATCTAAACTGTAAACAAATCTCATCCCAAAACATTACATTCATTGGTGCAAAATCCTTTGCCAATAGCATATTCTGAAGGAAAAATGATGTAGAAATCATGGAACCTAATCTACCTTTCACAACTGGGGACCAGCAGTCTTTGCTTCCACAATTAGTACAGTAGTGTCTTGCAAGGCAAATTAATAGTGAACAAACAGGCCAATTTGTAATCAAATTGAGGAAATTCTTCTCAAAATATCTTCAGATATTGGGCCCATATCAGAGGTGGCATTCAGCAGGTTCTGACCAGTCCTGGAGAACCAGTAGTGGAAATTTTGAGTAGTTTGGAGAACCGGTAAATACCATCTCTGACTGGCTCCACCCCCATCTATTCTCCGCTTCCTGAGTCCCAGCTGATCGGGAGGAAATGAGGATTTTGCACTAACCTTCCCCTGGAGTGGGAAGGAATGGAGATTTTACAGTATCCTTCCCCTGCCACGCCACCAAGACACACCCACCAAGCCACACCACACCCACCAAGCCACGCCCACAAGACCAGGAGGAAAAAAAATTGAATCCCACCAATGGTCCAGATCCAGATCCAAATTCATTACGGCAACCACCCAACCTACTGTGTTAAACAACAAGTATAGAAAAATCTTACACTTGTTAGTATTGAGATTTTTAAAGCGTTATTAAAAACACCCCAATGAGATGAAACAACATAAAAATTAAGTACAGGAGAAGGAGAATTCTCCAAAACTAGACAATAAAAATAAAGATATTTAGAGACAATGGTATTTGAAATTAAGATGGGGAAAGAAAGAAGCCAGAAGAGGGTAAAGAAAATAAAATTGGAGCAGGTAGTATCCTAAATAAAGGATACTCCACATTCCAATATTCTGTTTAAAATAATATTTATTTAAAAGAACGTTAGTAACTCTCTTATTATTCCAAAATCAACCACAAATGCAGCAATGTGATATGACTCTCTTACTAAAAAGAGATGTTTGAAAATGATTTTCCCATCAGAACCTCTCCAGTAAACAGCTTGGCCTGCATTTCCTTTCCTGTCACTTCTCCAAACTGTGGTGGCTGAAGGAAGCACTATGAAAACTGCATACCGAGCTCAGCTTGACGTGTGCAGCTCAAGAGTTATATCCGCACTGCTGGAAGGCATCCAGGACCAATTAGGTTCTGGCCAAACCTCCAGGGAAAAAGCAGCTTCAGAAACATTAAGCAAATAGGCCTATACAGTATACCTACTATAATCCAGCATCATTTCTTACTCATTTATTGGTTCAAAACTGGAGAGCTCTCTAAGAAGCTGATTATCATTGTAGAAACGTAAGTAACAAAGTACGGACTACCATCTATCTTCAGAAAGGTTTTTGATAGACTAAAGTCATGGGCAAAACTGCTAACTCCAACCTGCAGCAAATACAGGCCATATTTTTGCAGAGCAGAATGAATGGGGTAAACATAGGTGAACTTTCTCTAAGCCTTCATCTTCCTAATGCTTTTTTTAATTGGTGGGTCCACTGGATTTTGGAGGCTCTGACATCCTTCATTCATTATATTATATACCCAATCATCTGGCCTTACATAAGCATCTGGCACAAACCACAATAGAGTGAGGATGATGTCAGGTCAGCTGGACTCTCATATTTGAATCCCAGTGCTGCACCCAAGTATGCAAGCCACATAGTTTTCATCATGACACAGTGATACCTACTTTGTAATTTGACCCATCCCGACCCTGTTCCTCTTGCTGTGAATACCCACAATCCCTAAAAACTTGGCTCACTTTGCAGATTGACAGTTCAAATTATTTGTGGACTTGTTAGCAAAATAAGGAACAGAGACAAAAGACTTACAGTGGACTTAATCCAAATATCTATCAGCCAGTGGTTTGGCCAAACCAGTAGTAGCGGCAGCGGGAGGCTCCGCCCACCTGCCTGCATGCTTCTGCGCATGCACAGAAGCATCGAGAGAGAGAGCGAGAGCGGGAGGGCGGGCGGCAGAAAGAGAGAGAGAGAATTGGCAACCTACCTCTGCTATCAGTATTATGCCCCTCCAGCTATGTTGGACTACAGTGTCCATCATATTCAACATATGATTTTTGAGATAATGGGGCAATATAATTCTATACAGCTTTAGTTTGGGAAGCTTGATGAATTTACTATCGTTCTGCCCAAATTAAAATCAATCTCAATCTCTCTCTCTCTCTCTCTCCCTCCTTCCCTCCCTCTCCCTCACCCTCCCTCACTTCCTTTCAGCTCCACCTACCTCACAGGGTTGTTGTTATGGAAAAAAATAGGAGGTATGTTTGCTGCGTTGAGTTATTTGTAAAAATAATAAAAGTGGGATACAAATGAATAATAAACACAAATATTTAGAATAACTAAAGTATAAATCCAACATATAAAAACAAATGTGATGCAAGAGAATGATCAGAAAAAATTACAAAAATCACAAAATAAAAGCTGTACTTAAAATGTTGTATGTTATCTCAAAATTGCCCAATTCTGACATGCACCTAAACACATACTTCTTTAAGACAAAAGTACTCAAGTACATTGCATTCACTCAGTAGAGTGTTTGACTCTAAAATTATGTGTATAAGAAAAGGAAGAGAGAAAGTTTATCCTTTGCCATGCCGAATAATACTACTGTAATGAGTTGAAAAGCAATGAGAAAATAAATTATGGATATGATATATTTGGATCATTGCCTGTCTTGCAACCCTTGCAGTGATTAGACTAATAAGAGAGTCAGATTGTAAGTTCTTTTCATCTCATTGGCTATGGTTGAACTTTCATGATTCAAATAAAAGCTGCTTCATGGGTTGGCTTTGTCTCTATGTCTTACCTATATCTGGCTCCTCTTTCTGAATGTGGTCATCAATGTATCATTGCTGAAAGAACGTAACCCTTTAAATAAAAAAGATGTATCCTCTTTGTTCTACTTCGATGGCCCATATGATAACCTCACTGCTTTTGGGGAAGAAAAAGGCCATTTTAAAGTTGGGGGAAGAGAAAGATGGCACTGAAACAGTATCCAGCCCAAGTATTCCAGAAACAGTATGGAATGGATGCTATTGTAAGATCACCAGAAGGACTTTAATTCCCAGAGCTAAAAATCTTTCCTCATAACATAGTCCAAGAAGCCTCTGTTACTAATAAAATTGCCAAGTACATCACTACTAAATATTTAGGTCTGTGGAGTGTCCAAATGCTCACACCGTAAATGGGAAATTAAAGGGCACAGTATCACCGTCGTTATTTTCATGTCTACTGTCATAAGAGCCTGGAGAAATGAATCAGAAACCTGTCAGAAAAGACTCAAGAACAACTAAGTGTGGATAATCGCTTTGACCTAGCTACGTTCCTGTCAACAACACTATTCAGATTTGCATTGGAAGACTTCCTGCACTATTCTGCAGAGCACCAAAGAGGTAGTGTTAAGTTTTTACTCTATTAAGTCCACTCTGTTTTCTAAGCGGTACTAGCAAACTGGAATCTAAAGTAGTTGCAATGCAGATTTTATTCATCCTCTCTCTCTTAACCATAGCAATGAAAGGTATTGAACACCTCTACTTAAATTACCGCTAGAATTGCAGTAATAAAGTCACACCCTGCTTAAGCCAGACTTCCTCATTCTAATGTCCTCCATATCTAGTTTGCACCATAGTTTCTAACGACTCAAGCACTGGAATTCACAAAGTTGTAATTAACACAAAGCAGCAGATTGGGGTTGTTGATGTAATAATTCCTCTGCTTTTTCTAGGCGTAGCCTATATATGTTTCACAACATGTAGGCTAAGCAGTATGGCACATCTATTGTATTACTTGACCCATGATTAGAATACAGTATTGCAGGCTAACTCTGTCCACAGCCTCGAGTTCCATCCTGGCCAGTTCAAGGTGCACTCAACCTTTCATCCTTCTGAGGTTGGTAAAATTAGGACTCAGATTGTTGGGGGCAATAGGCTTACTCTGTAAATGCTTACAGAGGGCAGTAAAGCATTATAGAGAGGTACATAAGTCCAAGGGCTATTGCTGTACTGCTATTGCTATTGCTACTTGTGACTATGCCTCCATTTTTACTCTAAAGCATTAATGGAGTGCTTATGGGCTTACCTTTTCTTTTGCTAGACTGATCAGAGCAAAAATGATTTCTACAGCTGAACTCTTAAAACAGTTTTTTCTCGTTGTTGAAATAAGAATGAGTCTAGTTTCTCCGTGCCCTGTCCTTCTTGCCTCCTATCTGCTTTTACTGAAAGTAAAAGATAACTGCAGCTTCTTGTCTCATACTTAACATTCAACACACAATTTACTTCTTTAAAGAACTTATTGGCTCGGGTCCTTTATATAAGCTCTCCAATCCATATCATATGACATAACCAGATCAATGGGAATATTGTGGGATATTTGTACCCATATGGAATATTTGTGCCCAAATGATGTATTTATAGAGTGAAATATGATTGTTTGAACTGAACAGGCCCAATTATGGAATTCTTCAAACACAGAATTGGCTCTTTTGTCAAAAGAAAGCAATGTTGTGATCTTACCGTTTGCCTTCTCCTATAAGTGAAATTCTTCCATAGTAGCAAACCCAGCTGTGTCCAGAATGCCATCTTCCCTCCGTACACTCCAAGAGCACCACCGAGGGCAACAGCACACAGCAGAATCCCTGTGGCTGCTCATCAACTAGAAAGAACAGAAAAGAGATTAACATCCTCAAAAAACAAATCCTTTTAAATAGCAACCTGTCCTCCCTGATGCTTCAACGGTTGGTTCCCCTTTTTTTATCCCTCTTCATTCTACCAAAAGCAGGATTGGCCTCCACTACTTTTCTCAAACATCTCTTTGTGGCAGTACCATCACTGATGCCTTTCCCTTACAGAGCCAATGATGCACTTGCCTCCCACCCTCAAGATGGGGGGGGGGAATGGAAAACCATTGCTGTCTCAGCAAACCTTTTGCTTGTTTCAAAATCAAAGGTAGCTGAGCTGTGGTGGCACAACGGTTAGAATGCAGCATTGCAGGCTAACTCTGCCAAAGCCAGGAATTTAGTCCTGATCGGTTCAAGGTTGACTCAGCCTTCCATCCTTCTGAGCTCGGTAAAATGAGGATCCAGATTGTTGGGGGCAATAGGCTGACTCTGTAGACCACGCAGAGAGTGCTGTATAGCACTAGGGAGCAGTATATAAGTCTAAGTGTTATTTCTATTGCTGTTGTTTTCAGTGACTCTCAATTAGTTGATAACTGCATCCCTCCCTTATATGCAGAAGGCAAACAGAGTCTCTCTCTTCTCTTTTCAAACACAGCCTGTAAAACCAAAAGTCACACTTGTCCTTCTGCCACAAGAGATGAAATTTCGTGTCTCTTTCCTATAATTATTACATAGCTGATAATCAGCTGCCCTTTCCAAATAAGGAGTCATCTCTCTCTAGCTAATTGTTGAGCCAGCCTGCTCCCAGTTATTTGCACTCCCCATTTTCTTTCTCCTTTCCTCAGCAGAGCTGTATTGGTGTGAAGATGCAACAAACCTTCCGATGGCCTCTTAAAGAGCAGTTACAATGGAAGAAAGCAATGTTCTGACTCTGCCCCATACACAGAAAACTTGGGGTCTCATTCCATACGTGTTTATACATGAAAAACTAGAATCATCAAATCTTTTTTCTTCAACATCCATAAGGTAAAGGTAAAGATTCCCCTCACACATATGTGCTAGTCATTCCCGCCTCTAGAGAGTAATCCTCATCTCCATTTCAAAGCCGAAGAACCTGCCCTGTTTGAAAACATCTCCGTGGTCATGTGGCCGGCATGACTAAACGCTGAAGGCGCACAGAACACTATTACCTTCTCACCAAAGTGGTTCCTATTTTTCTACTTGCATTTTTTACGTGCTTTCAAACTGCTAAATTGGCAGAAGCTGGGACAAGTAACTGGAGCTCACTCCGTTACGCGGCACTAGGGATTCAAGTTGCCGAACTGCTGACCTTTCTGATCAACAAGCTCGTGTCTTAACCACTGAACCATTGCATCTCTTCTCAACACCCATAATGAGCCCCAAACTGTGCAGTTTCCTTAGCCATAATTCTTCAGGGTTCTAGAAAGCTCTGCTACCTTCGAAATCCTTTAAAAAATCATTAGCAAATAAACATTAATGTATATACTTGGCTCCTGGAAAGTACATGGACAGGTATCTTCCAGGAGTCAAGTATTTATAGTATCTATACATATAGGATTTGGGGTGATGGTTTCCAGGGGTAGCTTCCCATTTCTTTTTTTCTTTTTTGAAGCTGAAACAGAGTGACTGACAGTACTAAAACTCAAGATCTCCCAACTCTTGACAGACAAAGGTATAGACCCCTAATCCTCATGAAGAATCTGAATTTTAACACTCCATTCTTCTACATTTTATTAATTGCTTCCATTATTTACTATCCAAGCAAAGCAGGGGTGGAATTCTACCAGTTTGGACAGGTTCGGACGAACCAATAGCTTCAACGATCAGCTGGGAGCAAACCGGTTCGCCCTGACAATCAGATGGGTCCACCTGCCTGCCCGGAATATTTTCCTACCTTTATTTTTGGAAGAAACCAAGAAGTAAAGATTTCTTCAAATTTTGACATGCAGGCAAAGCGCACGATCACCAAACCAGTTATTAAACCAGGAGGATCCCACCACTGAAACAAAGGCTGTGAGATACGTTGCCAATCCCTGAAGATTCTCTGTTGTACATGCTAAGCTTTGTTAAACAATAGTATATCTAAATAATGAACATCTTGGGCCACCTCATACCCCATTCTTCTCTCTGTTGGTCCTCTCACACACAGAGACATTACAAGAGATCAGATCCACTAAAAGTGGCAAGAGTTTCCCGTTATGTCATCATATTTGGCAGGCCAACAATCTGAACAACACTGAGTTGGGACGATGACCATAAGTTAGTGTGTCCTTGTTTATTTCAGAATCTTACCTTTTAATTGAAAATTCTGGGAACTTTATCTATGATCCCCTGCAATAAATTGTCTGCCCCCGAGTCATAAGATCTGCTACAACTGGAGTGATCACAGTTTACGGTTGGGTTCTTTATTATACTTATTAAAGCCAAGGTGGCGCAGTGGTTAAATGCAGCACTGCAGGCTGACTGCTAGATCAGCAGTTCAGCGGTTCAAATCTCACCGGCTCAGGGTTGACTCAGCCTTCCATCCTTCCGAGGTGGGTAAAATGAGGACCCAGATTGTTGGGGGCAATATGCTGACTCTCTGTAAACCGCTTAGAGAGGCCTGAAAGGCCTATGAAGCGGTATATAAGTCTACTGCTATTGCTATTGCTATTGCTTATTTGCTTCATGTTCTGGTTCTAAGAGACAATATGGACATTCAAACACAAATTCAAAAAGGCCTTCTAAGAACAGAGACTCTGTAGAACTGACCCAACCTCTGCCATAGCTTCAGTCCAAAACTGATCCAGCAAAAGATTAAAGATTAAAATATTATCTTTTTCTTCTTTTTTTCATGGCAAGAATACATTTTGGTAACTACTGAAAACTTGTCATTCTGAATTTGTTTAAAAATCTCTCAGAAAGATTTATTTCTGGCCTTTCGTAAGAATCTAAAACTAGTTATACCATCCAACGGGTGCGCCTATTACCTATGCTTTTTGCAACTCTATATTTTAGAGCAGAACAGAGGTGGAAATTAAAATTAAATTGGGATAGTATTTTTTCTGAGTTCAGCCCAGAGGTGGTATTCAGCAGGTTCTGACCAGTTATGGAGAACCAGTAGCGGAAATGTTGAGTAGTTCGGAGAACTGGTAAATACCACCTCTGACTGGCCCCGCCCCCATCTATTCTCTGCCTCCCAAGTCCCAGCTGATCGGGAAGAAATGGGAATTTTGCAGTAACCTTCCCCTGCCACACTCACCAAGCCATGCCATGCCCACCAAGCCACGCCCACAGAAAAAAAAATTTGAATCCCACCACTAGCTGTATTAAACAAACATTCAACAGCTTTTGGGATGTAGGACAATATAGCTATCTTCTCTTTGACTGAGACAAAAAAGAGAGACTGTATGAGAAGAAAACCTTTTCTCTAGAAAACAATTAACCTGTTTCCCTAAAAATAAGACCTTCCCGGATAATAAGCCTAATCGCGCTTTTAAGCACTTGTGTTAAAATAAGCCCCCCCCCCCCCGAAAATATTGCAACACAGCAGGAACCATGAGGTGACCATCTTCGCCGCTTTGTGCACCACAAAAATAATAAGATCTCCCTGAAAATAAAGCCAAGTGCTTATTTTGGGGGTCAAAAGAAAGACCCCCGAAACCAGGGAAACATGGTATTTAGTCAGCAACTATGCAAACTTATAAAAGCCCAAGAGGAGACGTTGCTTGCTGATTCTTGAAGCAAGTTTAACCATGTTTGAAATCTGGCTCTTTACCCAACCATCCCTCTTTTTTGAAACTATTATCATTTTTAAAGTCATTCCTAGAAAATGGTACTTTATTTTTGTTATCTATAAACCCTCTCTCCTGCCCCTCTAGTCAAAAGATCAAGTCTTGCCCTTCCAGAGTGCCAAGATTAAGTACAATTTCAAATCTGGCTCACGGGGATCAGAGTTCATCCGTGCCATCTGGAAGGAAGGAGCCTAAGGCTGGCAGATTTATTGTGTAGTCAAAATTACGGAGTAATCTAGATGGTAGGATAAAAATGCATTTCGTGCCGTGCTGTGGTTGCGCAACCACCACAATGGCACAGATTTGCCCCAAGATGTTTCTGCCTGTTCTGACTATTTAGCAGGCCTCCATCTTCTGAGGATATGAACTTGTTAATTTCATCTGCATCTTTAAGGGACTTTTTCATCTCCCCTTGGAATGAAGGGGAAAGAATGGAGGACTATAACCCTTGTTTCTTCTCCCTTTTCCTAATGGAATAAAGCTTGAGGGCCATGTTGGCATGCAAATACAGCTGCTTGTGCTCTTTCTGATGTGCTGTCCTTGTCCAGAGAACAAAGATTCCAGCTTCCGGGGCAAAATTAGCTGAAGCTCTTTCATAACCAGGATCAAAGGTTGGATCCAGCTTGCATTGCAACCAGTGTTTGACTTGAAAATAATTATGCTCCCAAATCACTGGTTTTATCTCCAAAGAAATTGTTAGCTAAATCAAAGCTCACATTTACTAAGAGACCAAGTAGTCTTACCACCAGTCCAGTTTTGAACAAATTGCTATAAAGAAAGAGGGAGCCCTAATCCCTAAATATTTATTTCTGTGCATTGCTGTAAATTATACATGGACCTAACTTAGTTCTCATTCATAAACATGCAAGCATTTACTGCTAATGTCACATGAGAACAAACCAGGGCTATCCAACCAGTCATTTTGATTAATTAATTATGTCATTGATTGATTATCTGTCATTGAGGTTTTTTTTTTTATTCCTAGCGACTATATAGATACATTTTCTCCACAAAAATGCTGAATAGTTAAAAGATACTGATGGAGGTATGAATCTGATGAGTTGTAAGAGATTTCTGAACTCTGGGCAATCAGATTGACCTTTGCTATTTGTAAAAACTGCTTTGCTGCTTATGTTAATCTTGGCTGTAAGCATTATCTGCTCTTACAATCATGCTTGGAAATCCTGTCCGCCACACAATCAATAGAGTCTGTACTTTCTCAAATTAAAAAAAAAAAATCTGAAAAAAGGATTTGAGGCAAAGATCCTGCCATATCTCAAATCAGTACAATCTTTAGAATTTACGATCATTCAGATCCGTTTAGTTTCATCAAGGTGACTGGCTCATATGAACTCTCTTTTTTGTCAGTGATGTCTACTTGCCACTAGGAATGTTCATTCCAGGTGGAACGGAAAAGAGAAGTATTTATGAGAGTCGTCTAATACATTTACTTAAGATAGCTGTGTTTGGATGACAAATTTGTTCACACCAGAAATGTCTGTGGCTCATGGAGATTTTTTTTTTAATTGAACAGGTGTTTATCCTGCTCCAGAAACCTTAAAATGAAACCACAGAGTGCTATAAAAAGTCCCAGAGACATTTACAAGCAAGCAAGTTCTAGATTTTCATCTCCCAAACAGGCTAGTTAGACAATTGCATGCATGTGTACACATCAGTAGGGGGTTCCGGTGTTGTCTACATGGGCACCACATGTGTTGTACCTGCCAGGAATGCCTCCGCAAGACTCCGCAACGCTCCAGCTACTCAGCGGAGCATCACGCAGGCTCTGTACGTGCCATGCATGTGCATAGAAAGCTTTAAAGGACAGGTAAGGAGCTCAGGCAGGTGGGTGGGTCCTCCGGAGTACCGTACCAGAACAGTACCCAGTACTCCGGGCAGGCTCCGGTATGCCCGTACTGGGGAGTACCGCCTGCAGCCCACCACTGGTACACATATATGAATGCATTCTATATTCAGTTCCTCTGCACTAGAGTAGGCAATCTGGTGCTGCCACATATTTTTTTGGGCTGCAGTTACAGACTTTTCACTAGCAATACTGAAGTACATTGTTCACAGAGTCTAAAACATCTGGAAAATACTGTTCTCTAATTCTGCTGTAACTAATCCAATGACCTCAACCGGGGAAGATATATATGCACAATTTGGGCATCCTCCAGATAGTTTGAGAAGACAACAGGAAATTATGGAAATTGAAGACAATGTCTTAAGCATAGTAATTTGGGTGGAGATAGTGTGGAGTTGTCTTAAAATAATTAAATTCTCCCCAGACATTTGTCTTATTCCCTATCAATATGGAAAGACAATTTACAATAGAGGTTAAGACAGCAGGCTAGAAACCAGGAGACTGGGAGATCTAGTCCCACTTTGGGCACAAAGCCATCTGAGTGACATTAGAGTCTTAGAATAACAGAGTTGGAAGGAACCTTGGAGGTCTTCTAGTTCAACCCCCTGCTTAGGCAGGAAATCCTACACCACTTTAGACAAATGGTTATCCAACATCTTCTTAAAAACTTCCAGTGTTGGGGCATTCACAACCTCCTGAGGCAAGTTGTTCCCCTGATTAATTGTTCTCACTGTCAGGACATTTCTCCTTAGTTCTAAGTTGCTTCTCTCCTTGATTAGTTTTCACCCATTGCTTCTTGTCCTACCCTCAGATGCTTTGGAGAATAGCTTGACTCCCTCTTCTTTGTGGCAGCCCCTGAGATATTGGAACACTGCTATCATGTCACCCCTAGTCCTTCTTTTCATTAAACTAGACATATTCAGTTCCTGCAACCGTTCCTCCAGTTCCCTAATCATCTTTGTTGTTCTTCTCTGAACTCTTTCTAGAGTCTCCACTTTTTTACATTGTGGTGACCATTTGAACTAATCCCACTCTCTCAGCCCTTTTGCAAAATCTTGCCATGAAAACTGCAGGGATTTGTCCAGCCAGTTTCGAAAAATTAGAATGATTAAAAGAAAAAGATATCTGTCAAAAAACAGGCTTTCCCCCATTGCATGTGAAGGAAAATGCAAATGAAATCAATCAAACACTCCAATCTTTATAAAAAGCAAAGAAAAAAGGAGACAGAAAAATTATACAGCATGAAATACTAAACTGGTGTCAAAGTCTTGCTCTGTTTCATATTTAAAATGTATAATGTTCTGTTTTAGCAATTATACTCTACTTCCACATGAAATTCCCGAACGGGTCAGCTACAAGAAAAATCATCACCGAAACAGAATTTCAAAGAACAAGCAAACCCCCCAAACCCATTAAGATCGAAAGGCTTACCCAAAGCTGTAGAGCAATTTTAAATCTTCAACTAGTAATACCGACAACTGGAAGAGTTCACTGACAATGCACCAGGGAGAACTGTAGCCCTGCCAAAGGCTGCCTGTGTCACAAGTGTCAGAGGTGGAAGTGAACTTTGAAACTAGAGTTCTCTGGCTGAGCTATTATCAGATAAATGAAGTGATGATATACCCAACAGTTTTAAGAATTTCCAGAATTGAAGATGTGGGCTAACCAGATTTTTTTTAAATTATAACCTACTATATATTTTATTTTATTCAACAAATGTGGCAAACCTGATGCACTGCTTATTCCTTTCCCTTTTAGTATTAAACTGACTATGGGCCACACAGTTTGTCAATTGTAATTTTAGTGTAATTAGACCATGTATAATTGACAGACTGGATTTTACCATAGATTTTAGCTGTTATTTATTATTTTATACTAGAATTTTTAATTGTATATTTATTGAGTGTTTTATTTGTTCTGGTCTCTGATCTATGATCTATCTCTCCCTCCTTCCCTCTCTCTCTCTCAATCTAAGCTATCTCCCAAGGTTGTTGTGAAGAAAAAAGGAGGAGGGGAGAGTATGTTTGCTGTCTTGAGTTATTTATAAAAATAATAAAATCAGGATATAAATAAAATAAAAATAAATAAGTAAATGTATCAGTCAAATACTATAGGCTTAGTTTTCATGCCTTGCAATAATCTCCAAGCTTTATTTATTTATTTGACAGTCTTTATAATATAACCTGCCCAGATCCCAAAAGGGCAGCACACAACACAGGAAATAAAAATTACAAACACAAGGGAGGCAATTAAAAACAATTCCTATAATCCAAAAATACCTATGACAGACAACTACAATCAAATCAGCTACAGATGACAGCTTGTTGAAATAAGGCAGGTTTAATTTGCTTTCAAAATGCAAAAGGAGGGGGCGGAAGGAACTGCACATATCTCTGGTGAGGAGAAGATTGCAAAAAATGGGGGCTACCATAGAAAAGGTCCATCCCCAGGTCATTTCATTGACATCTTTGCCTTATTTTTACTTCTATAGAAGCAAGCTGAGCATCGGGGAATCCCAGAATGCTTGCCATCTATGTAAGGCACAAGAAACCAGAATACCACGATGAATAGATCAAAGCAGCTTATTGTTGGTCACCTATTTACAAGAAACTTGACAGACTGACTGTATTTCCTTGGGAACCATGGCTTCACTACTCTGGCCTGTGTCATTTGTTTCCACAGAGTGACTCTGTGCTGGAACACTTCTTTATTCTCCCTTCTTCTTTAGCCATTGATTTCAGCACAAACTGAATGGGCTCTAGGACAGTAGTACCTGATGCACTGCAATAGATGAAGACAGGGTCCATAAGAAGATTCCACCTGCTGGTTTTGTGGGCCTGATCTTGTCAGCTGGCAGTTGAGCTCTTCTACCAAAGACAGTAGGCACACCCAGGAAGAGATGATGACCGCCATCTATGCTGAAGTATCACCATATTGTTTAGCATTCCCACCCTGTACCTCTGTCTTTTTTGGACAATTCTGCAGTGTGACCTGACAGATAGATGCCAAAACAGAAAACAGACTTGAGTTTGTTGGGCCCAATGTTTTATTTTTTTATATGGTACATTTTATCCCATCTTTACTCCAAGATGGAAGTCCCCTTAATCTCTCTGGTGGTGCGTCCCTGATATGACCTTAACCTTTTTAGCTTGGTCACCCACACTCTGCTAGGGAGAAGTTTCCAGCACAGGTCCGAAAGCACAAAAGTCCCAGTGACCAATCCAGATTGGATCCCAGCTTGGTTACGCTTAACTTCACATTCTTTGAAACATTTGCTTCAAAGAGGGAGGATTACCTGTCGAAACCCAATAACATCATCCTCGCATTTTTACAAAAAAAAAATCTCTCCAACATTACTAACCATACCAAAGGCACCACCACTTAAAAGCTTCTGCATCAACAATGACAGATACACCAGCTGTATCATTGTGTCTTATAGATTAAAAGGGGAAAAAACTGACAACTAATTCAGAAAGGCCGTTGGTACTTACCTGATACGCCTCTTCTCATAGTGGGGGGGGGGAGTATCCAGGATGGTTGACTTTATCCTCTTGTTGATTGGACTGAGTCATCAGAGCTCTTGGTATAAGCCTCTCGTCCACCAGGCTCCACCCAGTTTGTAGACGAAGAACTCTATCCGACTCGTTGAACCTCCTGTAACGATTGAAGCGGTCCCGCCGCTTCAGATCCAGAATTGCCCTCCATCCCCCTGATGCCTTGGGAATTACGAAAGGGATGGTGTAATGCCCTTGGCCCTGCTGTCTAGAGGCACTGGCTGGATGGCTCCATGTCCAGCAGGAGTTGTATAGCCTCCTGCATCAGTAATCTCCGTGCCGGGTTATTTGAAACCAGGCAGCTCTGGAAAAACCCCGGGGGTTTAGACAGAAGTTCCAGAGCCAGGCTGTGCCTCATGATGTTCTGAACCTATTTATCTGATGAGGCACGGTCGCAGCAGACGGCAAAGTATGCCAACCGCCCCCCTATGGGGGGGCTGCCTATCTTGGCATCTCTGCCTGCCGGAAGAGCCTCCTGGTAATGTCTGGCACCTGAGTACCCCCGCCTCGAACACCTGAAGGGATCCTGAACCCAGGAGGAGGACCCAAAGTCTTGTCCCCAGGAATAGGGCCGTCTGGAGTAGGCGCCGTCCTGAACTGTCCCCTCTTAGGGTCTGTGGAGAGCCCCTTCCTCTAGTCCTTATTCTCGACCAGATAGGGGTCCAGAGCGGGTCAAAAAGGACATCTCCTGTGAAAGGAGTGGATGCCAGGCGCCACCTGGGAGTGAACCTCTGCCTGTCACTGTCTCTGCCACAGCAGCCTGCGAGATGCAACGGTGGAGCAATTGCCCTGGAGGCAAACCTGGCTGTGGACAATGAGGCATCCGCCACAGATTGGATAACCGCCCCAGGCTTATTGATGTCCTGGTGCGCTTGACCTCGGTAATGGGGATGCGTTGTTGCAGCTCCTGCAGCCAGAGAGCAGAGGATACCTGTTGAACAATGAGGCGGGTGGTGGCAGCCTTCCCGGACCAGGCGGCTGCCTGATGCCTCTTCGGAGGGTGAGGTCTGCTTTCCTGTCTTCCAACGTCAGAGCCTGCTCAGGTTCCCCTGGCAAAATTGGGGGTGTATGCAGTGCCAATGCCGGGGTGCCCCTGGTGGGTGGGATTAGCACCCGTCCATGTCTTGATCCCACCATTGGACAGAAGGCCTTGTCCTTCCAGGGGGTGGGGGGCTCCGCGCCGCCCTCACCTGTCCCTTCTCTCGATCCGCGGCTCTTGGGGAAGTCTCCAGCACCGCTGGAATCCTTGCAGCAGAGCTTGCCTGCCAGAAGCTTATGCCCTCCGTCTCCTGCTCGACCAGCAAATCCCTTTCTGAGTGTTGCTTGTCTCACTCAGAAGCCTGGGCGGCGGCTGCCCCCTGGGGGGCTTTTGGCCGCTCCTTACAGTCCAGGGAGTTGCCAGCTCCCTGGGATGCTGTAGGAGGGAGACACTGGAATTTTCCTTCCTTCCCTTTCTTGAATATCTTCGACCTGTCGGAGTCCAGGATGGTCAACCGTCCATTTGAGGGACTGAGTCTAAAACTGGTGGAGCCTGGTGGACCAGAGACTTATACCAAGAGCTCTGATGACTCAGTCCAATCAACGAGAGGATAAAGTCAACCATCCTGGATACTCCTCCCCCTCACTATGGAGAAACCAAATTAAATGAGGAAATAATTCCCCTGATCAGTAGACATTCCCCATTAGTCGATGTTTTTTTTTCCTCCTTTTTTGGAAATTTGTTTCAAGTTTTAAAAGTGTTTGTGTATACATGTCCATGATATTTTATGTAGAAGGCCAATCCATATATTTAGCAGAAACAGTGGGCATGCCTTTCTTGCACTGGCCATTTTAGGCAAGAAACCAGACTTTGCTGATGTATATGTGTCTTGAATATACGTATGTGGGTCTGTTTCGTTTTTTTCTTGTGTTTGCTTCTCCTGATAAAAATTATATGTCAATATTTTGACCAAATATTAAGTCTAACATTCTGAGTGACATTCACCCACCTTTTGAGGGAAATGGGCGTTGGTCTTACCTGATACGCTCCTTCTTTTTGTCCTACCAGACAAAAACTGGACAGGGCAGTCTCATTCACTAAGGAATTCTGCTGCCTTGGCCCCAGCTTTTTGACAGTATGCTCAGATCTCCTCCGAGCAGTGATTCTGCTTCCTGTGCTGTTCTGGGGGGGCCCTTGCTGGGGCCCACGACCCTACTCTGGGGTCAATAGGAGGCTGCTATGCCAGACTAAACCGAGGAGTCAGCCAGAGCACCTGGAAAAGCCTGGGGAGTGCCGTCCACCCCCTGGTCTGGTAATGCCGGGCTTAAGTGTTGTAGCTGTGCCAGGAATCCCCAGCACAATGGAGAAAACACAAGTTTGCATGGTTTCAGTATCTTGTCTTGATCCATAATATTTGAATAATGCAAAACAAAAATGAAAGAAAAGGTAAGCATGTTTTGACAAGCAAAGCATCAAATTGAAACTATTCACTGGTAAGCAGTTCTGAAGGATAGTCTGGATACTTTCATCCATGTGCAAGAATGTTCTTTTTTTGGCCATGTCCCACTTGTACAGATTAAACCAAAGGAGCTGTGGACAGCAGCTTTACAGGATCAATACAGAATATGGTGACACAGGGAGTACATCTAGAGATAAATACATTCATTGGTATCCAGGCCAGAAATAATACACAAATTGTCACATTCTTTAGGATTTCTGATAGGTCATCTTTTCAGCCAGCAATGTCTGGAGGAACTAGGAACTGACTTTGAGATCTTCTAGATGCAAAATATCAATCCTGTTACCAAGATATGCCTGCTCTTATATGTAGTATAGGTATAATTCAGAACATGCCAAAATGCTGTGCTGTATCTTTCAAAGCAAACACCCTTAGGAAAGACAAACAACATGGTAATTAAGGAAAGTAATTTGATTCTCAGATAGAAGTAGGGTTCTGTGCCTCTTGAATTTCTGGCATCCAGTTAGCTAGATCTGAATCTAACCCTGATTGAAACTTCTAACATATGTTGTAATTCTGTGCCTTAACAGATTTACATACCCTTTCTGAAACAGAAAAATGAGCAAGTCTGAAAGGGTATAGGTTTAGATATCTATCAATCTCAGCCTTACCACATCATAATTCTTCTATCACTGGCTCGTAACATGAAAAGTGAGCAAATGTGCTTAATTGGATTATGAGCTCGCCACAGGCTAAAGGACATTCAACTAAACAAGCAGCATTTCCACTATTATTCTCTTTTAGCCATTTACTATCATAAAATATTCAGATGCTTTTATGTATTTCATAAAATAAAACTTTCATAAAACTTTCAAATTCCAAACATTAACCAGTGAAAATGAGAGATCAACATCTGTTTCTCTATGAGAAAGAAAAAGTATGTCAAAGAGATGCAAATATCCTATAAAAATCTGTATATAAATATATGTTCCCTAAATTGTCACCATCCTGGGTTTAGGGAGAAATTCACTAAAAAAGGAATGGTATGTTTGAGAAAGTCACGTTGATGATTCTTTGACAGGAAAAAGAAACCAAACAAACAAATTTTAAAAATGCTTGGACAATTTTTTTTAAAAAGATGTATGTTATCAAAAAGATTGCCATATCGCAACCTTATAATAAAGGCATTTCACAGCCACAATATGTGGTAGATCATAATCCGTCTACAGCTTTCAAAATTTTGGTTAATATGTTTTTCAAAATAATAATATTTACATAATAATATTTATATTTAAAGAGGCAAATTTGGGTTAGAGGCATTTCTCGTAATAAATTATTGGCACAATATAGTACCGACACAACCTTATCTACTCCCATGCAGAGAGGCTTGTTTCTTGAGATACAAGCCTGGAACACAAACATGTACTCTAACTTTACTATCAGTTCATGTCCTCCCTTTCGGGAATATCCGATCAAAATTTCAACTTTACATTCTGTGCCTTTTTTTATAAGAATTGGCCTTTCGGGAATCCCTGCCAATATTGTGCCCTCTGGTGTAAAACTCTCTAAACGATTCCTAAAAATTCTACAACAGCTGGTCAGATTTTTCTCTTAAAGGGAGTCTGTAAAAAGGAGTAAAACGATGAAGAAACATGTTTCATTTCAGAGGGTGATATTAAACAATCCGTCAGGCACAAGATCCTAAACAACTCCGAGTTTGTATTTTTAGCATCAGCAGCAACATTCTATATAGCAGCATTTTGGGGTGGGAAAGTTCCCTCAACAATTTTGATATTACACTATAAAAGGGCAGACACAGCAGATACCTTGAAAGCCAACCTGACACATGAAAAGACGGGGCAATTGGATGGGAGTGTGGCTCTGTTCTCAATGGCTAATTTTGAGTTTTATGCCATAAAATAGAGGTGTACTCTAGGGCAGGGGTCTCCAACCTTGGCCACTTGAAGACATGTGGACTTCAACTCCCAGAATTCCTCAGCCAGCTTTGCTGGGAATTGAAGTCCATTAGTCTTCAAGTGGCTAAGGTTGGAGACCCTGGCTCTAGGGCACTAAAGAAAGAAATTAAAATAGGTCCTGTAACTTGGAGGGTTAGCCTAGACCCCAGAGGTTAAGTCACGAGTTACATTCTCTTATTACCTTCCAGATTGAGTTAATAGGTAGTTATTTGCCCCAGGGGAAATTAAACACTGCACTGCACACAATATGCTCTAGGGATATATTGAGGTTAAAGGGCAGCAACTACATTAAGACTACTACAGGATTGGAATCAATCAGCTTATTCCTCTTTAAGTCTTAAATATACAAACTGTTCCTTCACACACTGAGACGTATATCCTGTTTGGCAATACTGAGCATATGTATAAACAGATCAAGAAAAGGCTTGTGAGCGGTCACATTGGACTTCTATATGAAAATACTGCAATATCCACATTGCCTGGCTCATTGATGTACTATGTATCTACACAAAAGTCTAGGCTTCAGCCCAAAAATCCTATAACTCCAAGTTATTTGGAGGCTCTTCTCAGCAGCCTCCTAACTTGCCCTCAGCAAAGGAGAACTTTTATCGTTTATTTACTTATTAGATTTTTATTAGATTTTTTTATCCTGCCTTTATTACTGTATAAGTAACTCAAGGTAACAAACATATCAAATACTCCTTCCTCCTCCTATGTTTCCACCACAACCCTGTGAGGCAGGGATGGTTTACCTTCCCTACTGGTTTGCAAATCTGAGTGCTCGGCGTTCACTTTGCTTGCACGTGCTACTTCCGTGCATGCGCAGCTCCTTCTGTGCATGTGCTTTTGGTGGAAAAATTGCCTAAATGGGATACCGTAGAGCCGGGCGCAGGTAGGTAGAGCCACCGGTGATTTCTGCTACCTGTTCAGGTGATCCAGTCCGAACCGGTAGAATACCACCTCTGCTGTGAGGTGAGTTGGCTGAGAAAGAGAGTGACTGGCACAAAGTCATCCAGCTAGCTTTCATGCCTAAGGCAGAAGTAGAACTCATAGTCTCCCAGTTTCAAGGCTAGCATCTTAATCATTCCATCAAAGGGGCTCTCATCATTAGAAGGGAAATTGTATGGCATTTCCAGTGTCATTTCTCCATCCTCCATCTTTGGCTTTCAAAAGTTGAATCAATTGCCTCCAAACTTTTCCACTGGTCCTTCTATTCATTACGGTGCAAGCACTTATTTATACTCTTACTAATCAACCTATTATTGAAACAGAGACTTAATTCTTAATCTTTGAACAAGTAAATCAATGATAATCTCCAAGAGGCTGACTTTTATTCAAGTACCATTGCAATTCAACATGCAACCTTACTGCATTGTTCTGTCTTCAAACAGCAGAAGGTAGGATGAAAACTAGTTTCACAAGGTTTAATTAATTACAATAGTCTGCTTGTATCATTTTTATTGAGACACTGGTTCCAATTTAAGGGACAAATGAAAGGCAACATTATTGGTAATGTTACCTACGAAAGTGAGCATTCCAACTTGATGGGCAGATTATAGTTTACCAGAGATGCATAACTTTTCCAATTAATCCTCTGAAACTTTTATTTGATTTGTTTTAGGGCTTATTTATCAATTCAGCCTTCTCTAGGTATGAACATTCTCTGACTTCATGGAAGGCATTAAGTGTGATTTTATTATTATTTTTATTTCTACTGCCTGCTCTGTTTGCTAGAAGAGAAAGCCAGAGCCTGCTCTAAAGAGAACTCTGAACCTTCTGGTCAGCAGATGCTGACTAAAGTTTGTTTTTCCACAAGAATGTTCCTGAAAACTAGCTCAAATCCATGACATCTAGAAAAGGACTCTCTTCACATATACACAGTCACATTATCTTTAAAACCACATTAACACTCTATCACAGTCAACAATATGAAGAAAAAACAAAACCGGTGTCCCTCACTCAATTAATTTAAGAATGGTTTCCAAGCAGTTATCTGGAATAAAAGAACTACTGGGCCAATAAATAAGATGTTTCTAAGAGCTCTCTCTCTCTCTTTCTCTTTCCACATTACAGAGACTCATGTGCTTTCATCAAATGAGCAATGCAAAAAAATGCAAAGGTAGCAAACTTTTTCCCTTTGCCGGTCAGACAATGACAAAAGAGAAAAACAGATTAAGTAACATCAAAGTTTCTTGTATCTAGAAGACAACTTCTTTGTCCCTTGAACTTTATCCAAAGATTATTTTAAAACAATTATCTGCATCAGGACAATTCTAAAGATGACTATATAGGGCAGTGATGGCGAACCTTTTCGGCACCAAGTGCCCAAACTGTAATGCTCAAACTGTAATGTTCATGCATGTGCACATGGGCCAAAAACCTGAAGACCAGCTGGCCGATGTACATGCAAGTGCTAACCATATGGACTTCCAGTTGGTCTTCGTGCCTGCTGGAGCGCTGGAAACCAAAGACCAGGTGGCTAGGCCGCGCACGTGCAACAGAAACCAGAAGAGCAGCTGGCGACAGCATGCAGGCCCACCAAAAAGGCTCTGCATGCCAACTCTGGCACACGGCCCAACTCTGGCACGCGAACCATAGGTTCACCATCATGCATATAGGTTATTCAATACATCTCACATGATGGCTTTATTCCTTCAGTAAATCGTACTAAATAAAAAGATGCCATCATATTTCAAAATGCAACTTGTATCTTCTCCTTGATTTTCTAGGAAAGATTCTGCAGACAAAATATTCCTGTATGATTGATTGCCAAGGTACAAGATATATGATTTGTACAGTCAACGGAAGCCTTTTAAGAAGGAAACTCAAGCTGCAAAACTTCAGCATCTGGTCATGCAAAGCACGAAAGAGCAAAGGAATGCAAGAATTGATTGAGATTTCCAGAGAAACTTTGGAGATGCACACATGCAGGACTTCAGCAGCTGCCGCAAATACATTTTCCTTCAAAAGTGACCAACATTCTAAAGCAGGATACTTTTAATAAAACCTAAAATAGCTCCAAAAGGGATGCAGTGGCTCAGTGGCTAAGATGCTGAGCTTGCCAATCAGAAAGGTTGGCAGTTGAGTGGTTCAAGTCCCTAGCACCAGTAACAGAGTGAGCTCCCGTTACTTGTCCCAGCTTCTGCCAACCTAGCAGTTCGAAACCATGTAAAAATGCAAGTAGAAAAAATAGGGACCAATTTTGGTGGGAAAGTAACAGTGCACCTTTGGCATTTAGTCATGCCAACCACATAACCATTTATGTTCTGAAGACAAAGCAAATTCCCGTTGGATTATGGGTTCCAAATGATGAATAGATACCACTAAATCCCATATGGATGCATATTAATAAATTAATCCACCCTTAAAACATGCACCTTGGAATATTTTAAATAATTCCAAACAGGATGAGAGAGCTCAGGGTAAGGAAAAGTTGTAAACCAATTTTTCGGCCTTAAAATATGAAATCTTGGATTGCAGTAAGTTTAAAAAAACGATATGTTTTAATTCCATGTATTTATTGCAAACATAAAGGAGGCAGCGCAGTGGCTCAGTAGTAAAGTTTCTGGGCTTGTTGGCTGGAAAGCCGGCAACCCTTGTTTGAGGCCCAAGCGTCACATGATGGGGTGAACTCCCATCCTCATCCCAGTTCCTGCCAATCTAGCAGTTCGAAAGCATGCAAATATGAGTATATAAACAGGTACCACTTTGGTGGGAAGGCAACAGCACTCCATGATGTCATGTTGGCAACATGACTGCGGAAATGGCCTTGAAACAGAGATGAGCACCCCTCCTTAGAGTCAGCAATGACTAGCGGAGTAAGTTCTGCAGGGACTCCTTTACCATTTACTTTTTAGAGCAAACATGAAATATGTCTCATAAAAGCTAGAATACTCCATTTGTCCTGGAAAGAAATGAAGGTTTACTATGTGTATTGCCATCCAGAATAGCAATAGCACTTATATACTGCTTCACAGTGCTTTACATCTCTCTCTAAGCAGTTTACAGAGTCAGAACCTTGCCCCCAACAATCTAGGTCCTCATTTTACCCACTTCGGAAGGATGGAAGGCTGAGTCAACCTTGAGTCTGGTGAGATTCGATCTGCCAAACTGCTGGCAGCCGGTGATCAGCAGAACTAACCTGCAGTACTGCTCTCTAACCACTGTGCCACTCTGACTCATAATACGTGCAAATGGACAGTTAGAGAAGGTTAAGATTCTGATTAATAGACGTCTCCAACGAAGAACTGTTTACAAAAATTCACTGAAAGTGTTTCAGTTGTTGTGAAATCATATGAGAAATCATTTGAAAAGCAGGAAGTATAAGTCTATAAGAACTCCAGCACGTAATTTTACTTGAATATATGACTAAGATCTGATTTCACTTGTAGAAACCAGCACTACATAGAACTTTTCAGCAAGACAAGGGCTTGTCAACCCATAATGAGCCATGGGGAGTATTTGTTTTGCCTTAGTTTGTAATTGAAGGCCTAGTTTATAAACCTTGATTTCTAGCTTATACCACAATTTATGATTACTTTTTACAGTATTTTTATATTGCCAATTCAACATGTACCACTGACAGGTCAATAAAACTTATATTTGTGAAACCATAAGTAATACAGACAGATAACATTAAACCACACTCTCATTATGTCAGATTCATTATATTATATGAATCATACCAATTCTAACTTCCAATAGAGCTCCAAAAAAACTGATTTAGGATGAGGTATGAATCTTTGGCACAATCTTTACGATTCATAGTTCAATAGACAAATTTCCATTAGCACCACTTCTTTTACTAAAACTATTAGAGGCCATTTCCAAAGTTTACAGAATGGCCTCCAGCTAATGACTAGCTTTCTATCTTATCTACCTTCCTTGGTATGAAGGAAGGCATGATGTCATATTCTACTCTAAGCATCCTGAAGTAACACAGATGTCATGAATTATGGAGTACTAATCTTGAAAGTGATGTGAAATTTGTATGTGTATTATCTTGTGCGCCCATTATATAATTACATTTTTGCTACAACAATCTATGCCAGTTTCAGAGTACTTAGCTCTAAATATACAATGTCTACACGCACTTAAAAGCCTCAAGGTAAATTCACTAGTGATTATATGAGCATTATCTGAATGCTCCAAAAATATTGTACAGGTAGTCCTCGACTTACAACAGTTTATTTAGTGACTGTTGAAAGTCACTACCTTTTTTCATTACCTTTTTTCACTTGCAACTTTTGCAGCATCTCTATACTCACCTGTTTAAAATTTGGATGCCTGGCAACTGACTCATAATTATGACAATAGCAGTGTCTCAGGGTCATGGGGCAAGCCTTTGCCACCTTCCACAAGCAAGTCAATGGGAAGCCAGATTCATCTAATAACTGTGTTATTAACTTAACAATTGCAATGATTTACTTAACAACTGTGGCAAGAAAGATCATAAAATAGGGCAAAACCCACTTAATGAATGTTTTGCTTAGCAACAGAAATTTTGAGCTCAGTTGTGGTCACAAGTCAAGGAATATCTGTATTGCAAGAGTTTTTTCAAATGGTGTTTTTTCCAGTTTTACACTCCCCTATTTGGTGGATCAAAAGCCTTTATAGCTGACTGAGAATTTGAGCTAAGTTCCATCGCTATTGTTATTGTACTACTTGCATTGTAGAGAATTCTGGAGCTATCCTTGAAGAAAACACATAGCAATTGTTGAAAAAACATGGATGCAGTGTAGGAAAAGAGGAGGCATGAGAAAGAAACTCAAGATTGTCCCACCTTGACTCTCTTTAGTTTAGTATAAAAGGGAGGGAAAGAGAAATTATTTCAGGCTTTCAGGATCGTGTTACTATCATCTATACTAATAGAGTATAGTTGCAGTATTGATGTCCATGGTCTACCTTGAAGGGCTGACAAACAAAAAAAACTTGAAATTATCAAAATGGAAATGAAACATATCAAATTGGCTATTTTAGGAATAGATAAATTTAGATGGGCTGAAATGGTCCTGTTTAAATCTGATGATTATATAATCCTTCCATACATCCATACATAAATTACATTCAGGTAGGAATCTGTATGAAAGGTTATTTACCAAGAACATTGTTAAGCATGTGCTTGGCGAAGAGCGTTATGTCCTTTGTCAGCCCTTGATTCAAGGAACACAAGTGCAATCTCCCTTATTAGAATGTCACTGGGATCATATGAGCTGCGTAACAAGAAACAAAATATGAAAAAGTACAATCTAGTCATCCAGAAATCTTCCTAGTGTAGATTTGGAGACTAGAGCATGATTTTTTTGATATCAAACAAAAGATGAAGGACATCTGACCTCAAAGACATACAGTCAAAATATAAATTTGATGTAAGAAACAGATTCAATCTACTTAACTTACATGAAAGAGAAACCAAGGAGCTACAAGAAGAGTTAAGAAAATTCAAAGAGAAAAAATCCAAAGAGTTTGTTGTGAAAGCTACCAAGATACCCTTAGGAAGATAAAAGATAAGGAATGAAAGACTTGGAAGACAGAAGGATATTGAATGACAGTGATAACTTTCAACATTAAGCAAGAAATATCAAGGAATGATATTTCACCCCAAAAGGTCAATATAGAGGGGAAAATAACAACAAAAAGAATCAGAGACCTTTTTAAAATCAGAAAAATAACTAGAAAATTCACAGTTAAGGAACTACTATATATGCAGTTTCTTCAACACAGGCTTGACTCCTACAGCTTGCCCAGATTAGTCCCTGCAGTTTTCTTGGCAGGATTTTGTGGTTTGCCATTGCCATTTTATTAGGGCTGAAAGAGAATGACTGGCCCAAAGTCGCCCAGCTGGTTTCATAGCTAATTTAGGATTAGAATTCAGGGGTGACATGACAGCAGGGTTCCAATATCTCGGGGGGGCTGCTACAAAGAATAGGGAGTCAAGCTATTATCCAAAGCATCTGAGGGTAGGACAAGAAGCAATGGGTGGAAACTAATCAAGGAGAGAAGTAACTTAGAACTAAGGAGAAATTTCCTGACAGTGAGAACAATTAATCAATGGAACAACTTGCCTCCAGAAGTTGTGAATGCTCTAACACTGGAAGTTTTTAAGAAGAGATTGGATAACCATTTGTCTGAAATAGTATATGGTTTCCTGCCTAAACGGGGGTTGGACTAGACCTCCAAGGTTCCTCCCAACTCTGTTGTTCTGCTCTGTTCTAGTTTCCCTGTCCTACTCCAGAATCATAACTATCAAACCAAACCTATTTTAAAGTAGGACTATTCAGATTTAATTATTGGGGGGGGGGAATCTAATGAGGTTAAGGGAAAATGAATAGACTGTACACAAATCATTTACAAAAAAATGAGAGCAACATTTTCTGAGAAAGAATATATTCAGGAACAGATTGCAATAGAAACAATAAGAAACAGCTTTTTGTAAGAAAGTACCTCTGCAGTTGAATTGATTGTTCAAAGTTGCAAATGGAAATATACATATAGTTTTATAGAAGAAAGGAGAGTGCAAATGACCAAACAATGTAATTAAGTCTTCATGCTAGGAACATTTTCCTTAAGATCTTAGATAAAACAATATATCCACGTGTGGACAGAAAAACACCAAATGAACAAATGGTTACAAAATAGGAAGAACATATCAGATGTCATAAGATAATGAAAATAGCAAAATATGACAAGAAAGGTGTAATTTATCAACTACAGCGATGCTTTTGATGGTGTATATCATCCCATATATCTGTACCAGTGGTGGGTTCTGGTTCCCATTGCAATTGGTACAGTTGCAACGGGGCCCAGCATCCTTCAGATGAATGCATGCAGTGTGCGCATGCATGCGTCTTACCATCCAGCGACGCCTCCATGAGCCTCCGCAACACTCCAGCTTCTTGGCAGATTGTCGCTGAAGCACTGTAAGCGCCGTGCGCATGCGCGGAAGCGTGGAAGAGTTTAAAGACAGGTAAGGAGCGGGCAGGTGGGTGGGCCCTCCGGAGCACCATACCAGAACGGTACCCAGTGCTCCGGGCAGACACCAGTACGCCCGTACTGGGGCGTGCCATCTGCAACCCACCACTGATCTGTACATTCAGTTCCACATGTGATGTATATATTAAGGTTAAAAGAAAAACCACATCTATTTCAAGAAACCTTCATAACGAGCAAGAAGTAGAAGTGAGTTTGGAAGAATGGAGCAGTTCAAAATAGGTAAAGGAATGTGATAAGGATAGATAGCAACTCCATATTTCACATTTATACCATGACTATATTAAAAGCACTGACATCTAGAACCAAAATCGATCACTAGGGACAGAAACACTAACAACTTGACGTGAGTATTTCGTTAGCCCAAAGTCAAGAAGTCTTAGAAGAACTCACTTGGAAAGTAGAAGAGGAAAACCAAAATTCAGCTTAAATAGGAAAAAGAAAAAAAAATGATCAATAGAAGATAGAAAATGATTTTTGCATTCTTGGGATGAAGGATAACCATATAATGCACCATTAGAGATTAATTCTATGGAGGAAGGGAATGGCAAACTTAGACAAGATCAGGAAGGATAGTTTAATGACTGCAGAGATCAAAATAGTTAACATAGTGGTAATGGTATTGAAAGCTGGGCACTGAGAAAGAGCTAGTGAAAGAACATTAATGGATTTGGAAATGGTTATTTATAGCAGTCAATCCTGGATCAAATAAAGACCATTCCCTTGAAGTGATCACCATCAACAAGGAGAAACTCACATTCTTTTGTCTTAGGGTGGAAGCAGTTGCTTGATGATAAAAAGCAACCAGACTTGGCAAGATAAAAAGGAGAAAAAGGAGAATACCTCAAATAAGGAGGGTATCAAAAGATGCAGTACTTTCCTTGAGAATGCTGAAGATATTACTAGAGCCAGGCTGAGTTAGTGATTGTCTATGTCATCACTAGAAGCAGAGTCCAAATCAGGGACCTCGAAGTAATATTCTTAATTAATAGGAGGTATCAGTGACATTTTAATCCCCCCCAAAAGAGCTCTTGTTAACCACTTCCGTTAAAGTTATCTTACATACATGGCACCAAGCTCTGACAATTTACAGTTCAAGCATGCACAATATCCCCAAACAAAGATCAAAAGTAATACAATGAAAGTAACGCTTTCATTTCATTCTGAAAAGCTATTCTCTTTGGTCTTGTTTAGTATTGACTCAGAATGGGAAGGAAACATGGAGATTCACAATACCGCCTGGAGGTGAACAACAAAGCCAATGATAATAATAGCAATAAAATAAACAGCCTATGATTACCCCCATCACCCCATTATAGTGCTTCTCTCGGTGCATAAGGTTTTCATGGACTTGTTTCTTACAAAGTTAGCTTCCCCTTCAGATTAAGGGGTGCAATTCCCAAGCTGATGGCTTTTATTAAGCTGTCACACATATTACAAGGTTACTTTCGGTCATTCCTTGCTGACTTGGAGTTGCTCTATGTTTTTTTCTCCTTGCCTCAGTAGCTCCAACTTGAGGCATCTTCCTAGAGAGCAGCCACAGAAAGCAAACCACAAGTTCCTCTTTGAAAAGGTTTTGACTCTTCCAAGCTTCATTCCAGGTTGGGTTTGCAAATATGCTTTCGGATTCCTTCTCTGACCTGGGCAGGCATCCTTAACATGGAGAAGGATACAATGCCCAGAATGGCTACTGGGTCTGGCTGCAAATGAAGAGATTTGTAATCCAGCAATGTAGGGGAGGAATTGGGAGTCTTACTAATTCAACCAGGGGTTTGTAGGAAATAAGCTATGATCCTTGCAATTCTTCAGTAAGACATGTATGGTTAAAGAGGAAGGCAACATATGCCCATTGTTTGACAAGAGAGAGAAAGAGAGAGGGGTGGGAAGATAGAGAGAAGAAAGAAAGAAAGAAAGAAAGAAAGAAGAAAGAAAAGAAAGAAAAAAGAAAAAGAAAGAAAGAAAAGAAAGAAAGAAAAGAAAGAAAGAAAGAAGAAAGAAGAAAGAAAGAAGAAAGAAAGAAAGAGGCAGAGAAGAGACTGAGAGGAAAGAAAAGAGAGAGAGAGAGAAGTGAGAGGAAAGATAGAAAGAAAGAGACAGAAAACAAAGACAGTGAGAAGAGACAGAGAAGAGTAAAAGAGAGAAAGAGAGAGAGAAAACAAAGACAAAACAGAGAAGAAAGAAAGAGACAGAGAAGAGAGTGAGAGAAAGGAAGGAAGGAAGACAGACAGACAGATCTCGGCGCCTGCTTTTGTCTACTTAAAACCAACCAGACCCCTTTCCAAACGCGCCAGTCCAGCTCCTCTTCGCCCTTCGCCGTTCCTGCCCTCCTATCTTCGGAGTTCCTCTATCCTTTGGAGCGACCGTCCCGTGCCCACAACAAACCACCTAAAAAGCCGGGCTGTAGATGTACGTACGTGCTTGCCAGGAAACACCCTGTTCCAGGGACGGCGAGAGTTTCAAAGGGACAGAAAACGCGCTCTGAACACTCTCAGAAAGTCCGCTTGGCTCGCCTTCCTTGTTCCTTTACACACAAAAAAGCTCCGGGAACCAGAAAGCCAAGCGGAAGCTGAAGGCGCTTCGAGATCGGTGCAGAATTGCACGGGGTCGGAGCCAGAGACATATTCCTCCCCCGATTTTTTTCAGAAGCAGGACCAGCCGATCCCTGGGGCTTGGCTGTAATGGCATCAGCCCCTTCCAAGGATGCCCCTCTTTCGCGATCCCCCCCCCATTCCCCCAAAATCCCTCCCTTTCGCCCCCTTTTACCTGCTCGCCAATTTTAACCGAGGCTCTCTTGTCTTTTAGATCCACCTGACGGCCGGACGAATCGTCGACAGCTAAGTTGGGGTGGGGGGAGAGGAAAGTGGTGGTGGTAGTGGGTAGTGTACTCCCCACACCAGCCACCTCAACTCTTGCGCGCTCCCCCAACCGTGACTCAAGAAAAGCAAGCGACGGCGAGCCCGATGCGCCTTATATAGAACCCCCGCCGGCGCTGTACAGCGAGGTTATTATCGGTCAAACTCGGCTTCCCGTCGCCGCTCCAGCTGCTGCCGCTGCTGCCGCTGGTCTGTTTATGTATTTCAATCAGTCACTGTGAGCACGTGGCGAGGGAGTCCGCCTCTTAAAAGGGCGATGTTACTGGACAGCCTGGCTCCTCTATTGAGGGGGAGGGGAGGCTCTTCGGTGGCTCCCAGCGGTTCCCGCATCCCCACCTAGCTTCTTGGATGAGAAGTGAAAACATTTTCAAAGAAGGAGCAAGAAATTCCAGTGGCCTTCTGGGACAGCCATGACCGTGATGGCTGAGAATCTCTACAGGCTTTTAGTTATACAATTTGGGACGAACAACCTTCGAATAGTGTGGGAGTATGAACGGATTTCTAGAAGAAAAAAATGAAACCTACAGGAACCAGGAGGGAGCACTACTCAAGTGACCCTGAGGACACAGAAAAACTTCCAAGTGCTTCAACTGCCTTCTAAAAAGGATGCAAAGGACCAACTGTCTGCAAGGAATATAAATCCTTCCATTCCCCACTCTCCTGTCAGAGCTGAAGAAGCTTCTTGGATGGGAAGCAAAAGGTCTTCAAAAGAAAAAACAAGAAAGTCCAGTTGCCTCCTGAAGTGCACCTTTGGGACACCCCACCCAGTTTTCCCTTCCTTTGGAACGGCTTTGAACCAAGAGCCGAGCAGCTGCACAGCTTCTCTGCAAAATGTGTCATCCTTCTGATTACAAGTCCCACCACGTATCTGTCCCAGGACCCTGCTTGCTGGCAAAGAGGAGGGGGCGAGAGGAAGACTGGCTGTGCAATGAACAGCAATGTTGCTGCTTGCGTTTTACCGCTGTGCGCGATCACCAACGCTCCTTTTTCTAAAGGCAGGGTTTTTTTCCTTCTGCTTTTTTCTTATCTAAGAGATCCGTTCACGCACACGCACACATACAGGGACACGGTGCACCGCTTTGAGTGTGAGCCGCACTCCACTCGTTCCTCTGAAACCGTCAGAAAGATGTGAGAAGGTGAAGTTGGCTCAAAATGGACACCACTACATGTTTGGGAAATTCTGAAAAATTGGGGAAAGAACCAAGGAAAAAGAATGGAGAGGTTCCAACTTTTGCTGGTTTGTGTGTCTACATGCTGCATTTTATTTAGTGTGAAGTTAATATTTTTTTCTGTTAGCAGGTGACCAGTAATCAAAACGTTTTGCTTTGTTTTAGTCAAATGCACACAAACACACACCTTGATCCAGTTGGAGAGATCTCAGATGGCAAGACATTTCCATACAGTATCACTGCTGTTTCTATTCATACTTGACTATAGCTGTTTGCAAGTAATCTGCAAAGGTCTTTGTTGCTGCTGGCCTCAAATGCAGGGAGTGTGTTGAGATCACCAGGAGCCAACGCCTGCTCCAACTGACTAATCATTCAACCATGGTCCTATTTCCTGAGCTGTCATGGTTCCTAAACAACAAGAATCCCTTCTCTCCTGCTTCACACACAAACACCCACATACAAGGACATGGAGTCGTTGCTTGAGGAATGATATGCCATCAAGACGTTGTTGACTCTTAGCAACTACACCGATAGATTTTCTCTGTCACAGTTGGTCTTGCAAATCTTGGACTGGTGCACCCATTGCCCCTACACTGGGTCCATCCATCTGCTGAATTCTTTCTCTTTTCTTTCTCAGCATTAGCACCTTCTCCAAAAAGCTAGGTCTTCACATAAAGCATCCACAGTAGAGGAGCTTGGTCATTTGTGCACATCCACAATTGTGCCCCTCCCCCAGCCCCAATCAATGTTGCTATGACAGGAAGCTATGCAAAACAAATTGTGATTCATAACGGGGGAAAAGGAGCCACCCATAGTCTATCTTGCCAACTTCACTTTGCTGCATATAAAAGTGTCTGGAATTGGGTTGATAACCACACTGGCATTTTTGCACATTTTCTAACCACACAGCTGTATTGGGGCAAAGTGGGAGATAAGCAAACAGGCTGAAGAAATTCTACTTTAAAATGATCCAAGCTGTTCATCCATGCCAGTGGTAAAATTCAATTTTTTTATTACTGGTTCTTTGGGCATCACAGGGAAGGATAGTGCAAAATCTCCATTCCCTCACCACTCTGGGGCCAGCCAGAGGTGGTATTTGCCGGTTCTCTGAGCTACTCACAATTTCCACTACCGGTTCTCCAGAACCTGTCAGAACCTGCTGAATTTCACCCTGATCCATACTGTTTCAAATGTTTGCAGATTGTTGAATATTTTCTTGTTCTTGGTAACTTAGGAGAAACAATTTATTTCTGCATTTTCTTCTTCAAATGAAGTTTTTTTTTTAATGTCTTCAAGTAGTTCTGACTTTTGGCATCTTGGACAAGTTCCTGTAGGATTGTTTTGTTTTTTGCAAAATCTCAGAAATGGTTTGCCATTGCCTGCTTCCTAGGGCTGAGAGAAAGGTACTGGCCCCAAGGTTACTCAGCTGGCTTTGTGCCCACGGCAAGACTAGAATTAATGGCCTCTCAGTTTCTAGCCTGAGGTCTGAAACACTGTACTAAACTGTTTCTATATATTTAAAATACTGGTTGTATATTAATTCTAGCCTAGCCACTTCTCAATTTAATATATAGGTAAGCCATTCATACACAGTCTTCTATGGAAAAAGCATTTTAAGGGCAGATTTGATGAAAGTTGAAGGAAATTTCAATAAGAGGTTTTAAGATTGCCCCTCAAAATGAGCAGGCACTCAAATCTAGACATGATCATCTCCACTATTGTGAAAAATGTTGTGCTTCCATTTAAGTTAGTAAATATTTCTAAGTGAGAGTTGGTTGGTGTGATGGTCAGGTCATGCAATTATTGGAAACTAGGAGACCGTGACTTCTACTTGTGCCTTAAGCACAAAGCAGTTACTTTCAGCCATAGGCAACAGGCAGTGACAAAACACCTCTGGAAAAACTTGCCGAGGACACTGCAGGGTAGACACCAGGAGTCAAGACAGTCTCAAAGGGGCAAAAGAAAAAAAAGTAAAGATACTGCTCTGTTTAAAATTAATATATATAAATTTTAAATATTTTAAATAATGCATTGTTACATCATCTTCGTCATCAACTTCAAATTAATGTAGGTAATCCTGAATTCAAAGCAGAGAGAGAGAGAGAGTCTCAGCTAGATAATTTAAATAAAAAGCTTCCTATTGTTCAGGCACTCACTAAACAAGTAGCCCTAGGTTAGGGCCAAATAATTACTACTGTAGTTTTACAATCTGCCCAGATTCTGCTTCTCCTTCTGGATTTTATGGTGGAGAAAGGACTAGTTCAGTGACCTTGTGGGCCAAAATCATGCATGTGTGTGTGACAGCGGCTTTGCATGTGCCCACACCCATAATGCAATGCGCCCCATCCCCCTGGGCATGCACACACAACCCCCTGCGCTCCCCTTCCCCCCGTACATGTGTGCGACCCCCTCCCCATACCCCATTTTGGGCCTAGCAGGCCTCCCTGATTGATCTACTCCAGTGGTGGCTAATATTTTTGTTGTCACATGCTGAAAGAGTGCCCACACTCCCCTCGCTCCTGTACATGCGTGCTTGACCCCCTGTGCTCTCCCCACCCCCACACAGACCATGCAAACCCCTCTGTGCCCCATTTTGGGTCTAATAGCCTCCTGGGACAAAAAACAGGCCACGGGCAGACAGTGACACAGTCCCCTGTGCCCTGTTTTGGGCCTACTAGGCCTCTTTGCAGCCTCCTGGGACCAAAAATGGGCCATGAGGGGTGCACGTGACCCCTGCCCTTCCCCCCTTCCCCGTGCATGCATGCACGAACCCCCACCCCTGCACATATGAGCGCATCTTCCACATGCACTCCGCCACCCATGCATGTGTAGCAGAGACCCCAAAATCAACTGCCAGCAGGAGGCACATGTGCATGCACGGTGGAGCTGAACTGGGTGATGGCTCGTGTGCCTGCAGAGAGAGCTCTGCATGCCACCTGTGGCACGCATGCCACAGGTTCGCCATCACGGGACTAGTTCGTTTAAGAAATATTCACCTCTGAGACAAACTACCCAGAGCTTGCTCCTGGCCTTTCAGAAGTTTGTAAAAACCTACCTGTTCCAGAAGATCTTTTCTTTAAAAAAATCATTTTAGCTCACATTTATTATTTTTATAAATAACTGAAAGCAGAGAACATAACTAATACTCTTTCCTCCTCCTATTTTCACAACAACCCTGTGAGGTGGGTTGGGTCTGAGAGAGAGAGAGGGACTGGCTCAAAGTTCTACCCAACTAGATGTTTTGCCTAAGGCAGGACTAGAACTCATAGCTTCCTGGTCTCCAGCCTGGTGCCTTAACTGTTACAGCCAACTAGCTGTAGAGACAAGAATACTGCTAAGAATGTTTAATTACTTTTCTATAATTAATAGTAATTTTAATTGTAATTATAAGAGCAGATTTGTCTTACAGTATAGTACTTTGTATTATTGTAATAGTGGCTGCATTGGCTGTGGCTTTCGCTTTTGTTCATTGTTTCAAATCTGTTGACTAAAGTGCTTTCAAGTGACTAAACAAATAAAAGCACTCTTTTTCCACATAATATGGATAATGAACTTTTCTTTCTTGCACGTAGAAAAATCCACTAGTGTTTCTGCTTCTGTTTTTCCTTGTGAAAAACAACCATGGATATATATTTATTGTCCCATCATACTGTTTAAAATAAGCTGCCTAAGGCAAGACTATCACTTTTCTTCTTTGACAGAGTCTATAGATCCTGCTCTGATTTATGGATGGACAAGGAAAGAACAAAATTGAAGGATGTAAGAAAGATAGAGATCTTGAACTTTCAATCTATTAGAAACTCTTTTTATAGGTAGTTTGAAATTATAAATATACATGAAACTTTGGTGTACTGAAACATTCTTGTGAATACAAAATTCTTGTGAATCTTGGAGACGTGGGCATCCATAATGTTACATGCATCAGCATGTCATCATACAAGTGACATACAGTATGCAATTTATGTTCCAATTGCATAATTCAAGTAATGACACTATGACACACGATGCCACTTGCCCCCATCACCCCAATCCCAATAGATTTTCAAATCTGGAGGCAAATGACAAGGAAGGAGGCAAAGAGAGATGATTTGCACTTTCCTGTCTTTATTGCATAAACTTTGACACATTATTTAAACAGCAATCACAATGCAAAAAAGCAAAGTAGAAGATGAGCAGCTACTAATAAAACATATAAGCATTATGAAAAAAAATATTTCCCAAATTACTAACCAAAATATTTGTACTGTACTTTGAAGGTTAAACATTGTAAGTTATTACTAGTATCTGTTTAAATAATTCCATATTCTGTTGTTTTTGATTGGTCCCTTAACTCCTTCCCTTAAAACTGAATTCAAAGTTTCTGAATGTCTTGCTGAATGTGTCATAAATCTACTTTGGTTAAGCTTCTGTATACTATCATTTTTGCAATTGCTGCATCTTCTCTAATTTTGGTCTCCCATCTTGTATTCGCACTTTTGTGGCACTTTTTTTTACAGTTTGGTCAGATTGTGAATTTGTAGTCTGCATGATTTGGAGTAACCCTGCCAAAGTTTGGGTACATTAGTACTTTATTTAATTGCATATTAAATGAATCCATGCAAATTTAAGCAGAAATCTCACTGTACGTGGCAAAGGCTTAAAGAAAATACGCCTGAGAGAAAAATGCCACAAGTGAAAGTATCAAGATTTGTTAAGTACAAGAACAAAGGGAACTTATAATAATGTCAAGAGAAAAACTGCCTGCACAGGGATTTAGGTTTCCAATGGTTTTCATATGCACAATTAAGAAAGAAATATAATATAGATAAAAAAGTAATTGGAACAAAAAAAAAACATAAAATGGAATTTTAAATTGACAAATGAAACCGCTGGGCGAGATCATTCGGCGGCACGGGATAAAATACCACCAGTATGCGGACGATACCCAGCTGTATCTGTCCGCCCCGTGCCAACTCAATGAAGCGGTGGACGTGATGAACCAGGGACTTGAAGCTGTTAGGGACTGGATGAGGGCTAACAAACTTGTGCTCAACCCGGATAAGACCGAGTGGCTGTTGTGTTTCCCTCCCGCCAATTTGGCAAATATTCCATCTCTCAGGCTGGGGGGGGTCAAACATTATACCCCTCAGACAGGGTCCGCAACTTGGGAGTCCTCCTGGACCCACAGCTGACCTTTGAACACCATTTGTCAGCTGTGACCAGGGGGGCATTTGCCCAGGTTCGCCTGGTGCACCAGTTGCGCCCCTACCTGAACCGGGAGGCTCTCACAACAGTCACTCGGGCCCTTGTGACCTCTAGGCTGGAGTACTGCAATGTGCTCTACATGGGGCTGCCCTTGAGGAGTATTCGGCGACTTCAGCTAGTCCAGAATGCAGCCGCGCGAGCAATCGTGGGTGCACCTCGCTTCACCCACGTAACACCTATCCTCCGCGAGCTGCGCTGGCTACCTGTCGATCTCTGGATACGCTTCAAGGTGCTACTTGCCACCTATAAAGCCCTTCATGGTAGTGGATCTGGGTACTTGAGAGACCGCCTACTGCCGATCACCTCCACACGACCCATTAGATCTCATCGTTTAGCCCTCCTCCGAGTTCCATCTGCTGGCCAATGCCGACTGGCCACCACGCGGAGGAGAGCCTTCTCGGTGGTAGCCCCGACCCTATGGAACGATCTCCCCGTGGAGCTTCGTACCCTCACCACCCTCCAGACCTTCCGCACAGCCCTTAGAACCTGGCTATCCCGTCAGGCCTGGGGCTAAAGATTGTAACCCGCCCGAATGGTATGAATGTTGCGTTTTAATCATGTACTGTCTTATATGTAAAAGTCTGTCCCCCCCTTCCTTTTGATTGTGAGCCACCCTGAGTCCCCCCAGGGAAAAGGGCGGCATACAAATAAATAAACTATAAACTATAAACTACAAATAATGAACAAATGATTGCTAGCATTTACAAACCTACGCTGAGATTTGAAATAGAAGAACAAGTTAAAGTGGCTAAGATAATAACTGGACCAATGGGAAAGTATGTGATTAAAAGGACTAACGTTTATATTGTGTTACAATTTAAGAGAACATTTGCCAAATAATGTAATGTTGATATATGACACCAATGAAATTATCCAAGATGTATAAAGATACCTCTAATCAGTTTTGGAAATGTGGAAAACATGAACAATAATTTTACCATGCATGGTGGACTTGTGAAAAAGCAATAAATAAATAATATAAACATGGGTACAAATTCATATAATGCTAAAAAACCTTTTAAGGTTAAAATTGAGATGAAACCAGAATATTTTTTTACTGCAATTTGTGGATAGTGAATCAGAAAAGACCTATGGAAGATGGGCTTTGTTCATAATAACTGTAGTGAGACTAGCATATGCACCAAGGTGGAAAAATATTGAAATATTCACAATGGAGAAATGGATTGGAAAAAGAATGGAATTTGTGAAAATGGCAAAATTGATCCTGTTTGATCAGAGATAAGATAACAACTAAAAATCTCTTGTGGACTTTTTGCTGAAGCTGAAAAAAAATGAATTGGTGATGTATGAATTTGCTGATTAAAAAGGGTTGAACATAGGAAGAAAGGAATGATAATGTAACTCTAAAAGAAAGAAGAGATATAAGTTTATTTATAACTGATTTAAAAAAAGATTGGATAACTAAGATTAAATTATCTGCCACATCACTGAGCTAATAATAGTTTGGTTCCAGAGAATCTTTTTGAAGATCTTTTTTCCCCTAACACCTCCAATACAGACAGATCTTTTGTCATTGCTGTTGAGGCTAATCAAATTAATTCTGCATGGACCACTGTTTTTGTAATAGAAAAACAACCACAGTGAGTTACAAATATATTTTTCTTTTGGTTTATAAACTGCTTGGTTGTATTTAAAATGAAAAGTAGCACTCAAATTCAATCTACGTCTAGAAGTAGAAGAAGGACTAGGGTTGACATGATAGCAATGTTCCAATATCTAAGAGGCCACCACAAAGAAGATTCGGTCAACGTATTATTCAAAGCACCTGAAGGCAGAACAAGAAGCAATGGATGAAAGCTGATTAAGGAGAGAACCAACCTAGAACTAAGGGGAAATTTCCTGACAGAACAATTAATCAGTGGAACCATTCACCTCCAGAAGTTGTGAGTGTTCCAACACTGAAGGTTTTAAAGAAGACATTGGACAACCTTGTCCTAAATCATATAGGTTCTTCTTCTTGAGCAGGGGGTGGAACTAGAAGACTTCCAAGGTCCCTTACAATTCTGTTATTCAGTTATTCTGTTCTGCTAAGCTCAGGGTTCCATCCCTGTTGTTTCTAGTCAACAAGGCTTATGTTCAGAAATAATATCATCCAACATTTGTAGAGTAAGGGGAGGATTCAAGTTCTCCATCCTTTGTCTAAAAATTATCCTTACCTTTGTAAGACTATTCTGTGCTTACAATTTTAATGCTAAGATATGCAGAATCCCTCAAAAGTTAGTTCTGTTTGTTCTCATTGAATCTGTGAGCAATTGGAAAGTCGGCCTGTTTAAAAATATTGGAGCTTAGATTAAACTCTTTAACACTTAACTATCAGCAGAAGAGATTTCATTGAAAAAGTTCTTGGTCACGAGATGAGATTCATTGCACTAGAGACCTTGAGATTACCAAACAAAAGAGACACATAATGTAGCTATCGCTTCAGCCTGATTGCCTTCTCAAGATAGTTTTCAACTAAGGTGACCAGATTTTCAGATTGGAAAAGAGGGACACCCTTGACCGGGGGGGGGGGGGGGGGGGGGGGGGGGCTTGATTAAAAAAAAAATTTTGTCAAAAGGTCACCCCAGGACACTGAAACCAGCATAAATACGAATCTGTTGCCAAACAAAATTTTGATCACGTGACCATGAGGATGATCGCAACGGTCGCTAAGTGTGAAAAATGGTCGCAACGGTCGCTAAGTGTGAAAAAATGATCGCAACGGTCGTAAGTGTGAAAAATGGTCATCAGTCACTTTTTTCAATGCCATTGTAACTTTGGTCACTAAATGTTTTCCCCCTCCTCGAGACTCCTCACTTCTTCCTTCATTCCTCTTGCTTATCTACCTTCACCTTATCTGTCTTCTGCTCTTTCCCTCTCTTCCTTCCTTCCTCCCTCCTTCCATCCTCTTCTTTCCTCACTAACTCCCTTCCTCCTTTTTTCTCTTCCTTCCTCCTTCCATTCTTTATACGATATAAATTCAATGAGGGTGAAACACACCAAATCTGGCAAAGCTGCCTTGCACCAAGCTGGCCTGCCATAGAATAGCAGCCACTTTGAGACACATAAACCTGGTCTGAACATATTGCAACCCAAAGATTTACAAAGATCACATTTGCAAAAAGGAACATTTCTTGTAGTAAATACATTTATAAACAATCTAAAAGTAAAAATCCCCCCAAAATAATAAAAAAGGTATTCTATAAATAAAAGAAATCCTTAAAAACCATTGTTAAGTATTACACCAGCAATAATTTATACTGTCACCATTTCAAACTATCATCAGAAATACGAATCCGTTGCCAAACATCAACATTTTGATCGCGTAACCATGAGGATGCCACAACGGTCGCTAAGTGTGAAAATGGTCACTAAGTGTGAAAAATGGTCATCAGTCACTTTTTTCAATGCCATTGTAATTTTGGTCACTAAACAGCCATGTTCCTGACTTAACAACCACCATGATTCACTTAACGTGGCAATAAAAGGTCGCAAAATGAGGCAAAATCATTTAACAAACGTCTCCCTTAGCAACAGAAATTGGGGGATCAATCCTGGTCGTAAGTCGAGGATTACCGGTAGCCAATTGCAAAAGGCAACTTTACTTGGAATAGGTGAGATTGTGCCCGGATCCCTTTCATGCCAACATCCCATCCTGTCCATGGGGAGAACTCCACAGGCGGACAAAAGCCCCAATCCCCTCTCAACCTCCAGCTGACTCTGCCATCCGCCATAACCACACATACCCCTCAAAGGCAAAACTCAGGGGGCTGAACTACAGGGGGAGGAGTAAAGGGGGGATTTGAGGGGCAGCCCAAAGCACCATCTGTCTAAATTTGCATCAGGCAGGCAGTAACATTTTCATAGACCATGATCAGAGGAGCAGCTGATCCTATGGAGAGACTCCTCCTGCATTCAGTCCCAGGCCTACAAGTGGAAGTACCCTTCCTTCCTTCCTCCTTTCACCTTCCTTCCTCCCTCCCTCCCTCCCTCTTTCTTCCTTCTATCCTTTCCATTCTTTCTCCTTCCTTCCTTCCTCTTGCCTATCTGCCTTCTGTCTTTCTGCTCTTTAGATCTCTCTTCCTCCTTCCTTCCTCTTCCATCCTTTCACCAAAAATCAGGATGTTTATATAGCATCAGCATCATTCTGCTGAAAATGCCAGATTCTGTGGTACTTCTGGATAAGATTTAGAAAATTACAGAGACATGAGGAACCATTATAATTTCACTTGGCAAAACTCTGATTAAAATAATAGCAACAAAATGTAAGGTTTTTTAATTTTAAAACTCTAGCAAAACATAGATTTATTTCCAGTTTAGTTAATTAATGCCATTAAAACAGGAATGCAATTGATTAAATAAAAATGACTTTTTCTTTTATTAAGAATACTTATTCTACACTAAACTAGAAAATATTTCATAGGCCCTTCAACAAGTTTGTTACAAATTTTCAGGATTGCATGCATTCTTGAAACTGATACCATGTAATGTTAAAAAGCAGATAGCTAACTAAGTACACTAAAAACCATGTTTAATTATTTGCTACTTGAGGCCAATAGCAATGATGAAGAAATTTCTGTCATCCTCAGTGACAATATTTTAGGGCCAAAAAATAAAACTCTGTATATTGGATCTGTTGAATGGAGAAAGGCCTGCCCCCCCTCCCCCAAATGAGACACCTTCCACGATAATAGGAGAGGAGAGCCTGGAGACAGCAATCACAAGGCAGAACGTAGCTAAGAGAACGGAAACTTGCCTCTTGGAAGGAATGACCCGGTTTGGCTCCCACTTTCAACAATCGAACAGAGAAGCGAAGAGGCAGGAAAGACGAAGCGGGAGCCAAGCCGGGCTAGAGTGTTGGCTGAAGGAAGGAGGGATACACACACTCGTGTTCTCCCCCTTCCTCCCTCCCCCCCCTCTCGCTCTCAATGGCAAATCCGAGCCCGGTCCCATGCCTTCCCCACACCCCCGCCCTGGCCCTCTGTTCTCTTAGCTTCTCCTCTCCTATTATCGTGGAAGGCGTCTCATTGGGGAGGGGGAAGCAAGCCTTTTTCCATTTCAAGGAGCTGCCGCTCCTCCCCCCCACCTCTTAGAAGTCCAGCAGCTGCCCGCCAAGCTCTCCGCGGAGACTCACCCAGAGTTTTCACCGCGATTTGCCTGGTGAGGGGAGGCGGCAGGTTGATGCAGACCAAATCCACAGTATAATAAATACAAGTATAATAAATACTTGTATTTATTATACTTGTATTTACTTTCTCCTCCTTCTCCTCGCTGCGATCTGGTTGCTTCCCTTCACATCTTTGGAACGGCTTGGCTCCTTTCTTTTTTTTTTTTTAGGGCGCCCCTCCGTTGGGAGGAGGTGGAGGATAGGCTCCAACTCTGCCCAGAGAAGGAGCGCTCCGGGGAAACGCGGCAAGCAAGCCAGCACTTCAAAGTCATGTTTCGCTGAATGACGGGCAAGTTCTAAACTGCCGGCATGACTTTGAAAGGGCTGGATTGCCTTCCGCGCAGGCCGACATGGAAGGCAAGCGGCAAGCCAGCCCTTCAAACTTATGCCGGCACTTTAGCGTGCCCCTTGGCCGCCATTCAGCGAAATATGTTTCGCTGAATGACGGGCAAGTTCTAAACTGCCGGCATGACTTTGAAAGGGCTGGATTGCCTTCCGCGTGGACCGACGTGGAAGGCAAGCGGCAAGCCAGCCCTTCAAACATGCCGGCACTTTAGCGTGCCCCTTGGCCGCCATTCAGCGAAATATGTTTCGCTGAATGACGGGCAAGTTCTAAACTGCCGGCATGACTTTGAAAGGGATGGATTGCCTTCCGCGCGGGCCGACGTGGAAGGCAAGCGGCAAGCCAGCCCTTCAAACTTATGCCGGCACTTTAGCGTGCCCCTTGGCCGCCATTCAGTGAAATAGTTTTGCTGAATGACGGGCAAGTTCTAAACTGCCGGCATGACTTTGAAAGGGATGGATTGCCTTCCGCGCGGGCCGACGTGGAAGGCAAGCGGCAAGCCAGCCCTTCAAACATGCCGGCACTTTAGCGTGCATGCCAACACTTCAAAGTCGTGCCGGCAGGCAGGGCGAGCGAGCGAGCGTGCTCCATCCCGGTGGGTGCATGAGCGGAGCACTTTTCCAGCGCTCCTGTGCCTGGAGAGCTCCCTCTGCATATGAGCCCGGGATCCGCCGTTTGCGCTCCCTTGCTCTGCCTCGCCACCCGCCTTCCCTATCTAGGGACTCCTCCAGCAGAAATAGCAGAGTCACGTCGAGCGCCGCGCTGCCTTCTCTGCGCTCTTCCCGCCCAGATGCCCAGAGCCTCCCAGCCCGCCCGGCCCGGTGAGTCAGCTGCAGTGCAGCGGGCGGCGATCCCGCCACACACACCCCCTCACTCGCCCCCCCATCACTTACTCTGAGTTCGGAGAAGAAGCGGCGGCCCCAGGTGGCACATTTCGCAGAGGTTTTCCCACAGCTTGTCCGGAAGTGGAGCTGGAAAGGCGAGCTCGCTCCCCGCTCACTCTCGCTACCCCCCGCCCATGCGAGCGGCAACGGATGGGCGGGGGACTCATGCGGCATGCTAAGCGGACTCCAGCCAATCAGTGAGCTGGCTGGGATGGAAAACTTTAAGCACGCCGCGTTTCCATCCCAGCCAGCTCACTGATTGGCTGGAGTCCAGGCCAATCCAATCAGTGCGCGGCAGGCTGGGCTGGCTTAAATTTGTAGGTAGGTAGGATAGAGAACAGAACGATGAGCCAGCCCAGCAAGCTAGCAGCTGATGGGCGGGAGCTGCGAGCGCCAAAAAAAGCGTGCTTTTTAAAAAAGCGGGCGGGACGCGGGAAAATGCATTAAAAAGCGGGGGTGTCCCGCCAAAAGCGGGACGTCTGGTCACCTTATTTTCAACTGCAGTCCGTGCTGTGATTAGTCTGTAGTCAGAACATACATTCATGGCATGCAGTACAACAGTGAGAAACAATGAAGATTGCTCCCTAATGCTTACCTTGTAATTGGAGGGATCATTTTTACATAATAAACACCTATTCTGTACCAACTCTAATAATAGAAAGTTTAAAGCTGCTACGTACTGTAAGAAACATGCTTGAAATTAATGAAATGCCAAAAAGCCTAATCAGATTTGCACAACCCAAAATTTGAATAAGAGCAATATTGATCTGTATCAGCATGTAAATAACCAAGGATATTTGTTCGTATGTGATTTGTGTAGATAAGTGTGGGAACACACCCTGAAATGATTAATTTATGAACTGTAGTTACACTGGCATTAGAAATATGGCTGAGCAATCACATGCAGCAGCATCTGTGTGAGATAAATAAGTCCTAGCTGTCTATGAAGTTTCCTTATATTTTACTGACTTGCTGTGTGTGATAGCGTTGACGTCTGGTGACTGCCTGCAAGTCCCTGTGTCAGCATTTCGAGCAACAGATCCAAAGAATTGAGAACCCTAAGGCAGGAACATTCCTTAGAGAACATGTTTATTGGACACATATCGGCACAGCCAGTGAAAACCAACTCTAAAGTTTCCTGTGGTTCCCATGTAATAAAAAGAGCAAAAGCTTCCCTTCTCTGGTGTCACAGGTCACGTTGTCCAATCAAAGCAGCTGGAGGGCTCCTTTGACTACTTTGGCCTCCTCCTACTGTCCCCTGTTGGAATGACCTTGGTTCCCATGGAAGAGCTCTTTATTTTGTCTACTAGGTCCGTCTAACTATTTCTCCCTCATCCTCCCCCCATAATGTGTGACAACTATCAACCAGTATAAGATGGCTTCAGCCAGGTTTGATTCAGAGTTAACACCTGCAGGGTTTTTTTTTTCATGTTTTGTTCATTTTATTTATATAACACATAAAAAATCCATTTCCATTAAACGGTGTGATCTGGGTAACCTGCAGTTTTCTTGCCAAGGTTCTTCAGAAGTGGTTTGCCATTGCTTGCTTCCTAGGGTTGAGAGAGAGTGCCTGGCTCCCAGTCTTCCAGTTGACTTTATGCCTAAAGCAGGACTAGAGCTTATAGTCTTCCAGTTGATAACCTGTTGCCTTAACTGCTACAACACAATCAAACTGGCTTTATTGACTTGTGCTACCCCCAAAATCTCTGAGCTGAATGAAGGTACATTCAGACCAAAATCTTGGAGCCAAATAGGAAATATAATAAGGAAATACGAAATATGTCGAAACAAGATATTGTTTTCCTTTAAATGAACTCAACAGAACTTCGGACAGTAGAAGCAGGGACGTGCAGTCACTAGAGGCAGGGGAGGCGGGGCCTCACCAGTCTCCTGAGGGAAAGGAAGAATTTTAAATAATTTTTTTAAAATAATCAAAGCCAGGGTAGTTGCTACCAGATTCAAAGTCACAGTGGCTTGGTGTCTGCTCTCAGTGTTAACTATGGGAGGAGGCCAGAGAACTCGGGGCCTCTTTTGCCTAAGGAATTGTTCGCCTTTTAAAAGTTAAGGAGGAGTTAACAAGCGAAAACTTTCATATGCAAAAGAGGCACTGATTCTCCCGCCTCCTGATCGGGGAGCAGCGAATCATGCCTTATGAGCACGCTTACGTTGAGCACGCTTACGTTGGGCGGACAAGAGGAAAGTTGAGAGAGTTTCCACAGCTGGAAAAGGTGGATCAGACGGAGGGAGGGGGGGATTCAAATTTATTGTAATTTAATTTGTAATTTTTTTATTGTGAGGTTTGTGTGTGTGTGTTTCTTTTTTTCCATCCGCCAGTCAGTGCCGACTGGCGACTACGCGGAGGAGAGCCTTCTCAGTAGCAGCTCCGACGCTTTGGAACGATCTCCCCGTGGAGATTCGTACCCTCACCACCGTCCAGACCTTCCGCACAGCCCTCAAGATCTGGCTATCCCGTCAGGCCTGGGGATAAGACCCTAATCTCGCCCCACCCGAATGTTGAATGAATGTTGTGTTTTATTGTTTTATTTTATTATATTCCACATTTTCTTTTTGTGTTTTGTCTTGCACTCCCTTCCTACAAATTGTAAGCCGCCCTGAGTCCCCTCAGGGAAAAGGGCGGCCTATAAATGTCAAAAAAATGAAATGAAAGTGTTTTTTTTCTTTCTTCACAGCGGTGGGGTCGGAGGAGGCAGGGGGGTGAGGCGGCAGAGCACGGAAGCAGCAGTGACGTTCTCGCCGCTGTGTTTCAACAGGCCAGGCATCTCACATTTATGTCCGCCATAAACGCGAGACACCTGGCCTGTTGGACACAGTAGTGGTGGGGGAGGAATTGGCTGGGTGGGCTGTCTGGCTGGGGAGGGGAGACCCCTTTAAAGCCCAGCACCGAGCGGGGAGGAGGAGAGGAGGAGAGCAGTGAGTCCAGGCAGGGAGCAGGTCGGGCGGGGGTGGGTGGGCTGGCTGCAGGCTGGGGCAGCAGGATTGTTCGTATGAGGAGGGGGGGGCAAGGCGGTGGAACACAACGGCGGCGAGAAGCATCTCAGATGGAGCCAGGACACCCGGAAGGCAAGCCGGCACTTAAAGGCATGCCGAAGTGCCAGCTTGCCTTCTGGTGTCCCAGCTCCATCTGAGATGCTTCTCGCCACCGTTGTGCTCCACCGCCTTGCCCCCCCCCCTCCTCCGACAAACAATCCTGATGCCCCGGCCTGCAGCCAGCCCAGCACCGAGCGGGGACGAGGAGGAGGAGAGCGGTGAGTCCAGGCAGGGAGCAGGTCGGGCGAGGGTGGGTGGGCTGGCTGCAGGCTGGGGCAGCAGGATTGTTCATTGGAGGAGGCGGGGTCAAGGCGGTGGAGTGCGACGGCGGCGAGAAGCAACACCCCCGCCACTGTGTCCGACAGGCGTCTCGCGTTTATGTCCGCCATAAATGCGAGACGCCTGTCGGACACAGTGCCGGGGATGTTGCTTCTCGCCGCTGCTGCGGTCTTGCCTCACCAACGGTAACCGTCACCGCACGTCACTGAGTAGAAGCAACTTACTACATGCAGAATGGATGCTGAGATTCAACAAACGCTGGTAGACATCCTATCATTTCTTTATCTCCATAGAGAGAAAAGATTTAAAAATGGACTTTCCATACATAAAAAAGAAAGACAATTATTAAAAGTTTTATTGTGAAAGAACAGTGTTTATTAGTGACTGATAAGCCCATATGGATTTTTTCTTGGAAAAAAAGGGGAAAAATGAATTTTTGATTCATGAGTTGATTGATTAGAAAGGGTAGACTGCAGAAAGAAGGAAATTATGTAACTTTAGACATGGTAAAATATAACAGTATTTGAAACAGCTCTTAAGAAAACAGGAAGTTGCTTATTTATAACGTTTGTTTCCTTTTTTTCTTTTTCTTTTTTCTGTACCTTTTTATTTGCATCTTATTTTTCTTTCCTTACTTTTTCTTTCTTTTCAAAATTTGATTTTTATTCTTTCAAAACATTATTTAATAAAAATTATATATGGAAAAAAAAAGAAAGCTAGGGGGGGGAGAAAAGTCAGGGCAAACCACACCCTTTATTTATGCATATCTATACTCTTGAGCCAGTTCTGCCTATTTTTTGAATTCAAAGACTTTTTATGAGTTTGTGCTGCTTCTAAACATCAAGCTGCCCAGTTTGAGGTTCCGATGCCATCTTGACTGGCAACCTTCAGAGAAAAAGGGACCTGGCAAGAAAAATAAATGGGAAATACCTTGAACACATTCCCCCAGTGTAATCTGGAGCAAATTTAGAGGCAGCTTAAATCATATGGAAGTTTTTGGGATTTAATTGGCCTAATTTTGCAGGATTGTTGCCTCAGGACTTCAGGTTCAGGAAGGAGCCTGGAGTCTTAACTGGGCTCTGCTGCTCTGTTATTCTCTTTAATTGTGTCTCCTTGGTTGCCATGGTGACTGTTTGGCCCTGCAGTGCTCCAGATTCATAAGGCCACGCAACTGTTGTGGAGTGATCAGAATTGCACAAAGCTTGCATGTTTTTAGGAATAGGAAGGCCTATTACTGTTTCCCTCCCTTAAAAAGGTTTGATTCCTGAAATATTACCGGCCACTCATTCTTAGCTCTGCATCTTGAGACTCCAAGCAGATCTTTGAATCACAACCTTAAGCCGCCGCCTCTTCTCTCCTTCTTCCTTCTTCCTTCTTCCTTCTTCTTCTTCCTCCTTCCTCCTTCCTCCTCCTCCTCCTCCTCCTCCTCCCCTCCTCCTTCTTCTTCTAGCAGGTCTGTCTGCAGGATGTTGTCAAAAAGTCAAGACAGAAGCCACAATAGTACAAATGAAGCTACATCTATTTTTAAAAAATGTAACTTCAATTGCATCCTCATGGCAAGTAACCGCACCTTGACCACTGCAACTGCAGTCGACATGAGGTTATCCTTGCAACGTGTTCAGAAATTGTAGTTAGTACAAAATGTTGCAGCTCAGTGCAAGATGTAACAATCATGGGATGCCTGCTCTGAAGGATCTGCTGTGGTCACCAGTTGCCAGATGCTGATATTTTTATTTTAGAGCCCTAAATAGCTTGCAGCAGGCGTGGCCAACCTTTTGCCTTGCTTGGGCTGAATTGAGTTAAAAGGAATTGTCGTGAATTGCATATAATATATAAACTCAGGTCGACTCAGCCTTCCATCCTTCTGAGGTGGGTAAAATGAGGACTCAGGTTGTTGGGGGCAATATGCTGACTCTGCAAACTGCTTAGGGTGGACTGTAAAGCACTGTGAAGTGGTATATACAGTCTAAGTGCTATTGCTATATAGTTGATAAATATAAATTACAATGTTAAAAGTTTACAATCTTACTAACAGTCCAGGGCTGCATGTGGGCTGAACATACTTGGTTAAGATTTATTATTTATTTATTTAGGACAGCTGCCAATCTCACAAAACCAGCTTAACAAAGATTATCTGTGGGTTAGTCTCTCCCAGTACGAAGCTGCCAAGTTAGATCGCTTGAAAATTATCTTCAGCAACTGCTAGAAGTCCATTATTTTGGGTATACAGGTAGTCCTAGACTTACAACAGTTCATTTAGTGACTGTTCAAAGTTACAATGGTACTGATAAAAGTGACATATGACCATTTTTCACAGTTATGGCCTTTGTAGCATCCCCATGATCATGTGATCAAGCTTCAAATGCTTGGCAACTGGTTCATATTTATGACCATTGCTGTGTGCTGAGGGCAAGTGATCACCTTTTGCAAACTTTTGACAAGCAAAGTCAATAGGGAAGCCAGATTCATTTAACAACTGGCTTACTAACTTATTAATTGCAGTGATCCACTTAACAACTATGGCAAGAAAGGTCGTGAAATGGGACAAAAGTCACTTAACAAATTCTCACTTAACTACAGAAATTTGGGGCTCAATTGTGGTCATAAGGTGATGACTACATGTACAGAAAAAGTGTGTGTGTGACCCCTAAGCAATATATCTGGGAATATGTACGATACATTTCTTTTGTCAAGCTTTTAATTGTTAATTACTTTAATAACTGGCTTTAATTATAGTTCTGATTTTATTTGGTGTTATACGTAATAGAATAGAATAGACTAGAATAGAATGGAATAACAGAGTTGGAAGGAACCTTGGAAGTCTTCTAATCCAACTCCCTGCTTAGGCAGGAAACCCTACACCATTTCAGACAAATGGTTATCCAACTTCTTCTTTAAAACTTCCAGTGTTGGAGCATTTACAACTTCTGGAGGCAAGTTGTTCCACTGATTTATTGTTCTAACTGTCAGGAAATTTCTCCTTAGTACTAAGTTACTTCTCTTCTTGATTAGTTTCCACCCATTGCTTCTTGTTCTACTCTCAGGTGCTTTGGAGAATAGGGTATTTGCTACTATTTTGCTACTTAGGGTATTTGCTACTATTGTAAGCAACCTTGAGAACTGGGATAAACAGGAAGGAGAAATACATTTAAATTAAAATATAACAAATAAATTGAGCAGTTTGAGAAAAAGTCTTTATTTTCTGCTGTGGATACACATATTTATTGCTGGGGCAAGGCTCCCATCTTACAAATAGGATCCCTGCCCATCAATAAGCACTTACAAGCACTTTTCCTCAGTGCTTGCAGTTCAGAGCTATTGCCCTTTTTTAAAAAAAAGATGGCATTCAAATCCTTTACAGGCAAGAATTGTACTGGGAAATGTAGGCCTTGCTTGTTGTTGAATTTTTATAATCATCTTGAAAGTGACTTCATCTGTTTATGAACTGCAACTCTTTTATCCTAACATACAAGCTATTGTCTTGGCTAAGAAAGAAATCATTTATATGAAGCTGCATTTGAGAAAATGACTAGCTAGAAATGGCCTGGGCCACTTGCCAAGAACAAATACACTGCATTTGGAAGTGAATACCAATAGATTTCTTGCAGGAAGTGAATGCCAATATGTTTTTTTCAATGCAACAATTGCATTAAAACTGTAACTCAAATGGAGAAATTAAATCACCAGGCTTTTAATATCCTAAATTCATCCTGTATGGTTATAACTAATTAGCAAGACTGAGTAAAACTCATCTCACCAACAGACTGGGACTCTTCATGTTTATGCTTCCCACGTCTACCGGAGACCCCAAGACTTGGCAATTTGAGTCCCTGGTTCAGCACAAATGTAGAATGCTAAGTTGGAGAAATGCATTGCAAATACACAAGACTACGTATGCAAAAGTTGGAAAAGCAATGAAATTTCTACAGTGAAAGATTGTGTTTTAAAATTTATCATATTTAGAGACAGCCAATCTGTCACATAAAAGAGACACGGTGGCTCAGTGGCTAAGACGCTGAGCTTGTCGATCAGAAAAGTCGGCAGTTCGGCGGTTCGAATCCCTAGTGCTGCATAACGGAGTGACCTCACACTTAGTCCCAGCTTCTGCCAACCTAGTAGTCCGAAAGCACGTAAAAAATGCAAGTAGGAAAATAGGGACCACCTTTGGTGGTAAACACTGTTCTGTGCACCTTCAGCATTAAGTCATGCCAGCCACATGACCATGGAAATGTCTTCGGACAACGCTGGCTCTTTGTTTTTGAAATGGAGATGAGCACCATCCCCTAGAGCTGGCAACAACTAACACATATGTGCAAGGGGAACCTTTACCTTTAATCTGCTTCATAGAATGATTCTATGAACTGAACTTGAAGAAAGGCAAAGTCAATGGAAAAATAACACTTTAAAAAAAAAAACAAATCCTGGAATCTTGATATGGATGTTTTGTTGAAAGAAATATCAAATTAATGTTTTCAGGATTTGAATTAAAAAGGGACAAAGAGGAAGGAGAAAAGATTAAGAGGATACTGTAATTACTAAACAGAAAGAAGACATAATTTTATGTTGTTGTTTTCATTCCCTTCTTTTTCTTTTTTTCCTACTTTTTTATATGCAAAAATACATAGACATAGACACGCTCACACTATTTCTTTGGCATCGTCCTGGGGGCAGAATTTGGGTGGCAATGATTAGCATAAAGCACTTCAGCACGCACTTATACAATAAACAAAATAAAAAACCTCTCTGTCTCATAATGTTATTGTGAGAAAAACTGGTGGAAGGATACAGTGTCAAGGAATCAAAGCCAAATATCTTGCTTTGAACTCCTTGAGGAACAGTGAAATGTAAAGCCAATCAAATAATTTAATAAATAAAATTGGAGCCACTTCAGTTGCTTTGTAGTTGCTGAGGTAACATACCTTGTTCCTGTCAAAACTGCTGCCTCCTCCATTATAAGCTAATTTTAATGTGTAATGCAACGTATACTTAACAAAAGGCAGCCACATTAATCTCTTATAGTAAAAAAAGAGATCTGTGAAACCCTTAGCATCAGTAAGTTTATTAGCATTAATGTTCTTAAATTTAAGGGTTTTTTTCCTAAGTAAAAGGGACATCTCCTTTTTTGTAGAATATGATAACCTATTTCTGTAAATAGAATATAAGTGCCATAGATATAATTGGAACACTGAGATAGATCTAACAGTACATCTGATTCTTCATAGAAATATAGACCTCATGACCTGAATGATAGATCTGGAATCAAATTATTTTCATTTCATGATTGTTTCAGATTACAACATTTGCTTTCCGACATTCGCCATATTTTTGAATATTCATTGTGGCATTATGGCCCTACCCTTCACCACTATTGAATTAAGAGGGCTCTGCACCTATTCTTGCATCAGCAGAAAACTATATTAGCATGAAATTTGTTGTCCCCATCACTCCCTATTGTCAATTTCAATTACCGGTTCCAATTTTTCTCAAAGTTGAGTGACAAAGCCTAATAGAATTATACATCTTGAGGCTGCCCTTGGATTTGCTGTAATAAGGAAGCTGTCTTGGTAGATGATTTCAGCTCGTCTCACTTGTGAAGAACATAGGGGCATAACAGGAAAAAAAAGTTGTTGCCAAAGCATTTAGTGCTGAGGTTAAGTATAAATGATATAAGCTTCATTGCAAGATGTAACTGTTACAGAGAATATCACTAAGACCCAAGTCTGAAAAGATTACGTTCTGCAATATTATTCATCTGAGGCATTTAGATCATCTGGGGAGATCTGCTCATGGGGAAGTGGCTTCCACTCTGGTGATCAGGAGTAGTAGTTTCTCAGTGGCATCCTTCCAGCTTTGGAACTGTATCAATTCCCCAGTTGTTTCTATCCATCCAATTCATTTAACCAGGATGGGCATGCTTCTAGCTCCTTTGGCCAAAGAATGCCACTAGATATGTCTAGAACAGGGTTGTTGAACTCAATTTCATTGAGGGCCACATCAGGGTACTGTTTGACCTCTGGGGTGGGCGTGGCCAACTTGATCTCACTCATGTTGGGGGCGCCTATGGTGGACCGAGCGCTCTGCCAGCAAAAATGGGCTCCCAAGCTCCATTTTCAGCTGGAACAGCCTCCTGCAGCTCTCTGCCAGCAAAAACAGAGCTTGGGAGTGCTGCCATAGCCCTCCTGAGCTCCATTTTCAGCTGTGAGGGCCTCCTGCAAGCCTCTGCCAGTGAAAACTCCCAAGCTCCATTTTTGCTGGCAGAGGCACTGTGGGCTGGTCCTTCACTGTTTCCAAGGCAGCCCAATGGGCCAGATCTAAGCACCCCGTGAGTCAAATCCAGCCCATGGGCCTTAAGTTTGACACCCCTGGTCTAGAAGATGTGCATTTCCATGGGGTAACAGACATTTAAATACAATTGAAATAATTAAACTTGCTTTTTTCTTGACTGTACAACTCTGGAATGGAAGGTAAGTGACTTATTTGCAAGGACCTCTTTTTTTAAAGTATTGTAGTTAGGCATTTAGAAAGCCATTAGTCAAGGAGAAGTACTCAGTTTAGCTTCACTTCACAAGCTATATTTCTATATAAAGTGTATGTCTCTTCCTGCCTCCATCAAGCTTATCAAGCATAGAACTTTCCATAAATCTGAAGTCCCAAATATGTTTTTTCAAAAGGCAACTGGACAGTCTTTGTTTTTCCTTGAGGACATTTCACTTCACTTCAGAACTGAAGAAGCTTCTTGGATCAAAAGTGAAACATCTTCAACCCCCCCCCCCCAAAAAAAAAGTCCAGTTGCCCTTTGAAAAAGCACCTTTGGGACAACAATGACCTGGATGACAGAGAATCTCCATAGACATATATCTGGAACAAAGCCCAAGGTAAGTTTTAGTGCTTGATTTCCTGACAGTGTAATCAGGATTTCCAAGTAACTGTGTACCCTAAATTGCTAAACTCATAATGGGGGTTTAGTTGATGCTGCCATTTATTTTCTGGACATAAGTAAATGAGTTTAGCCCTTTGGTTTTAGTTCATATTTCCACTCTTCTGGTGGAAATGTCGGTGCTCTTTTGACATTCAGATTTGAAGATTTAAGACAGGATTGTTCCTTTTTTAATTGTCTTAACTCCTCTCTGCTCTGTTTACCTTTTTATTAGGGGAAAATTTAACTCACATGATTCTTACAATTTAGAATTGTTCTTATTGTGTTTGTTGGTTTACTTCATTAGTTAGTTAGTTATTCATTTAGGTCATTACTTCCTTTGCTATATTCCACCAATTAACCATGGATTCTTCTCTGATGCAATGAGTCTTGGACACCTACCTAGAAATCTACTTTTGTACTTTGTTCATTAAACATAACAACAAAAGCTTAAAAATTTGGTCACTGTTTCTGCAACTTTCACCTCTTGAAATTAACAGTGACTTGTGGAGTGTGTGGGTGTATAAGTCCACTTTCCTACACACTATTTCAGGACAACATTACACACTTTTGCTGTAATGTTACTCCTCTAAAACATTAAAACCTGCAAATCAGGGGATTGCAAATGTATGCCTGAATCCCTACTTATTAAGTTTTGTATAACTTGAAGTGAAAGAAACAACTCAGAGATTCTCCAGAAACTTTATATTAGCTCTTTGATCAGAGCTTTTCAACACATTTCAGCAACACATTTCCTTCCGGAATAGCAACTTCCCAAGAATTATTTTTAAGTCAGATTGAAAAGAAACTTGAGCTTCTTAAGGAAACAACGTTGGTCGTGAACTCGGGATTCATTTCAAGATACATGTAAAGTACCTCTTTCTCTCAGCCCATTTTTTAATATGAACACTCATGGCGAGGCAAGGACATTTCATTAAAATGGACAGCTACAAAATTTAGAGTTGCTGTTTAATCACACCTCTCCCCTGTCCCAGATTATTAATGTCTGATTCAATTTCCTGGGTTCTGGATAGCATGAAGTTATTTCCAATTCTAAAATAATTGGCAAATGCTGAAATTGTGGGTAGAATAGAGAGAAGCTGCAAAAGACGTTAAGATTTTGATATCAGAAAAAGTATAAATTATCCAGTATTTTGCAGGAGGAAGGATTTAAAGGTGCAGTTGCCACACATTTAATGAAATGTGCAGGTTGTTACAGAGAAAAATAAGTGTGTTATAAAACGTTGACAAAGTTTCTGATGCTCTCCATATTGTGGAATATAAAGGAATTCCCTTGGAGAGGCCAATTTGTAGTTTGAGAGGTGCTTTTTGCTCTGGCCTTGCTCTCTGTGTACAAAGTGACAACTTCTGAAGAGTGATTTTTTTCCAGCTTTAAGCAACACAAAAGTTAATTCCAGCCTCATAATGTTGAATATTGCCATGGTTGTTTATGCTCGATTGCATCTCTACCGGACTACTATAATGTATTGTCTGTGAAGCAGTCCTTAAAAAGGATCTGGAAGTTGCAAGTGATACACAACACAACACAGTCACTGACAGAATATTTGTAGTTCAAAGATGAATTGTTGCCCTCTGGTTATTTTATTGTCATGCTGATGTTGCCTAGTTTGGTAATGAAATATCTGCAAGAAAACAACCAAGCTCAGAGTGCACCATAGACCCCACAGACACAGGTTGTAAATAAGAGCCATATGCTTTGATAATCTCATGCCTATTAAGATCCACTGACTACCATTTTAGTTCCATACCCAATTCAAGCTGCTGCTCCTATTAATTCTTAAAATATCAAAGGACTTTAAGAGGGACTTTAAGGTTCATCTCTCATGTATTCTTCCTGCATGCTTCAGTTGTAATTAGCCTTAACATGCTGTTGATTGAGGTGGTATAAGAAGCCTGGCTCTTTCAGTGAATTGCTTAACATTTGAAGAGTCTTATGGCTTTTTAAAATGCTTACATGGTGAAATACCCTTTTGTTCTTTCAATTATTTTTTTGCTAATTAATTTAGGTTTTTAGCACAGTGGCACGATTATGGCAGCAGTAACAATTAGAATTTTACATTTTCATGTAATATGAATTGAAAACTTTTAATCATTCCAGTGGAAGCATTTTGATGGTCAAAGTATGTTGAGCAGATGAGTGGTTTTTTAAAAAAAATTGTTTCTGTCAGTATTTTCCTTATAAAATAGCTGCAGTCTTCAATCCACAAAACCTTTCTTAGAAATGAGAAATTCTTAGAAATGAGGGGCTGCCACAAACAAGAGGGTGGTCAACTTATTTTCCAAAGCATCAGAGAGCAGGACAAGAAACAATGGATGCTAACTAATCAAGGGGAGAAACAACCTGAAATCTAGGATAAACTTCCTAACAGTGAGAACAATTAACCAGTGGAAGGGCTTGCCTTCAGAAGTTGTGGGTGCTCCATCCCTGGAGGTTTTTAAGAAGAGACTTTTTAACAGCCACTTGTCTGCAATGGTAGAGGGTCGCCTGCTTGTGCAGGGGGTGGGACTAGAAGACCTCCAAGGTCCCTTCCAGCTCTATTCTGATTAAAATAATTGGAGGACTGAAACTGAAAAGGGTATGCACTGAAAATTCAAAGCTCACTGAGAGAAAGCAAGCAAGCAGTGAAGGCGAACATGACATAAAACTGTTGATGTACATATAACAAAGCTATGATTTCGTGTAAAAGGAATAGTTGAGGTTTTACAGCAGGCACCACTTGCACTGTGAAGATCTGACCGATAGTAACCTCCAATACACAAAGAAATAGACTCAGCAAGAATTGAAAACATCTGCGCGCTGCCAACATTCAACACGCTCAAGTGTGGGGGTTCTCTCAGTGGAAAGAATGCAAAATATAACCTTTTGGGAGAATGAAATGGTTTGTGTGAGAGTGTTTGAGATGACAAAAATAAAACAAAAGAACAAACTTTTTAAAACCTGTGTTATTCCACATTGCCGTTTACATCATGCATTGACCCCCTCCCCATTTTATTTTTCTTGCAAAGCGAATGGAAATGGTTAGAAGAGTAACTGAAACTTGATCTTGTTTAGGAAAGAATGGTCCTGTTGCTTTTATTTTAAAAAAACCCAGGGCCGCAAAACCATGCATTTGATCTAGATTTTGAAATAGGATGCAATATGAAATATTTTTAAAATCAGGATTTATTAGTCTAAAGGTAAAGGTAAAGGTTCCCCTCGCACATACGTGCTAGTAGTTCCCGACTCTAGGGGATGATGCTCAGCTCCGTTTCAAAGCCGAAGAGCCAGCGCTGTCTGAAGACATCTCCATGGTCATGTGGCTGGCATGACTAAATGCCAAAGGCGCACGGAACACTGTTACCTTCCCACCAAAGATGGTTCCTATTTTTCTACTTGCACTTTTATGTGCTTTCAAACTGCTAGTTTGGCAGAAACTGGGACAAATAATGGGAGCTCACTCCGTTACATGGCGCTAGGGATTCAAACCGCCGAACTGCTGACCTTTCTGATTGACAAGCTCAGCGTCTTTTTTTGGCTTTGCTGCAACAGTCGACAGTCCTATGTTCCCTAAACAGAATCAAACTAAATTTGCAGTAAACATATATCTTACTATTAAATACTTCATTAATTGAAGTGGAAGTCTGCAGTACTATGGTAGGCTCACTGACTTGAAAGGAAATTACCGTATTTTTCAGAGTATAAGATGCACCCTTTTTCCTCAAAAAAGAGGCTGAAAATCTGGGTGCGTCTTATACATTGAATACAGCATTTTTTGCCTCCCGAAGCCCAGCCCCCTTCACAAAATGGCTGTGCATACAACTTATGGAGGATTTCAGAGAGCTCCCGGGAGCTGGGGAGGACAGAAATGAGCAAGAAATGGGCCTTTTTGCCCCTTCAGCCCCCAGCATCACTCTATAGGCCTCTATAAGGCTATGCATGCAATATTTTTTGACAAAAAACGGGCCCATTTTTGCGAACAATGGGCTGTTCCCCCCCCCCGGGAGCACCTGCAAGCCCCCCCAAAGCTATTCATGCCTTTTATTTGAAAAAAAAATGGGCCTGTTTTCAGAAAAAACGGGCCATGTTGGGGAGGTTTGCAGAGTGCAAAAACTTTTTCCCCTTTTGGAAAGCTCTTTAACTGATTGATGAGAATTAGATTGATCAAGTGCTGTGCCAGCAGAAACAAGTCTTAGGTGCTGCAGGTTGTCAGCAATTTCCCTTCTCCAGCACATGGATAATATACCTGGAAACATCTACCTACCTACCTACCTACCTACCTACCTACCTACCTACCTACTGTATTTCTCTCTCTCTCTCTCTCTCCCTCTATCTACATACCTACTTTTTTAAAAATTTGCCTCTTCAAAACCTTGGTGCGTCTTATACTCCGGTGCGTCTTACATTCCGAAAAATACGGTACACTTAGATAAGAAAAAAATTAGGACACAATTTTAATTTTAAAAACATATTTATGTATCGTATTTTCATCCAACCTTATTTCCATGCGCTTAAAGGTGTGTACAGGTTATTCCTTATATTTAAGTTTCTTTACAAGCCTGTGCAAAAGTAGGTCTAAACCACAATGACTGATCAAAGGAATATTTGGAAGGAGACACCCAGTTCAAAGGAGGATACTGTAGCATTCTTATTTCTTTAACATTACATTTATTTGTATTTATTCACTTCCAACCATTTAATCCTGGTTTTAAGAACGAATAGTAATAGGGAAACTTTTCTGATAGGGATTTTCTAAAAACAGAATCTATAAAGAGTCCTGATTTTACACAACTACAAAAGGCAAAGAACTTATTATATGATCACATATTTTATTTAAAGTAGGGGTCAGCATCCCCTGGCTCTGGAGCCACATGTGGCTCTTTCATCCCACTGCTGTGGCTCCGTCGTTCAAAATATGTCACAACCGCCAATGTGTGATACCCGCCGGCATGCGATTTATTGAGCATTTCAACCCCCGGTAGGCCAACCATGGATAAATCCTAGAAAAGAAAGTTTCAGAAGAAAAACAGAATGTTTAATTCAACTACATACGCTAGTTCTGTGGCAGCTCAAGAAATAGTCAGGCACAGGAGGGTTTTGTTGCTCCCAGTCAGTGGTGGGATTTAGCCGGTTCGCACCTATTGAGGAGAACCGGTTCTTAACTTTCTAAGCAGTTCGGAGAACCGATTGTTGGAAGAAATCTCCTTTTGTTCTTTTTCCACTTTACAGGGCTAATCCTGTAAGGAAGGCAGGGAAGAAACATTCTGGTGTTGTTTCTAGCCTTGTCTTTATTGCCCTGCTTACAGAAACTGCCTCTCCGGTTAACCCTTATTACATTGTAACAGCTAAGATGAAGCACCCATCGACGTGAGTGATGTTGAGTTGGCCACGCCCACCCAGTCACATGACCACTGAGCCACGCCCACCAGCTGGTCATTAGGGCAGAGAACCGGTTGTTAAATTATTTGAATCCCACCACTGCTCCCGGTGGTTTTGTTTTCTGTGGGAAACTGGTCCAAATGGCTCTTTGAGTGTCTAAGGTTACGGACCCAATTTAAAGAAATAACAAAACATACTGAGAGATTAGAAACAATATGTTTTAAGAGTGCTTTTAGTAATGTGGCTTAAATAGTTAAAATGGCTTAAATCATGTTTTATAAATTTTATTGTATTAATTTTTCTTTTATAATTAACCCTTTAATACTTTCCCCAGGTAATTCAGGTTATAACTCTAAAGGCATTGAAACAAGCCCCACTGAATTCAGTGGTTCTTGCTTCTGAATGGAGATGCGGGGGGGTGGGGGGATCGTGCTAGTTTACTCATGCACCAAAAATTATGAAATTACCATTCTGAACATTTCAAAGTGAATGCAACGGAAGGTTTTGGATCCCTATTTAACCAGAGGGGAGATTTTTAAAAAAGCATGACCCCTTTTCAGTGGTGAGTTTCAAAAATTTTTGGAACCTGCTCTGTAGGTGTGGCCTGCTTTCCGGGTCCACTGGTGGAACCTCTTCTAACTGGTTTGGTAGATTTGACGAACCGGTTCTACCGAATAGGTGAGAACTGGTAGGAACCCACCTCTGCCCCTTTTTATGTTTATCAGCAGTTTGCAAAACCAAAATAAAACCAGTTGAGCATTACTTCTAGTTCTCTGCACTAATGGCTGTAGAGAGGCAGGAGAAAGTTATACATATTGGCATCTCTCATACAAGTCTTCCTTGTATTTTCCTGGCAGCAAAAAATGTGAGTAGGTTGGCTATGGAGCCACCGTCTTTTCAATAGTCACTACTGATTGGATCGCTTTTATTTTAATTTTATTGAACGTGGCCTTCCAATTCATCTTTAGAAAAACACAGGTCCAGCTATTGCTTTTGGTGGTAGTTTCATTCTGCTAGATTATCACTATTGCTTTCTGCTTCCTTCCCCCCACCCCTGAATTTTGTCTCCTTGATGTTAACACGACAAATCATTTATGGGTTCTTTGCAGAAAGGCATGCCTTAACAGCAACAGCCTACAGGGAAGGTTGGATGCTGATGTCCTTGACAATAAAGTCTAGGGAAATTGCAACCACACTATTCCTTTGTGCCCATCTGAGACCAGGCTGTATGTTTTCTGCATCTGTATGTTTTCATGTTGTCCTTGTGTTGCTTTAGCAGCTGAGCTGATTAATTTCCAACTCAGCTACAACCCAGCAGGAACCACTCCAGCAACAATACTGAACTTGGAGTTGTCCCAACTTCTGGCTCTTCCTCTCGCCACATCACCAGTTCACCAGGCTGTTTCAATTGAAGTAGGTGGGCAAAACCAGCTTTGAAGTTCCATAGCATAGCCACCCATCTTTTAAAAAGGAAATTCCAAAAACCAATGCAGGTAGTCCTTCACTTTCAACAGTTCATTTAGTGACTGTTCAAAGTTACAATAGCACCGAAAAACAGCACTGTACTGTTTTCATACTTATGACCATTGCAGCATCCCAATGATCATGTGATCAAAATTCAGATGCTTGGCAACAGATTCATATTTATGATGGTTGCCGTGTCCTGAGGTTCATGGGGATTTCCCCTTTGTGACCTTCTGACAAGCCAAGTCAATGCGGAAGCCAGATTCACTTAACAACTGTATTACTAACAAGTGCGGTGATTCACTTAACAACTGTGGCAAGAAAAGTCTTAAAATGGTGGCAAAATTCACTAAACTGGCTCCCTTAGCAACAGAAATATTGGACTCAATTGTGGTTGTATGTTGAGGACTATCTGTATTGCATGAGCCTAAAGCAGTGGTCTCCAACCTTGGCAACTTTAAGACCTGTGGACTTCAACTCTGAGAGTTGAAGTCCACAAGTCTTAAAGTTGCCAAGGTTGGAGACCACTAAGCTAAAGGATAAGGTGGGAGGAGAATAAGTCACCCCAACAACCTGCAAATGGTGGAAGTTAGAAAAGGTTGTGGGTCAATGTTAATTGGTTTCTGAGGGTTTAAAGCAGGAGTGTTGAACCTTCACAACTTTTAAGACTTGTGGACTTCAGCTCCTTGGTTGTCGGGGGAATTCTGGGAGTAGAAAGTCCACAAGTTTTAAAGTTGCCAAAGTCAGATGGCCCTGATTTAGAAAAATGCCCCCCAAATGAAAGGTGGGTAGAATGGGGGGGGGCATCTAATTGCCAATGAAGCCATCACTGTTAGGGGTTGTAGAGTTATTTGAAAAAGTAAATGGAAAAAGAGGAGGATGGATAGATGGATGTTGTAGTCTTGAGATGCAAGGGAAGAAGTTGTGGACCCAGTGGTAAAATAAAATTCTTTTTTTTTTTTACTACCGGTTCTATGGGCATGGCTTGGTGGGCATGGCAGGGGAAGGATATTGCAAAATCCCCATTCCCTCCCCACTCTGGGGCGAGCCAGAGGTGGTATTTGCCGGTTCTGCAAACTACTCAAAATTTCCACTACCAGTTCTCCAGAACCTGTCAGAACCTGCTGAATTTCACTCGTGTGGACCTCTTGATGCCGCTGAACTGCAATTCCCAGGATCCTTCATTTACTGGCATTGCTGAGGGGTCAGGGAGCCGAAGTTCAACCAAACCCAGGGGCACCAAGGTTTCTCTCCTTAATATTTATAAAGCTGACCCCAAGCCAGTGATTTTGTATGTGTGTGTCTGTGTGCTTGGGTGCCTCTGTGTGTGTGTGTGTGTGTGTGTGTGTGTGTGTTCAATTCTAGGGATTGTAAGCCAACTTATTTGGAAGGGATCAAAGTTTATTTGGGAGGGAGGGAGGGAGAGAGAGAAGTTAAAAAAGCAGAGAAAGAGCTGGAACGGCTCAGTCTAAAGATATTCCTATTCTGGCATTTTATTCCCCAAGTAGCCCATGAGAACAATAGCATGCTTTCATCCGCGTTTCCCAGAAACGGGCCTGAGGAGAAACAAAGGCTGGGTTCTTGCAATCGGTTAGACTGCCAAAAGACGGTCCTCCCGCTTACAACCGCCATATGTCGAGCACTACCAGCTGGCTTTGCCAGAGGTTCATGCCACGGGCGTGTGTAGCATCGTAAGACACCGGCCGAGGCTGGTCGCAGAACCGTCCGCAGAAAAACAACAAAGACGTGGCTTTAGCTGAGAGGCAGATCACACGGAAGCCCTGGGGGTTGTTTTAATTAATTTAAATAATCGTTTTTGTCAGCGGTCCACATTTAAACGGCGCGCTGGTGGGAAGACGTTGCAAAGCACAGAACATTACAGAGGCATCCCTTGTGACTCCCGGCGGCTTTTTCGACAATAGGACTGTTTCGCGGGGGAGGGGGTGGGAGAAGAACGGAGACGGCGCCGCGCAGGCGCAGTGCGGGCGGCGGAGTTTGAACGCGAGTTACCTCTCCTTGTCAAGCGAGCCGAGGCAAAAGTAGGTGAAAGTTAACCCAGTGTCATTGCTCTCCCCGGCTGCGCCGGGTACCTGACGCATGCGCGGCGAGGTCCCCCTGAGAAAGGGCCGAGACTCTGCCTTTTTTTTGCAGGAAATGTGCTGAAATGCTGACGGTGCGCGCTGAGCAAGAAGTCCAGGGGTTTAACTTGGACAGAAGGTCATCTGAGATGCGACGTGGCAAGGAGCGGAGCACGCGGACACACACACCCACGGGAAATCACGAATGCGCGATTATCCTTGGTTACCCAAGATGAAACGGGCGGCGGGGGTGGGGGGAGGAAAGCGAAAAGCAGCAGCTGAGCGCGTTGGAAGAGAGAGGACTTTTCTGTGCTGTTGTGTGTTGCCTACATCTTGCAGCAGCAGAATTTTAACTTCTGAATTTGAGAAGTATAGCAATGGCTCTTTTACAGGCAGTCCTCGACTTACAACGGCTCGATAAGTGACTGTTCAGAGTTACAACACAACTGTAAAAAGTGACTTGTGTCCATTTTTCACGACTGTTGCAGTATTCCCTGTGGTCATGTGGTCATCCAAAATTTGGATGCTTGGCAACTGCTTCATATTTGTGATGGTTGCAGTGTCTCCGGGGTCATGCAAACAGCGACCTTCTGACAAGCAAAGTTAATGGGGGAAGCTGGATTCACTTAATAACCAGGTTACCTAACTGAACAGCTGCAATGATTCACTTAACAGCTGTGGCTAGAAAGATAATAAAATGGGGCAAAACTCACTTAACAAATGTCTCACTGAACAGCATAAATGTTGGGCTCAATTATGATTGTAAGTCGAGGGCTCCCTGTATTCTAAGAGATTTAAAACTATTCCATTACAGAAACCATCACCCTCATACCCGCCATAGAGTCTGGGCATTGTAGTCCAAATTGTGGAAAGCCGAAGTATACCCATGTGAGCGGGTTTAGCATAGCAGTATAATTTTAAAAAGAGAAGGAAGATACAGCTATTCAGGTTTGTTCCTGCTAGTGTAACATCAAGGAACTTGTGTTAATTTCATTGAGGCTGCAGGCCCCAACATTTTTACTAAGATCAGATGCTAACATGAGTGAAAGCAGTTGCTGTAATTAAAAAAAATAGCCACTAGATACCAAAACCAGGTGATAGTTCATCTCTTGCAAAACTTCTAAAAACATGTGATTGCATGCATCCTAAACTAATTACAATCAAAGATGTAATGTTTCTAGTTTTCTTTTTTATTTCGGTTTCTTTTTAAGTAGCTGCCTGGCCAACAAAAAAGAAGTAAAACCACTGGAATAATGTTAAGCAACAGGGTATTTCCAAAACTATTTTAGGCTTTCAAAGGTCAGCACGAGCACCTTAAATTGTACTTGGTAAGCAACTGTCAACTAGCAAAGATTACTTAGTACTGGCGTAATGTAATCTGTATACTTCATAACAATTAGCAGCTGGGCTGTTTTCCACTGGCTGTAATTTCTGCATCCTTTTTAACGGTAGAACCGTGCAGCATGTCTTGCATAGTGAAAATGAGATTAATCAATGCATGGATTACTATCAAGAAGGGCAATGGATGGCACATACCCAGACTAAAAGCCTGTTGTGTTGTGTAGGATGTGGGATTTGCCAATTCCCAACAACAGTTTCCTACTAGAAGCAGCACTGTCACCATGTATGTATTTAATTTTGTCTTGTTCTCCCTCATCCAGCCTTCTAAACTACAGTATATAACAGTTGATTCCATAAAATTAAATAAGGAATAATGAGAGGTGATCAGGATGTTGATGGCACTCACTTTAACATTCTAGATAACCTCTCCTAGCAGATTCATTTATATCTTGAACAGCATAAGAAACAAGATGGAAACTTTTGATTACCATATATCAGAGGCATAGTTATTAAACCATGTTCCCCCACCACCATTATTTGAATATGACCAGATGGGAGACTGGAACTTCTTTGAAATAGTCCTTCCGTGGCTCAATCTTGGTACACAATTCGGAAGGATACCATCCCTTCGTCAAGCATGACTTCTTTATCCAGTGAGGTGACCTAAACAGTTTCAATATTATATCCCAGCTGTCAGTCTGAATGAAACTCATGTAAAGATTAAGACCACTGGAGTGCATCTGGGAATTTGGGAACACGACTTTCTGGATCACATTCCTTAGTAACAGAATATTTGAGATTGGCCCATAATTATATAGATTTCCTGGGCTGAGAGTTGATTTCCTCTGTAAAGGTTATTATTTGTTCCTTTAAGTGGGGGAGGGAGGATATTCCTCTCATAAGGATATATTGGATACCAGATAGAATGGCAGCATATAAATGTAAGAAATATTTATCTTTCTTTTAAACTGCAAGACTAGTCTTGACTTATTGAATAAACTAGGAAGGCCAACAGTTCGATAAACAATGACCTCCATCTCTTCCCCACCTCTGTTCATATTTTCAAAGTCTACGAGCTGAAAAAGAATCTAAAACAACAAGACAAGCAATAACCAAAAATAGTCTTTTATAATGGCCTTGATTTTAGATTGCAGATACAACAACAGCAATATAAATCTCTTACAGTCTGCCATTCACTGTTTTCCTCTCTCCAACAACGTAGTGGAGAAAATACATTAGAGACATTGGCATGACACACTATAATAACCCAACATCAAATAATATTAATTGCTGTACTAATAGTCCAATAGATGATAAATTGATCATCACGGTGGTAACTCTTGCCTCCTATTTCTAAGGCAAAGTAATCCAAAATCTTTGCATTGGTCAGCAATTGTTTTTCAGGTGTATTTGCTTTTGTAGGCATCTATGGTAGCTCACTTGGTGAAGGGAAGGCTATTTCTTCACTCAGTCTATTTGTCTTCAGTCCAGTAAATCCTCCTGTATCCACCCAAAAGCAGGAACAAGGGTATGCAATCTTTCCAAGGCCCCACTTCATTTTCCTTGGCAACTAATAGCTGCTTCAGAATGTTAGATCAGTATTTGGATAGCATACTAAGCCATGATTAAGATGAGCTTACAATGCCATAATTAGCAGTTGTGGCTACTAAGGATCTCTTCCTTAATCACAGACTTATTGTTATTTGATAGAATTTTGCAAGAAGCTAGTACTGCAAAATGAGTCTCGTGGCCTCAGAAGCATACAACCTTTGTTGTTGTATTCATCTTAAGTATCTAGGGCAGGTTGATACAAGCCTATCACTTGATTTCTTCTCAGCTGAATAACAAATAATTGTCCTTTCTCACATAATCAGCTTCCTGAAAATTTCTTGCATGTTCCAGCACATTATTAGCCATAATATTGGGAGTCAGGGCAAGTAAAACAACTTTTTCATGTCCATCCATTTTGCCTATTTAATTTGCTATGTTGAAACTGATTAATAGATATCTCTTAAAGTCTAAAAGACAGAAAACAGCCTAAGTGTTTTTCAGTATTAATCAAAAACAATGTGAACTAGAGGCCAAACATATGTCCCTTTATCATTTTCATCCTCTTCTATTCTTTTATTTGGTACAGAAGGTGAATGACTCCTTATAACCCTGAATTATTTCAGGACAAAACAATTTAGCCATGGACTGCACAAAGCAGAAGTCCAAAAAAAGAAGAACAAAAGAGGCTGGCATAATAAAACACACTATATTTTAAGGACTAGAACAACATATTCCTAAAAAATAGTGCAAAACCAGCTCTCCTCTAAGAAAAGTAAAATCTGTACCCCTATATTAAGAAATAATATTTGGGGGCAAAACCCAAATAATTGATATATTGCCAAAATTTGCACTCCATATGCAGTGTACACTAACACTGTTTGATGTCTCCAGGATGACATTCTTACTTCATTCAAATGATTGTATACATGTGTACAAATACTCACATTTACATTGTTCCATCTTTCAGCTGTAGCATTCTCCTCCCAATTATCAGGAAACAAGTTGGACAGCAGCTGGATTTTGGGAGCGCAAATGGCATGTTATACATTTTATATTGCACGGGTCAAGAGGGCTGAAAATATATCTGCAGACTTCCTCACATTCTGGACATAAACTATTTCAACTCCTTCCCTCAGGATGGTGCTATAAGGCATTGTATACTAAAACAACTAAACACAGGGACTAGTTTTTCCCTCTTGCCATCACTCTGCTGAACAACTAAGTCTCTCGGTGCTGTCTAATGTCTATTAACTCATGTAGTGTGGCTGTAGCATTATAATTTATCCTTATTATCTTTACTCCCCCTTTTACTGCTATTATTCTGTTGCTTTGCATGTACACCGAGTGTTCTTGTACCAAAGACCTATTCTTTGTGTGTCTGATCATATTTGGCCAAATAAAGTATTCAGTTCAATTATGTATATACTTCATAAACAGCACTCATGTTTGTTAGTTGTATCCCTTCCTTCTACCAGAATACAGGTAAAATGATCCCCCACCCCAAAAAACTAATCTATAATTGTTGTTGAAACAAATCTCCAAGCACAGTGAATATTGGTTGCATGGACCAATATTCAATTACTGTATTTCAGTGTAAACCTTTGTTTATTTACTTATTTAAAATAATGGGTGAAATACTCTCATGAGTAGGCTTGCCAGGACTTGCCTTACCTCATATCCTCCCAAACCTTAAAAGAATTTCAGGGAGGAATAAGACATTAGTACTCGTTACTGATGATCCAAAACCTATTTTCCAGTTTCCCAAAAGTTTTCTTCCCTGTGAAAGAGTTTCCTTCCCACCCACCCCACATTGCCTTCTTTTATATACTCATTCTCAGGGTGTTTTCAAATTTCTGTTAATAAGGTTAACACCCTTACGGTTTTTAAAAAAAAAAACTGGCTGAAGTGTTTGTTTTCCCCCCTGAATCTCATGTCTCTCTCTAGACTTTCTGCAGCTGGTTTATCTCAAGAGTGCATTATATGAAACAAAAGCTTGTAATTAAGTAAATCTGGTTTTGAGCACAAGCCATAAACTCAACTTTACAGAGAGCTAGGCCAAGATTTATCAAGTCAAATATTTACTGTATATTTTGGTTGGAACCCTGTTGTCCCCAATTCCAATCTGAGCCTGGTGCCAAAGCCAATGGACACCAGACACGAGGTGCAGGTTTTCTGATTGCTTTTTATTGGAGTACTCCAAGGAAAAGGGTTCCTGGTCAAAAGGCCAAGAACAAAGGATTAAGAAAGCTTTATACATTTTCACTAAAGGAGAAGGCGGGACAAGGTGAAATAATAAGAAATATCCTCTAATAAACATTTTAGCAATAATTCTACAATTTGTTGTATTGGTCTATAGCTGTCCCATTCCCAAGCCTTGGCTAATGAATGCTCCAGAAGTTATCTAATAGACATTTCATTTGCTGCAGACCATTTCCATTGCTAACTTTTGGCTGAGATCTGCAAGTTGTCTAATCCTTGTTATTTTTATAACTTTCTAACTACCCATAATTGCTACAAGCTTTACACATGCATATTTCCTGTTGATAAGCATTCTTTGTTCTTGTGAGACAGACCCACACACCCCAATTACAGTCTTCCTGATTTACTTTCAAGTGTGTGCCATGATCTTGCTTTAGCAGCCAGCCCATCATTCGTTTCCCCTTAAATTTCACTGTAAGGAGTTTATTTATACATACCTCAAGACAAAAAAGTAAAACTTCCTGGATCTTAGAGCATAGGCCAGGAATTGCAATTTTTTTTTTAATGTGACAAAATTAACTCCTCCTGCATTAGCATATCAGGTTAGGCTGCATTCCTTTTTAGTGCAAAAAGTTTTGTTTTTATTTTTAATACAAAGAGCACTTGGTGACACTATTTCTCATCTTCTCTTCTCTTCAAAGAACATAGGCAAAAATGTCTACTGCAGTTGTCTCCCACTTCACAGCCTTGGGAATGAAGTTGTTGCCTAACAGTAGCAATTATTGCAATATTAAGGGTGGGGAGTGATTAAGTATTGGGAAGTAATTCTATTTAAGTTTACCATATTTTTCAGAGTATAAGGTGCACCAGAGTATAAGACGCAGCAAGATTTTGAAGAGGCAATTAAAAAAAAAGTTTTTGCACTCTGCAGACCTCCTCAATCATTCAGTTCATGTTTGTCCCAGAGGTGCTTTTCTGAAAGGCAACTGGGCTTTTTCCTTGAAAACATTTTTCTTCTCATCCAAGAAGCTGCGCTAAAGAAGCTTCTTGGATGAGAAATGAAATGTTTTCAAGGGAAAAAAAACCAAGAAAGTTCAGTTGTCTTTTGGAAAGGCACTCTTGGGACCTCAGTGAATGGAGCAATGCTGTAGTGTATTATGGAACATTGTATTTACAAGATCTTAATCAAGCCAGATAAGAAGTAAGAGACTTAAGACTAGTCTGCTCTGTTGTAGGAACAATGCACAAGGGTCAACCACTTCTCCCATCCCAAAATGCGTATTTTATAATGCATGGAGAGGAGGATGAGATTTAAGATTTGAGTCTCTGGGCAGCTATAATCTATGCCTTAAGTCTTAAAGTTTGATGTGTTCTTGAGTTTTCTGCCAATATTTTAATTTCTGTATCAGTCTGAAAAAGGCAGATAGTATTTTTTTTTAAAAATCAGACAGCTTAGAGATAACTCACTGGCTTAGCAGTCAGATTTTTTTAATGGGATTGTTCTGAACATTTGAAAAGTTTTTGTGTTATAGAAATTACTATTTTTTGCTATTGTCATTTTTCTTTAATATTTGCAAGAGTGCAGAAAATGCACAAGCAATTGAATTCTATTACTTGTAGAACCTGAAACAAATTGTTGCCATCTGCTATAGAAATGAAAGCCACAAATGATAATATTCAATTCTTTAATTTACATCTTAAATATTTCACTGACTCCACAGCTGCTACTGCCTTAGCCATCAGGAAAGTCTGTTTCTGAGCAATGTTAGTGGCCAAAATCGCAAGATTATTATAGGAAAAAGAAAGGCAAGGTTCTTGGGTGGCAGATTTGAAATAACATTAATAAACAACAAAACACATCCACGCTCTGTAGGAGAGGGAGGGAGGGAGGGAAGGAGGGAGGGAGGGAAGGAGAGATACAATTGATAATGTTGGATTTAGAAGCTAAGCCAGATCAGATGTGATTAGTGCTTGGATGGGAGACTCTGGGAGTACCAAGCTGAGAGTTTGACTAAAAAAATGAAAAACCTTCCAGAAACAACAGCAGTCCATCTTTCTATTAAGTAAATACCTTGTTCATATCTCTATAGATAATAAGCCTTAAATTCATTTCAATTTTGCATTAAAAATCAGTGCGGGGAATCCTTCAGAATCCTTCAAAACATATTATTCCTGTCTCTGGCTGATGGATTTTGGAATGATTACGGTACCTCAGATCTGAGATCACAGTGCACCATGAGGTTTCTCTGCAAAAGCCAGACTGAAGTGATTCTCAGTGGATTTGTCTTCTGTTAATTAGGAGGGAAGCGGCTACTTCAGACACCAAAGTGTCACGCTCCCACTGGTTGCCAATTAATTAAAATCATGCTTCCAACAGTTAATTATAAACAGTTGCACAATGGCTTTTTGTGAGAATATGTCAGCGTTGCCAATCTTATAGACATTCCATTCTGTGTTTTTATAAGAGCTGCAGCAGACACACTGTCCTATAGGACAAATCCATTTGCAGCATTCCTCTGAATCAAACTGATAAGATACTGTCTTCATCTGCAATGAAACAAAACCAGTAGATCCAATTTCATCTAAGGGTTAAGGGACCAGGTGCTTTAGGCACTAGAAGACTGCGAGTTCTAGTCCCACCTTAGTCATGAAAGCCAGCTCGGTGAATTTGGGCCAGTCCTCTTTCAGCCCAACTCATCTCACAAGGCTGATGGTGTGGGGAAAATAGGAGGAAGTTTTATTGGATATGTTCGCTGGCTTGAGTTAATGTGTAAAGTTAAGAGTGGAAGATTATATCTCTCTATCACTCAATGAAATAGAGAGATAATATGGAATCTCTTACTTGGTATCTATAAGACCTCCCCGGATAATAAGCCCAATTGGGCTTTTGAATGCATGCGCTAAAATAAGCCATCCCCAAAAATATTTAAGCACATGCGCACCCAGTCCCCACCATTTCCTCTGGTTGCTTACTTTATTTTAATTTTTTTATTTACAAACATACAAAATATACACACAAAGAACTTGGACGTACACTACATTTACACAATACGTTGGAACTTTCTGTTCCTTCTAATAGCAGTTTCAAATCGGTACAATTCTCCTTATGTTATTCCCCCTTCTAATATATTTCATTTGAATTTTTAACCCTCATATTTTACTAATCTATCTGATATATTGGATGATTACCTCTAATAAATTTAAACTCTCTTAAGTGCATATATATATATATATATATATATATGTTAATTACTTACTGTGCAAACAACTCGAGGTGATGTCAGTACTTGTCAGGTGCTCCTTCGTTTAATAATCAAGAAAGAAACCACTCAACTCCATGCTTAGAATTAAGTGTACTTTTACTAATTACAAACGATGAGTAGCAAAGCAAAGCTGAGTCTGAGTAAAAAGGCGCGAAAGCAATAGATATCATGTATAATTCAATCCCCTCCCCTTGGCACCCCATTTCATAGTCCAATAATAATTCACCCAACCGTCAGGTGGGAGATGTCTTCAAAAGGCATCATCAGGGTGGAATGCTGGACACTTGGCCTTGGCAGGAAACTCCCTTCTTCCACATGCACAGATAGATGGTCAGAACAGCTCCTAATAACAATCCTCCAGTACATAATGATTCCCCTCCCAAATACCATGCCCCCCCTCCCTGTTTCAATGGCAGCCAAAAAGCAGCAGCGAAGCAGAGGCTGACATCCGGCCCTCCTCCAGAAAAGGATGGTCACACCTGCAGAAACGAAAGATCACAGACAAACAAATGAACAACAGGACATAGAAGAGAGAAAGGGGAAAATTAGCAGTCCACATAGAAATCAGGGTTTGTCAGGGTAAATAGAGTAGAATTTGCGGAGCAGACGAGGAGCTCGAACATGGGACTTGTCAACCCATTCAGTGTGAGATGGGGGGAAATGTTTCCAAGCTACAAGATACTGAATACGGTTCCTCCATTTACGAGAGTCCAAAATCTCCCAGACTTTAAAATGCTGCTCCCCCTCTATCAAAAGTGGAGCGGGTGGAGGCGGAAGAGGAGTCCTCAATGGAGAAGTATGTTCTGGTTTCAGGAGATTAACATGAAAAACAGGATAAACCTGGTTGAGATGCTTAGGCAATTGGAGACGGATGGAAACAGGGTTGATGATCTTGATAATTGGAAACGGGCCAACATATTTTGGGCCCAATTTCTTCGACTTTTGAGTCGTTTGAAGAAACTTAGTGGATAAATAAACCCGATCACCAACCTTATAGTCATGAGGTTTAGACCTCTTCCTATCTACCTGTTTCTTATGCGTGTGGTGTGCAGCATCCAGCACCCGGTGTGTTAAAGGCCACATCTCCTGAAGGCGATCACTCCACTTGGAGAGTGAGGACACTTGTGGTTTCTCGCGAGGAATCTCAGGGATGGGTACAAAATCTTGCCCCTAAACAACACGGAAAGGAGTAAAGCCCGTGCTACTGTGCACGCAATTGTTGTATGCCACTTCAGCATGAGGCAACAATTCCACCCAATCATCCTGCTGGTAGTTGATGAAACAACGAAGATATTGCTCCAGCACAGAATTAGTCCTCTCACAGGCCCTATTAGTCTGAGGATGGTGGGAGAAGCTTAAGCCCTGGGTGGAGCCAATCAGTTTCAGGAATTCTTTCCAAAATAGCGAGGTGAACTGGATACCCCTATCTGAAATGATGCGGTCCGGCACCCCATGCAAATGATAGATATGCGAGATGAACATCTCAGGCAGAGATTTGGGAGATGGGATCTTGGAGCAAGGAATTAAATGAACTTGCTTGGAGAATAAGTCAGAAACAACCCAGACTCTCCGGAAGTTCAACAATGAAATCCATAGAGATCTTTTTCCACGGGGCTTCCGGGTGAGCTACCACCTGGAGCAACCCTTGGGGTTTTCCCGGAGGGCGTTTTGCAGCGGCACCAATGGGACAACTAGCCACATAAGACTCAATGTCTTTTTTCAAAGAAGGCCACCAAAATTGTCTCTTAATGAGATGCAAGGTGTTGACGAACCCAAAGTGTCCGGCCATGCGAGAGTCATGAGCCCGTTGGAGGACGGTGGTTCTAATGGATGTAGGGAGGCATAATTTTGCGCCAATCCAGGCCAATCCATCTTTCATGGTGCATTCATTCATATGTTGCTGGAACCATTCATCCTTTGTAAGGGCCCCCTTTAATTCAGAGATAAAGTCTTGTGTGACCTCTAACTTATAGGTTGTCTGACTCCTGGTGACAACAGGAGCAGCCAGACTCCTTGTGGGAATGACAGGTTGGACAACACTGAGCTTTGAACTGTTGTACTGCGGGAGCCTGGACAAAGCATCAGCCATAAAATTCTTCCCTCCCGGAATGTATTTCAAAGTAAAATTGAACCTATTGAAATGTTGTGCCCAGCGCATCTGTTTGGGAGACAGTTTCCTGGGGGTTTTCAACGCCTCCAAGTTTTTGTGGTCAGTCCACACCTCAAAAGGTTGTTTAGCGCCCTCTAGAAAATGACACCAGGTCGTCAAAGCCCAACGAACAGCAAAAGCTTCTTTTTCCCAAATAGCCCAGCGTCTCTCAGTGTCGGTCAGCTTGCGAGAGGTGTAATCGCAGGGTTGTAATTTTCCTTGTGCATTTGCTTGAAGCAGTACTGCCCCCACCGCCACATCACTGGCATCAGCCTGGACCACAAAAGGTGTGTCCATGTCTGGGTGTTTCAGGACTGGTTCCTCTGCAAACAGGCATTTCAACTTCTCAAAAGCAGCCTGACACTCCATAGTCCAGTTCAAAGGTTTGCTAGGTTTGGGCTTTGCTCCTCCTTTCGACTTAAGGAGGTTAGTGATTGGAAGAGCGATCTCAGCGAAGGAGGGAATAAATTGACGATAGAAGTTAGCAAAACCCAAAAAACTCTGTAACTGCTTACGTGTGCGTGGGGCTTCCCATTCGGTGACAGCCTTAACCTTTACTGGGTCCATCTCTATCCCTTTGTGGGAGATTCAATAGCCCAGGTAATCTACCCTCTCCTGATGAAATTCACACTTGGATAATTTGGCATATAGTTCTGCTGCACGGAGTTTCTTCAAAACTGTGCGGACAAGCTTCACGTGCTCTTCATGTGTTTCCATGTAAATAAGGATATCATCTAGATAGACCATCACGCCTTTGTAAAGATGGTCATGCAAAACTTCATTAATTAGTTGCATGAAGACCGCTGGTGCCCCCTGGAGGCCAAATGGCATTATTCGAAATTGGAAACAACCAAGGGGACAGTTGAATGCAGTCTTCCATTTGTTCCCCTCCTTAATTCTGACCCGATAGTATGCTTCCCGCAAGTCCAATTTAGTAAAAATTCTCCCCTTCCCTAGTTGAGCCAGCATGTCCTTCATCAGTGGTAAAGGGTAGAGGTTTTGGGCAGAAATGCAGTTAAGATTCTTAAAATTCACACATAAACAAAAGGAGCCATCTTTCTTTTCTCTGAATAACACTGGGGCAGCTACTTTGGGTCTCGCTGGTTCAATGAAACCCCTTTCCAAGTTTTTATCAGTGAATTTTCTCATTTTGTCCATCTCCCTAGGGGTCATTGAATAAATTAGGGTTTCGGGAGGTTCACCCCAGGTAGAATATCAATGGTGCAATCTGTGGCCCTATGAGGGGCAACTTATCAGAAGATTTTTCACTGAAAACATCTTTCAGGTCCCAATATTCTTTTGGAATTCTTTCCTCCCCCTCAATTCTTTCCTGCCCTCTGGCCGCTAGTTTGGGGACAGTTTCATCAGGCTCCGGATCCTCCATCCTCCCCTCAGGGGGTGTGGCTGACTGAATTCGTAACCACCCATCTCTTCAGTTAATGCATGGGTTCCATTTACGGAGCCAGGGGAGTCCTAAAATAAGGGGCCGGTCCATCCCTGGGGCTACAATAAAAGTTATCATCTCTTGGTGGGTTCCCAGCCACATTTTGATGGACTCTGTAGTAAAATGAGCAGGACCGCCCCCCGCAATAGAGCCATCTAATTGGCAAAATGCAATTGGGATTTTTAAAGTTTTCAGTTTGAAGCCCATTTTTTCAACTATATCTCATTTCACTTACATTTCATTTATTGAATTTCTATGCCGCCCAATCCCGAAGGACTCCGGGCGGCTTACAGAAATGAAAAAAGATTTAAAAGAATTTTAAAAAGAGAATGGGACACAACAAAGTTAAAAAAGGAACACAACAAACACCCAATCAGGAGGGGGCTGGACCTCAGTCGAGGGGTCAACAGCCCCAGGCCTGCCGGAAAAGCCAGGTTTTAATGGCTTTGCGAAAGGCCATGAGAGTGGGCAGGGCCCGGATCTCTGGGGGTAGCTCATTCCATAGGGCCAGAGCGGCAACAGAGAAGGCCCTACTCCTAGGTGTCGCCAGCCGGCATTGTCCTGCTGAAGGCACCCGGAGAAGGCCCATCCTATGCGATCTTATTGGTCTAAGGGAGTTTGAGTTTGAGTTTGAGTTTATTATTATTTATAGGCCGCCCTTTTCCCTGAGGGGACTCAGGGCGGCTTACAATTTATAGGGAAGGGGATACAAGACAATAAAACAATAAACATGAAAACAGTGCAAGAAAAAATAAAACACAACATTCATCATTTGGGTGGGGACAGATTACGATCTTTATCCCCAGGCCTGACGGGATAGCCAGGTCTTGAGGGCTGTGCGGAAGGTCTGGAGGGTGGTGAGGGTACGAATCTCCACAGGGAGATCGTTCCAAAGGGTCGGAGCTACTACTGAAAAGGCTCTCCTCCGCGTAGCTGCCAGTCGACACTGACTGGCAGATGGAACTCGGAGGAGGCCTAATCTGTGCGATCGAATAGGTCGCAAGGAGGTAATTGGCAGGAGGCGGTCTCTCAAGTACGCAGATCCACTGCCATGAAGGGCTTTATGGGTGGTAAGTAGGACCTTGAAGCGCACCCGGAGATCAACAGGTAGCCAGCGCAGCTCGCGGAGGATGGGTGTTATGTGGGCGAACCGAGGTGCACCCACAATCACTTGCGCGGCCGCATTCTGGACTAGCTGAAGTCGCCGGATGCTCTTCAAGGGCAGCCCCATGTAGAGCAATTCCAGCCTAGAGGTCACAAGGGCCCGAGTGACTGTTGTGAGAGCCTCCCGGTTCAGGTAGGGTCGCAACTGGCGCACCAGGCGAACCTGGGCAAATGCCCCCCTGGTCACAGCCGTCAGATGGTGGTTGAAAGTCAGCTGTGGGTCCAGGAGGACTCCCAAGTTGCGAACCCTGTCTGAGGAGTATAAAATTTGACCCCCCAGCCTGAGTGATGGAACACTAACCAAATTATTGGGAGGGAAACACAACAACCACTCGGTCTTCTCCGGGTTGAGTACAAGCTTGTTAGCCCTCATCCAGTCCGTAACGGCTTCAAGACCCCGGTTCATCACGTCCACCGCTTCATTGAGTTGGCACGGGGCGGACAGATACAGCTGCGTATCGTCCGCATATTGGTGGTATCTTATCCCGTGCCTCCGAATGATCTCGCCCAGCGGTTTCATGTAGATGTTGAATAGTAGGGGGGATAAGACCGAACCCTGCGGCACCCCATATGTTAGGGGCCTAGGGGTCGATCTCTGCCCCCCAACTAACACCGACTGCGACCTGTCCGAGAGGTAGGAGGAGAACCACTGTAAGACAGTGCCTCCCACCCCCACCTCCCGCAGTTGTCGCAGAAGGATACCATGGTCGATGGTATCGAAAGCCGCCGAGAGATCAAGGAGAACCAGGATGGAGGCATGGCCTCCATCCCTGGCTCTCCAGAGATCATCGGTCAATGCGACCAATGCGGTTTCTGTGCTGTAACCAGGTCTGAAGCCCGACTGGAAGGGGTCAAGGTAACTGGCTTCCTCCAAGGACCGTTGAAGCTGGAAGGCCACCACCTTCTCAACAACCTTCCCTACGAAGGGGAGGTTGGAGACTGGACGATAGTTGTTGAGTACAGCTGGATCCAAGGATGGTTTCTTCTTTCTTCAAGGATGGGAGGTATGTGGCAGAAGACAGTCTCGCAGGTACCCAGGTCCTAGGTCATGTAGGGCTTTAAAGGTGATAACCAGCACCTTGAATCTTGTTCGGAGACCAATGGGAAGCCAGTGCAGCTCGCGGAGGATAGGTGTGATGTGGGTGTACCTTGGCACACCCAGTATCGCTCGCGTGGCTGCATTCTGGACTAATTGCAGTCTCCGAACACTTTTCAGAGGCAACCCCAAGTAGAGTGCATTACAGTAGTCCAGTCTTGAGATGACGAGGGCATGAGTGACTGTCTGAAGTGCCTCCCGGTCCAGATAGGGCCGCAATTGGTGCACCAGATGAACCTGGGCAAAGGCCCCCCTGGTCATAGCTGACCGGTGGTGTTCCAAGATCAGCTGCGGGTCCAGGAGGACCCCCAAATTGCGAACCCTCTCTGAGGGGGGCAATTTTTTTCTCCCCATGGTTAAGGATGGACTGGATGGATTGTCCTTAAGGGGCAACATCCACAGCCATTCGGTCTTGTCAGGATTGAGTGCAAGTTTGTTCACTCCCATCCAGACCCTAACAGCTTCCGGGCACTGGCACATCACTTCCACCGCTTCATTGAGTTGGCACCGGGCGGACAGATACAACTGAGTATCGTCTGCATACTGGTGGTATTTAATCCCATGCGGATGATCTCGCCCAGTGGCTTCATGTAGATGTTAAATAGGAGGGGGGACAGAACCGATCCCTGCAGCACCCCATAATTGAGGGGCTTAGGAGTCGACCTCTGTCCTCCGACCAACACCGACTGCGACCTGTCGGAGAGGTAAGAGGAGAACCACCGTAAAACGGTGCCTCCCACTCCCACCTCTTCCAACCATCGCAGAAGGATACCATGGTCGATGGTATCGAAGGCCGCTGAGAAGTCAAGGAGCACAAGGACGGAGGAATGGCCTCTGTCCCTGGCCCACCAGAGATCATCGGTCAGTGCGACCAAAGTGGTTTCAGAGTAACCAGGCCTGAAACCAGACTGAAATGGGTCTAGATAATCTGTTTCATCCAAGGTCCGTCGGAGTTTGAGGGCCACCACCTTCTCAACAACCTTCCCTAAAAAAGGGAGGTTGGAGACTGGATGATAGTTTTTAAAAATAGCTGGGTCCAGAGAAGGCTTCTTGAGGAGGGGTCTCACCACCGCCTCCTTAAGAGGCCGTGGAAAGGATCCCTCCATCAAGAAGGCGTTCGTGATTCTCTGGAGCCAGCCTCGTGTTACCTCCCTGCTGGTCGAAACCAGCCAGGAGGGGCACGGATCCAGTAAACAGGTGGAGGTACTCATCGCTCCCATGGCCTTGTCCACTTCATCAGGGGTGACAAGCTGGAACTCATTCCAGAAAGTCTGAGCAAAACCCTCCCTCGGCATCTCTGCTGGTTCTGTCCAAATGGAGTCCAGGTCTGTCCGAATCTGAGTGATTTTGTCCGACAGAAATTGAGCAAACTCTTCAGCTCGACCCTGCAAGGCATCCCCCGTCCCCCCACCCATTCAGGAGGGAATGGGTTATTTTAAACAGGGCAGCTGGGCGAGATTCTGCGGACGCAATGAGAGTGGAAAAATGTGTACATTTTGCCGCCTGTATCGCCACGAGATAAGTCCTAATAAAGGCTCTTAGCAGTGTTTGGTCGGATTCGAAGTTACTAGCCCCCCAGCGTCACTCTAGGCGTCTCTTTTGGTGCTTCATCTCCCGGAGTTCCTCAGTAAACCAAGGAGCCCTCCGGGATCCACTGCTGCGGAGAGGCCGCAAAGGCGCAATTTGATCCAGGGCCCCAGTCGTCGCTGTGTTCCAGGTGGTGACCAGGGACTCTGCCGGATTGTGGGCAAGAGAGTCAGGTATCTCCCCAAGCTCCTTCTGAAATCCCAACGGGTCCATCAGGTGTCTGGGGCGGAACCACTTAATCGGTTCCACCTCCCTGCAGTAGGGGAGTAGCTTCCAAAAACCAAGCCTCAACAGGTAGTGATTCGACCATGACAAGGGCGAGATGTCTATTTCCCTTAACTCGAGATCACGTCTCCACTGCCCGAGAGAAACACTAGGTCAAGCGTGTGTCCTGCTCTATGAGTTGGACCCTGGATTACTTGGGTCAAGTCCATGGCTGTCATGGAAGCCATGAACACCTGGGCCCCATCAGAGCATTCACCTAAGGATGGCAGATTAAAGTCCCCCAGTACTAACAATCTGGGGAACTCAATCGCCAACCCGGCTACTGACTCCAGGAGCGCAGGCAGGGCTGTTGTGACGCAGCTAGGAGGTAGGTACGCCAACAACACGCCCACTTGAACCCCTAGGTCCAACTTCAAAAGAAGGGACTCACACCCAACAATCTCGGGAGCAGAGCTCCTCTGAGGCGTTAAAGATTCCCGGATAATAATTGCCACTCCCCCACCCCTTCTTCTGGTGTCGTTGTTGATGGAGCACCTGAAACCCTTCTGGGCACATTTCAGAGAGGGGGACTCCTCCCTCATGGCTCAACCAGGTCTCAGTAATACATGCCAGGTCTGCCCCCTTGTCAAGTATTAAGTCCCGGACGAGGGGAGCTTTCTGGATCACAGACCTGGTGTTTAGCAACAGCAACCTGAGGCCAGGGCCCTGGCTTCTCCTGCCACCTGGTCCTTGAGTTGAGCTTACAGGGCCGGAACGAGGGATCGCTGTGACATAGCGAGCCCTCCTTCCCTGGTAATGGCTAGCCCTGTAAGCCCCCGTCATACCTGCCCATCCCCCAAATGACCGGAACGCTCCGGCCCACCCCCATCCCAGAGGGCCCTTTCCCCCCTCCCATGGCCCACGCTTCGCCCGGCAGGACACATCTATCACTCATTCTAGGATGAGGAGTAGGCACTTAGTGGGGGAGGCACCAGGCCATGCCCTCAATCCTCTTAGATGCAGTCTCAATCACTCTCTCATACATACCCCACTAAAATCCATTAAAAATATATAAAAATACAATGGTATAATAAAAAATAGTTAAAATTAGGTGGGTTCATTCATCCAGCAATCACACCATACACTCTCCATACAAAAAAATTGCGCAGTTCTTAACAAAAAGTACCACTCAAGTGGGATAGTGTAGAAATCGCAGTCGGAAACCAATAATAATGGAAAGAAAAGTGGGGAGAGTTCCATAGTCCCTCTCCCTCTTGTAGGTCCGGAGATGCAAGGAAAGGGGGGGGGGGCAAAGGCCCAGAGTCCAAAATGGCTGGAGTGATTGTAGGGGGGGTAGACGCCTGTTGAAATTGATGATAAGTTCGCAGTCTCGTTCCCCCCCCCACCTCATGAAGATGACCCAGCCGACCCGGCCCGGGGAGCAGTCGTAAAAGGTCTTCTTGAGGAGCAGCAGATGGCGGATAGTAAATAGAAAAAGAGGGAGGAGGGGAGGGGGGAGGCCTAAAAAGGTTGTTGCAACAGCAAAGGTTGTTGCCACCCAATCCTGGCAAACATGATTAGTCCACTCACCGCTCCTCCTCGGGGCACCACTACAGTAACACTAACTCCAAAGGTCCAGCAATCTAGGTCTGGAGGTCCAAAAAGCCCAGATCAGTCAGCTTACTTCCTTCTGACCACGCCGTTCAAGTGCCATTGCCACCGCCGCCACCACTCACAAAATGCCGCCATCCGGGAGCCGCTGAAGAGGGACAAATGGAGGCTTCAATCCCGCACTTAGTGCCCAGCGTAGCGCAGATGGAGGCTTCAATCCCACACTCAGTGCCCAGCACAGATGGAACTTCAATCCGGCACTCACTCCAGCATTCCCCTCCAGCATCGCAGTCAGGAGCCGCTCGCCGCCCCAGCACCGTCGCCACTGCCGTTGCCGATCTCAAAACGCTGCCGTCATCGTCGCAAGCCAGCATGGGGGTGGAAGAATTTCAGGAGCATTCAAAATGTCGTCCAGGGGCCGCTTAAAGCGACCTCCTCCCGCCCAAATGCTCCCCCGGCCTGCCCGATGGATAGTCTCTCATGGGGGTGAGACTATATCTGGGCTTATAATGCAACGTGAGCAACCAGAATCTAAAAGAGCCAGAATTTTCTCTTTTGTGTCAGAAGAGGGCACTCTAAGTTCAACTGGGATAAGCATGGGCCCCGAGCAGGAACTTACCCAGCAGTCTGCGTCCTCATAGTCACTGTTGTCAGACGAACTGGGGCTTCTGCTCCCTCCTTCCTCCGGCTCGAAACATCGAGAAATCTCCTCCCCCCTCAAAACAGGTTCTCTTTTCTTGCTAGGAGGCTTCTCAGTTATTTTCTCCCTCCGGGAGGGCGGAGCAGTGTGGGTCATCTTGACTCGGCAATTCACAGCACGGTGCCCCCCTCCCACAGCAGAAGCAGATGGAAGACTTGGGCTTGCCTGTGAATCCTCCCCTTCCCCCTTTTTGCACCTTTGGGAAGGGAGATTTGGTGGGGGGAGGGGAATCCTCAGCTTCTCTCTCTTCCTTGTAACGGAGTCTAGCCAAATCAACCTCAACATCTGCAGCATGCTCGTACCAAGATTCTAAGCAGCGGGGGAGTCTCCTGTTTACACATTGCTGATAAACGTCTTTGTTCAAGCCATCCGTGAAACTATCTAATAAGGCCTCTTCAGACCATCCTCTCATATAAGCTGACAATTCTTGGAATTCCTGTAAATATTCAGGCACAGTCTTTTTCCCCTGTCTGAGGGTGGTAAATTTAATTCTAGCCCGGTGCTCGATGAGAGGGTCATCAAAGCGTCTTCTCATGGCTACCATAAAACCATCAAAATTCCTCAGGAGAGGGGAGTCACTATTATGTAATCCGACCATCCATTCAGCTGCTTTCTTCTCTAGAGCCATTAACACTATTCTTACTTTAGCTTCATCAGAATCCAGGTCAGGCCCATATATTTGCATATAATTCCAAACCTGAATTATAAACAACCCCAATCCACTGGGTTCTCCATCATATTTTACGCTTAAGGGTGGGAACTTAGCCATCCGACGTCGCCTGCCCCCCCCCACTATCGGAATGTCTCTAGCTGCAGGGGGAGAGATCGGTGCTGGGTCTTCTTGTGCACATTCCCCTTTGGCCCCCCAGTCTCCCTTAAGCTATGCAACGGGTACCTTCTCTCTAGTTTCTCCGCCAGTCCTCTTTCCACACCACTCTCTCGAGCCCGGCGTTCGCCCCACACCTCTTCGAGGAGTTTCATGGTTTGGGACATCTTGTAGTCTTCCACCTTAGATCCATGCCAGTCAGCAGCTGGTTTCCTGGGCCTCCTCCTCGTGACTCCAGTTAGTGGTTCATCAGGTTCCTCTTCCTGTCCCACTCCCCAAGTCCACCTGGGTCGAACAGTAGGTTCCTCCACTTTCAGTTCGGCCAGCATTTCTGTTAATGATGGAGCTGCTGTTACTCCCAAATCTTCCTCCTGGTCACTGCCGTGTAAAGACATTTTTTTTCTGTGAGGGCCCCCCCCCCTTGGAAGGTGTTCGCTCCGGGTTGGGTGTGAGGTGAGACTCAGCTTATTGTCAGGTGCTCCTTCATTTAATAATCAAGAAAGAAACCACTCAACTCCATGCTTAGAATTAAGTGTACTTTTACTAATTACAAACGATGAGTAGCAAAGCAAAGCTGAGTCTGAGTAAAAAGGCGCAAAAGCAATAGATATCATGTATAATTCAATCCCCTCCCCTTGGCACCCCATTTCATAGTCCAATAATAATTCACCCAACCGTCAGGTGGGAGATGTCTTCAAAAAGCATCATCAGGGTGGAATGCTGGACGCTTGGCCTTGGCTGGAAACTCCCTTCTTCCACATGCGCAGATAGATGGTCAGGACAGCTCCTAATAACAATCCTCCAGTACATAATGATTCCCCTCCCAAATACCATGCCCCCCTCCCCATTTCAATGGCAGCCAAAAAGCAGCAGCGAAGCAGAGACTGACAGTACTTTTTAACATATTGTAAAAACTAATGTGTATTGCTGGTCTTTCACCGTAATAAAGATTTACTTATCCTGAAACCAGTGTTTATCAACCTTGGCTGCTTAACAGGGGAGAACTCCCAGAATTCCCCAGTCAGCATGGGGAAGTCAGCATGATGGTTGGGGAATTCAGAGTTGACATCCAAATTTGTCAAAAGTGAGAAGCGTGTCCTTAAAATGTACATAGGTAACTTTTTTGGTCTTTAGCCATTTAGACTAATGGCTCTTTCATGCCTGTATATGTATGCTACCCTGGGATTCAAAGACCCATCATTCCGCTCTGCCACAGATGACATTCCGTGCATAGCAATAGCAATTAGACTTACATATTGCTTCATAGTGATTATAGCACTCTCTAAGTGGTTTTCAGAATCAGCATATTGCCCCAGCAATCTGGAAAGATGGAAGGCTGAGTCAACCTTAAGTCGATCAGGACCAAACTCCTGGCAGTGAGCAGAGTCATTCTGCAATACTGCATTCTAACCACTGCACCACTATGGCTCTTGCATCCACCTTACACATAAACTCACCCTCCATCCCTAATTCCTATACACACTAATCTCTTTTATTCAGAACTCTTGGTACAAGTACAGTCTGTCCAACAGCTAGTTTATTAGGCAAGAAAGCCAGCTGGTTAACCTATGGTTAATGAGCCAGAGACTGCATTTCCCTGTGGGTTAAACATCTGCAGTGTTTGGCTTATCATTCCAATTCTTAAAACTTGGAAAACTGACAGCTGAATGTTTGAACTGAGCCTCTTAAAACAAAGATTACTTTTTGTGCTTTTATCATTAGATAAAAGGATCCATGATTATACAACCTCACCCTTGGGACTGCTGCAGAGTTAGGAGCCGTCACATCAGGTGGACGCAAGAAATGATCCAGTGTCCCTTGCCATGTTGATTTTATTAAGCTGCAGGTTTCTGTTAATTTCTCATCATATCTTTTTTTCTGTCTCAATATGACCACAACTGAAACCAGAATTTCCATTATTAAGGAAGGCAGTTGTTAAGTGAGTCCCACCCAATTTTACAACCTTTTTTTTTGCCACGCAAATCACCCAAAGTTGTTATATTAATTACACAAATCTGGCTTCCCCCATTGACTTTGCTGGGAAGCCACCTGGGAAAGTTGCAAATGGTGTTCACATCATATCAGTACACTGCAATTGTCTTAAATATATGCCACTTGCCAAGCGTCCAGACTTTGTTCACATGACTGTGGGGATGCAGCAGTGGTTATACGTGCAGTTGTAAATCACTTTTTCCAGCACCACTGGCGCTTTGACTGATCACTAAGCAAATGTTTGCAAGTCGATAACCCCCTGTAATTGAATTTGGCCCAAAGGAAGATGCTGGTATTTCCCCATTTTATTTTCTTCTTTCTTTACAATAAGATTAATCAGTCATTCATGGATATCATATTGATTCTAAACAGCCCCAAAGTGTTCTGATTATTTCTAATATATATAACTTGTTAGTTCCCAGGATTCTGTTAATTCCTCATACCCTTTTTCTGTGTCAATATTTAAATTTGGCCCCAAAACAAATTCTAATATTTTTCTCATTTTTATTTTCTTCCTTCTTTTTTGGTAGGGTTTATCTCATTCAAGAATGCCAAATTGATTCTAAACAGCCCCAAAGTGTTACAATGGGTTCTAATATATTACTTGCAGTATAGCTAATTTCAAAAAAATGAAAGAAAATTGGGAAAGAAACAAGGGAAAAGGCAGTGTGCTTTTTGGGAGAGAGTGTCTGTGTGTCAGCCGGATCTCCAGCATGGGCTTTTCCTTTGATGCATACTTTCTATCGGCTGCCATAGTAACAGGGTGCGGGGGATGGCATTGGGGTTAGGGAAGTGAGCTGGTGTGATGAAGGCAGTGGTGGGTTTCAATTTTTTTTTACTAACGGTTCTGTGGCCGTGGCTTGGTAGGCATGGTGTGGCTTGGTGGGTATGGCAGGGGAAGGATACAGTAAAATCTCCGTTACACCTCCATTTCAGGGAAGGTTACTGCAAAATCCCCCTTTCCTCCTGATCAGATGGGACTTGGGAGGCAGAGAATAGATGGGGGCAGGGCAGTCAGAGGCGGTATTTACCGGTTCTCCGAACTACTCAAAATTTCCGCTACTGCTTCTCCAAAACTGGTCAGAACTTGTTGAATACCACCTCTGGATGAAGGCTCATGTGAACTAAAAGAGAGGTTTGCTCTCAAGAATTACTGTGCTGCTGACTGTACACCCAGTCAAGGCCAACCATCCTAGAACTCCAGATGGACAAATGCATTTGAAGATGTGCTCCACATGACACTATGCAGGACATGGATTGGACATTCAGCCTGGGTCCCTGGGGGGAGAGATTTTGGGGAAACTTTCAATATGTAACTTTTGCGCCTTTTGGATCAGATCTTGCTTTCCATTTGCTGCTATCATTTCAAACTCAGTAAAAGTACCTCTTCTCTACTACAGTGGATATGAGGGTTTTCTTTCTTGGGTTTTGAATGGAGGCAGGCCTGACAGTGCTGTTTAAAGTAGTTCCAGTACAGCATAATATTTCATCTGGTCAATGAACTCCTCCTTTAAGAAAACTTTCTCAATAATAATAAAATTTCCTCTAGGAGATAAAGTTCCATTACTAGTGAAATATGGGAAGGAAGTGTGATATTGTGTCCGCATAACTATTTTAGAATTAATTCTGAACTAAATATTTCAAATGTAAGAGATCAGAAAAGTTTGTCATTAAATATTTGCCATGCTTGATTTTAACATTGTCTGCTGGCTTAACTACATATTTTCTCTTTGCTCAGTAACATGAATAGCATTATTTAGGAAGTTCCACTAACTCCGATGTGGCCACCAGAATTAGACTAACAATGAAAAATGTCTACCAGTCTGAAAGTATCTGTTCCAAGAAGAAACTGAAGGATTTCAGGGAAGGACAATAGATAAGTGAAATTCCTGATGAAAAGCATCACATGTTTATCCCTTCTCCTCATTCTTCCTTTATCCCGTAAGGTATCTTAAATAGGTGTTGTTAGTTGCAAAGTCATGTCAGACCCTTTGCGGCCCCATGGACAATGTTCCTCCAGGCCTTCCTGTCCTCTACCATCCTCTGGAGTCCATTTAAGCTGATGCCTACTGCTTCGGTGACTCCATCCAGGCATGTATTCAATAGGAAATGTTTCTCTTCTTTCTTCAGTATTGATATAGGACTTTTCTAAAGATTTTGTATTTGTAGAGTATCTGGTAAATAGGCTTCCTAAAAGTGCAGAGATATACAATGTGTGTCTCTGTGTGTGGAAGATTGTAAACCATCTATTAACAGATCTGAATGTTATTGTCCTTATGAAAACATGAACAGCAGCTAAATGCCACAGTGCTTTTTTGACAACTTGCATAGCAGGGTGAACAGCTTAAAATAAGTGCCAGTGTATAAAATTAACTAGCATGCCTTCATCTGTTTACCCAAGCTTGCCAGATACTCCCAGAGACACACAGCTTAACTTCAATCGCCAGAGTTGTAGCAAGTCACCCTGCAAATGAAAACATGAAAACATATTTTCCCTTCACAAAGCCTCTATTATCGTAGTTGCAATGCACAGAAAGTTTTTTTTTTAAATCTAGCTGCTCAGATTAATCTGCATATATATTGACAGGTATAGATCAATCTTCTGCTCTTGCAATCTAACAGACTCTCTAGAACAACTGACATCAATTTTAATGAATGCAGAAAAGAATGCTTAGGTGATAGATAGATAGATAGATAGATAGATAGATAGATAGATAGATAGATAACTTTCCAATGCTAAAATGGTGTAAAATGATGAATGATGTAAAATGAAGCAATGACTCAAATAATGCAGTCTAAGTCAGATACCTCAGAATCTAATGATTGATGGATATATTGCAATTATTCCCTCCCAACTGAATCAACTCTCACATACTAGTAGTAACTTATTAGCATAGTAAGAATGAAGGATCTAATATAGGTTAATATTCTCCCCGGTTTCTTTTAATTTTCAGAGATCTTTTTATAACACAGGGAACATTCAAGGGTCATTTTATGCCTTGCAGCTACTGTCTACAAAACAATATAAAACAATTCCTCCCCGCAAGATAGGAACAAAGGTTTCCTTTAAAAGCTACTGAAGACTTATTACCTTTCTTTGTGAAAACATGATTTATTTGTGCATGTGTAGGAGAAGATTCTGAAGGTCAGCCATCTGAAAAGCAGTTTATATTCCATCAGATTTTCAAGGGCCATTGAAATTTCTGAACAATTCAACCATCTCTGTATTATTCCTTGCATTTAATTAACATGGTTGTTAGGAACTGATGAGTCCTTTAGATATTATCTGATTACTAATAACCAACCCTATAAAGATTGCCAAACTCAAGTTGTTCAACCAGTTGCAGGTTCAAATGTTTGTTTGTTTTAAAAATTTTATTTTTAAACAACCATAAAACAAACACAGACACACACAAAGTATAAAAACCATCCTCGAATTTCCTACAGTGTGTCGATTGGTTACCAAGCTTTTGTGCCTCCTCACAATAGTTTTCACTTGCAATTTACATAAAGTCTCGCATCATCAATCTAGCATATATGTATACAATTATTATGATTATTAAACATTCATTGACTATAGCTATTATTACATTCTTTTTATGTGAAATATTCTAAGTTTAAAATAAAGTTATATTATGGCATTTCATTACATCATCCTGAAATCATCCAGTAATATTACATCTTTATATTCTATTCTATATAGAATTATTTATCTTTTATGACAAAGCTTTTCAACATCATCTCCATAGTCCTCACTTACAATTTATATAAAATTCCATATTATCAATCTAATGTATATCTATGCATTATTATCATTTGTAATCATGTATTTGACTATAAACTATTATTATTTTGTCTTATACATAATACTCAAAATTTAACTAAGTTTAACTTAATTTTTATTATGACATTTCATTTCATCATCCTGTATCCTTCCAGTAGTAGTGTAGTCCTATATCTTTTGCCATTTGTAGCATTTGTATTCTAATTGTTTTCTTTTTTTTTAATTAAAGTTTTTTTAATTTTTGATTTAAAACAAATACAACATCCTTCTTTACATGCTATAGAAAGTGTATCAGTTGGTTACAAATAGACTTTTGCGCATCTCTTCCACAGTCAAGAAACATAGTTCATGTTAGCTCGAGCATTTTAACTCAAATATTCGTACATGTCACCATCATCATATATCCATTTTCATTTGACTATAATTATTATTTAAAAAAAAGATAATGGTAATAATAATTTTTGTTTCTTAAACAATACATGCCCACACCAGTAACATTTTCCCCATATTAGTTAACATTTAACTGTATATATTTTATTTTATTTTTTAATAGTAACAATTATTGTGATTAATAACCTTTGTATATGGTCTAAAAATATTTCCAACCTTCCCTTCTCATATCCAATTATTATTTATCATATCAACTCCACATTATATACATTACTATCAATATCAATTATTATTCAGCTATATCTATTACAAATAAGAGTAATTAGATTTAGCTAGTTTCAAATTGTATTCTTCCATCTATCAGCCTATGTCTCTCTAATAACAAAACCTTCTCAATCCTAATGGCTTTCGTAGAACAGATTTACCAAATGTTTTTATAAGCAAGTCAAAGAGGGATATCTTCGCACCTTTTTACTCAGGATGCCTCTGATGAAATAATAACGTTGTCCCAGGCTTGTTAAACTTTTCAATTTGTTTTTAATTCTCAAGGGTGGAATTATAAATTCTGCAAATGATGTTTCATAAAGTGTAGATTCTTTAATGCTTCTCATTCCTTCTGCGCTCTGTCTTTTAAAATAAATCTTCTGTAAGGCTGCATCTCTTTGTCCCTCTGAAATAACCCAGACGCCCTGCGTGTCAGCAAGTTGAGAAGCTTCATTTCTCACCTTCTTCGTTTGTATTTCAGGAGCATTCAAACATTCAACGTTCTCACTTTTTCCTTCAAATTTTAATATCAAATGGTCCAATTTTTTTCCAAATCTTTCATATGAGTCAAACAGCTTTTGAAATGCAGAAAAAAAACATCTGAAACGAACTTTTCGGAGTATGTATCGACGCCATGTTGTGACGGAGTCTAAAATATTTGCAAGTAAGAACACGCTGGAAGCTGTGCAATCTTATCTGATCTTAGACCAACACAGTCAAGCAATAAAAGTGTCAGATCGTAAAAAGCCAATTTATAGTAGGTTAATTTACAGCCCACTTAAAGAGAGTCAGAGAAAGTATTAAAGTAGATCTTTGAAACATCTAAGAAATAGGGTAACCACCGGCCATAAATCCATTAAAAAAAAAAACCAATTCGCCGCTAGATTCTTCTGTTCTTTGGTTTCAATTAGCTTAGATTTTAGTGCGGACCGTCTCTCTTTGAGTAATAAAATCAGCTTACCAGTTGAAATCACTTCTACCATTCTTAGGGGCTACCTGCAGTTTCGGTTAGCATACAGCTAATCCAGAAGGAGTTGGCAAAAGGGGTTGAATTCCGAGCCCCCCCCGAGACCTGCGAACATCTCTGAGGTCACTGGATCTCCCCAAACCTTCACTGTCTCTTTGGAACAGCTAGGATCGAAAACGACCCGTCCAAAATTCCTTCGGAATAGGGGAATTTCAGGAATAGCCTGAAACTCCGTCTTCTCACTGCTAAGCCCCGCCTTCTTCCCATTTTCTTGAAAAGACTTATGTGGACTTCTCTTGGCAACTTGTTATTCATTGCATACAAGTGAAATTCGAAAAATTAGAATATCGTGTAAAAGTTCATTTATTTCAGTAATGCAACTTAAAAGGTGAAACTAATATATGAGATAGACTCATGCATATGTACTCAGTACTTGGTTTGGGCCCCTTTTTCAGCAATTTCTGCCTCAATGCGGCGTGGCACTGCTGAGGTGTTATGGAAAACCAGGATGCTTCAATAGCGGTCTTCAGCTCTTCTGCATTGTTTGGTCTCATCTTTCTCTTGGCAATGCCCCATAGATTCTCTATGGGGTTCAGGTCAGGTGAGTTTGCTGGCCAATCAAGCACAGTAATCGCACAGTCATTGAACCAGGTTTTGGTGCTTTTGGCAGTGTGGGCAGGTGCCAAGTCCTGCTGGAAAATGAAGTCAGCATCCCCATAAAGCTTGTCTGCGGAAGGAAGCATGAAATGCTCTAAAATCTCCTGGTAGACGGCTGCATTGACCCTGGACTTAATGAAGCACAGTGGACCAACACCAACAGATGACACGGCTCCCCAAATCAACACAGACTGTGGAAACTTCACACTGGACTTCAAGCATCTTGCAGTGTGTGCTTCTCCATTCTTCCTCCATACTCTGGGTCCTTGGTTTCCAAATGAGATGCAAAAGTTGCTCTCATCAGAAAAGAGGACTTTGGACCATTGAACAACAAACCAGTTCTGTTTTTCTTTAGCCCAGGTAAGACGCTTCTGATGTTTGTTGTTCAGGAGCTGCTTGACAAGAGGAATACGACATTTGAAGCCCATGTCCAGGATCCGTCTGTGTGTGGTGGCTCTTGATGCACTGACTCCAGCTTCAGTCCACTCCTTGTGAAAGTCCCCAACACTTTCAAATGGCCTTTTCCTTACAATCCACTCCAGGCTGCGGTCATCTCGGCTGCTTGTGCACCTTTTTCTTCCACACTTTTCCCTTCCACATAACTTTCTATTAATTTGCTTTGATACAGCACTTTGGAAACATCCACCTTCTTTTGCAATGATCTTTTGAGGCTTTCCATCCTTATGGAGGGTGTCAATGATGGTTTTCTGCACAACTGTCAGGTCAGCAGTCTTTCCCATGATTGTGATTCTTACTGAACCAGACTGAGAGACCATTTAAAGGCCCAGGAACCCTTTGCAGGTGTTATGGCTTAATTAGCTGATTAGAGTGGGATACTTTGAGCCTAGAAAATTGCACCTTTTCACAATATTCTAATTTTCTGAGATTGTGGATTTGGGGTTTTCATGAGCTGTAAGTCATAATCATTGCAATAAATCACGGCTTGAATTATCTTGCTTTGCATGTAATGAGTCTATCTCATATATTAGTTTCACCTTTTAAGTTGTATTACTGAAATAAATGAACTTTTGAACAATATTCTAATTTTTTGAGTTTCACCTGTATCTTGTAAAGATTTGAAACCCTCCATCTGTTCCTTCCATCAGCTTGCCTTTAGTTATCACTGGTGCTTCTGTCAAAGTTTTTCTCATTATTTCTGCCAGATTTCTTCCCTTTTCTTCTTCCATATTTTGAAGTCTGAGATAGAGTTCCAGTTTGTCAATCTCTCCTTTCAATTTTCCACTCCTATCATTTTCCTCCATGCTCGATTTACTTTCAATGTCAATAATTTTCTTATCACTGTTCATATTTTCCTTCAATTTTTTGAACTCTATCCTCAAATTTCATCATAGTTTTGAAAATATTCTCAAATCTTCCCTCCATTCTTTCTGTTATTTGTTCTATAATCTCACATCTCTTTTCAATGTTTTCTGTACTTATTTGTAGTTTTTGAATTTCTAGCATAATTTGTAACGTTAATTCCTTTTCTTCTTCATGTTGCACCATTTTTCCAAGTTGTAAACACTGCCACTAAGACACCCAAGGCTTTTTGCTAGGTTTCAAACAGATTCACTGTAATCTTTCAAGTCAAGGCTTTCTTTTTACTCCAGTCCAGCTACTGATAGTACTCCAAAAGAGGACCTGCATAAACAAACCGTGCTGTTCCCACTGTCCCATTCAATAAACAATGTCAGAGACCTTGAGATATAAGATGTTTTCAAGCCTCCAGCCTCTAGGTGGCAGTGTTACTTCTTTTTCCTCTGTTTTTACCCGTCTCTTTAAGTTCTGAAATTGAGAAAAGAAAAAAAATGCTTAAAAGGTATGATCCAGCCGAGCATTGAAAAAAAAGAGATTCTTGATCCACAATGCAAAAAATTGGGAAAAATAGAAGAAGAAGGAAAAAAAGACCAGTCCGATTTAAAAAGTAAGAGGCATTTGTAAAAATTCCATCCATTAAAAAAAATGAAATTAAAGAAAGAAAGATAACACATTGATTTTAATCCAGGCTTAATTCGCCGCTTGCTCTTTTCTGTCTTCAATTTTAATTTTACTCTAAGTCTTTTTGGGTGTTTTCTTCTCTAATATTAAAATTTATCTCACCATTTCGACACACTCTCTCTCCTGCTTTTCTTCCGTTCAGGGGCTGTCACAACTTTGTGCAGCTTCAATGGCTGCTTCTCTTTCACTGGAAAAAAGGGCTTCTCCTGGATCAATCAGGGACTTTGTGATGTCCCTGAGATCAGCAAGATGTGCCCTTCTCTATCACAGTCTCTATGGGATGGTTTAGGTCCAAAAGGACCGTCCAGAAGCAGAGATATCGACAGCAATCCTGAAGTTCCAAGATTGCATGTTATGCCGTCACGACGTCAAGTCCCGCCTTTTCCAGGTTCAAATGTTGAACTATTTATTATTAATACTGTACAGATAGTCCTCAATTTACAGTTGAACAGTTCAACTGTAGCTATAGTGGCATGTTTGAAGCTACAATGGCACTGAAAAAAGTGACATAACCATTTTTCACAGTTATGACCATTGCAGCATCCCCATGGTCACATGATGAAAATTCAGACATGGCAGTTGATTCATATTTATGACAGTTGCAATGTCCCAGGGTCACGTGGTCATCTTTTGTGACTGTTAAAGCCAGATTCAGTTAACAACCATGTTGATAACAATTGTAGTGATTCACTGAAGAGCTACAGGTCGTAAAATGGGGCAAAATTCACTTAACTGTCATACTTGGCAATAGAAATCTTGGTTCAATTGTGGTTGTAAGTCAAGAACTGTATTGATAGACCAGCCTAGTATCTTCCAGTTGTGATGGATTACAAAGCATACAATTCCCAGCAGACATGTGAAGATAAGCATGTATGTGTGCATGCATGTTTATTTTGATACACATAAAGAGAGACATTTTGACAATCCCACTTTTTTTGCTTTGTCTGGAAAGAATAGTTAGCAGGGGTGGGCTTCAAAAATTTTAGCAACGGGTTCTCCGTCAGGTTGTGGGGTGGGCATGGCCATAGTGGGTGTGGCCTAGTAGGCCTCCTGCACCATGGTGGGTGGGGTGTTTTTGCCCTCCCTGGGCTCTGGAGTCTCTGGAGGCTCCCGGAACTTCCGGGAGGTCCATTTTTAAACACTCCCTGGGCTCCAGAGGCTTTTTTCGAGCCTCCGGGAGGATGAACGGTCTCTGTCTCTGTGTTTGTGCAAAAGCTGAGCTTTATTGCTGTGTGTGTGTGTGTGTGTGTGTGTGTGTGTGTGTGAGCCCCCAAGTCACTGGGTGGTCACAGGAGGGCTCTGGGCCGTGTACCATGGGGCGCTGAGAGCTGCGACCCCCCCCTTTACATTGGAGAGGGGCACCAGCATGGAAGAGGCTCCTGGAGGAGTGGTTGGTCGGGGCTCGCTCGGGCATCAGAACGGGTGGTTGGTGGTCACCATTTTGGAGAGAACGCCCATTTTGGAGATGCACATGGCTGGAGCGTGAGGATCAGCACTCCTTTTACAGCTCTCCTCAGGCTACCCTACATTTATAATGTGACCTGGTCCTCCTCTGTGTCCTGGTGTCGGTCCGCACAAATGGATCCGGTGTCGGCGTTGGCACCATAGGTGCCGGAGTTCCTCCAGGATGGCCCGGAGAAGGATCTAGCCCCCAATACTCTCAGAGACAGGTTTCGGCATTGGCCCCAGTCCTCAGGAGGTGGGCTCTCGCTTCCTAGCACAGCACCCAGTCATTAAGAGGTTTCTCAGAGCAGCTGCTAATCCTAGCCCCCCCCCCCGTGGTGCACCAGTTTCCTACATGGGACCTTCCCACAGTGCTTCAGGCACTGATTGAGGCTCCCTTTGATCCTTTGAGGATGGTGAGCCTTCAGTTCCTAACCCTTAAGATTGTGTTCCTGGTGGCAATTACTTCCGCCAGGCCTGTATCCGAGCTCAATGCGCTGTCATCTAGGGCAGAACTGTGCACCTTTTACGACAACAGGGTTGTGTTCAGGCTTGACTTTTCCTTCTTGCCTAAGATTTACTCTCCTTTCCATAGGGCTCATGAGGTGGTTCTTATGGACTTCTGTCTGGCGCCCTCTATGGAAAGGGAATGGTCCTGTCACCGCCTGGACGTGAGAAGGGCACTGCGTATTTACCTGAAACACACTTCTCCCTTCAGGAGGTCAGAGGAACTCTTCGTCTCTTTCCAGCCTTCTACCCTAGTGGCAAGGGTGTTACCAGCTACCATTGGCAGATGCAGGCTAGCCATCACGAGGGCATATGAGGCATGCAGGCTTCTGGTGCCAGCTGGCATCACGGCACACTCCACCAGGAGCGCGGCCACATCTGCAGCCTGGTCTACTCAGGCACCCATCGAGGATATTTGTAGGGCTGCCACCTGGGCTTCGCCTTCGCCTTTCATCAGGCATTACAGGCTGGACCTTATGGTTCATCTGAGACCTCTTTCGGTAGGAGGGTACTGCAGGGAGTGCTGGACACTCAAGGGGCTCAGGCCCAATGATTCCCTCCCATGGACATCTAGCTTTGGTATGTCCCATCAGTGATTCCTCCCACAGGCCACTTTGGAGAATATCAGTTGGTCTTAGCTGAACTGCATTTCTCAAAGGTCCCGTGGGATGAGTCATTTCCCACCTGTGTTAGTGCACTGGTTAGAGCATAGGGTCTTGAGCCAGGTTAGTGGTTTTTGGTCAGTCAGGGTCTGGGGGGTTTGGTGTTGTTTTTCCTATACCCTTCCTTCCCAGGTTTCTCTTTGGAACATTGACCTTCGATTAAACTGGAGCCATGCAGAGGAAGTAGAGGGGAGTGGCCTCAACTTTAACCTCAGCCTCTGGGCAGATTGGACGTGAGAATAACCATCAGTGACTCATCCCACAGGACCTTTGAGAAATGTAGTTCAGGTAAGATCAACTGACATTCTTTTGCCTGTAGAATCTTCTTGTGTGCCATGATAATATTTCAAACTTCCTCCATATCTTTATTCTGGACTCTATACAAACACTTTGAATGGAGAACTTTCTTTTTATAGCCATCTGTTGCCATCTTATGGTCTATCTGGAGAACTAAATTTCCTTTTTCTTTTTCTAATTAAACTGGCACTATGTTTTCCATGAACTGGAGAGACCTACAGTTTGTGTAACACTGAATGTTTCTATTTAATATTTACAATTAAAAGGTATTTTTCCATATATTTTTTTAATTTTTGCCATTTGATTTTTTTTTCAAATAAAGTTTGATTTTGCTCATCTCCTGTGAGATTGGCTTATTTGCCATAGGTGGAGGGAAGGACTGAATTCTCTAGTCATGTCTCTATGTGACAAGGTCAAGAGATAGCAGCTAAGAAATTTTGGTTTGGATCTTTCAATTTCCAGAACTGTACACAGTGTGAGATCCTAATCTTTCTCAGATACTAGAGTTGGGGATGGAATTGAGGCACTTCATGGAAGACTGGTGGCAACAGGAAAAACCTAGTTGCTACCCTAAAGCAAGAACTGGGATCAGAATATGATCCAAAAAAACTTCATGGAGGGGAAGTTTCATTCCTCTAGCCTTCTAACCTGTCTGTTTCAGCTATCTGCTGTATGCCAGAGGTGGTATTCAACCAGTTCTGACAGGCTCTGGAAACCGGTAGCAGAAATTTTGAGAGTGGGGAGGGTATGGGGATTTTGCAGTATCTTTCCCTTGCCATGCCCACAAAGCCATGCCCAAAGAACCGGTAGTACAAATTTTTGAATCCCACCCCTGCTGCATGCCTATTCAAAACTCACTTCTTGGAAATGATAGAAGTGAGCTGTGCTACCCATTTCCACTTCTTGGAAATCCATAGCTGTGCTACCCATGGTAAGGAACACTCCATTTGAAATGGCTAGATGATAATTTTGGACTAGATAATATATTCCCTTTGTTACTAACTCAGATCAGCAGGAAATCACAACTTGTGTGTCTAAGCATGCTATTGCCAGCAGGACTTTGTATCATGACATTTAAGTTCCATGTTTTTGTGAGCACTTGTAGAGAATGGAGAGTAAAGTTGATGACCTTGATGGAGATATGCCAGATCCATTCCCAGAACTACTTGAAAAAGTTGTGGCAATTGATGGTATGGTTAAATATATCTTGATGATGCAAAGACTGTAATACAAAATGCCATCTTAACTCATAAAACATTTAATTATCACTGGGAGATAATTCAGTATCTGACATAATAAGAGGGACTGACAGAATAGGAGGAGCTGCAGATCTTCTTTATAAGCCAGTTGGTTTTATTCTAAACAGACTGATTACAAAAGTCTTAGATAATTTCTCTTTTCTAAACTATGCTTCCAAACCAGGATGAATCATTCTCTTAAAAAATATGACCTGATGTTTGTTAACATTGCCATTTCTTTCAATAATCAGTTGAGTAACCACACACTTTGCCCACAAAACCTACATGGGATTTGGCATGTTTGTGAATGCCAGTTATAGTGTGCTTGACCAATGCTGGCTGGGGTATTCCGGGAGTTGCGATCCACACATCTTAAAATGGTTAAGGTTGAGAAACACTGAGTTAAAACTTTTGGGATTTTTTATAATACACTTTTATTATTATTTATTTTGTGATACTGTTTTAACTTTATTTTATTTAGTAACTTTGGATCATATTCTTTTTCTTTTGTAATAATTTAAATGGTTTCAGGCTACTGTTTTAAATTGGAATTGCAGTTTTTAACTATAAACTGCATCGGGATAGTTTGAATGAGAAGCAAACCTGTTTTAAACAAACACATTTTAGAATCCTGTCCTGACATGACAGGATTAATTTCATCATGGTTTTTTTGCTGGGAGTCTGCTAATAGGCAAATGTGTTTTTATGTGTTTTTATGTAAAAGATTTTCATCTGTGGCTTTTGTGTGTGTTATTTTATTTATATTTCTTTTTTTCCCTATTAAAAAATCACCAAATTTTATGAAATGTACAAGTAAAACTAACAGTCAGGAAAAAAGGTAAAGAAGAAAAAGAGAAATAGAAGTACAGACAGATATAAAGAAAAAGAAACGAAAGCAAAAGTATACACAGGACAGAGGTGGGTTCCTACAGGTTTGCACTAGTTCGGTAGAACCGGTTCGTCAAATCTACCGAACCGGTTAGAAGAGATTCCACCAGTGGACCCGAAAAGCAGGCCACACCTACAGAAAAGATTTCAAAAATTTTTGAAACTCACCACTGATACAGGACAAAGAATGACTTCTGACTTCTTCTTCCAAGGTTTTTTTAAAGTGTTTCTTTAATCTGTACTTCCAATTTAATCACATTTTGAATAACTGCTGTTATGCTTGATCAGTTTTTCAAAATGTGAATATCATTTTCATTTCATCCAAAATGTTAAATAATATTAACTAATAATCAGGAATGAATTTAATAATACAATCAATACAGTAACAATCTTAAAAAGCAATTTAGAACTATTTCAAAGTGTTTGGCTATCTGATGATTAGGTACAGGAAAATCCGGGGAATATCTGGATCAACAGGCACTTAAATGTTTGCAAGCCACCAGCCTGACCAAAGGAGACTGAAGGCTCTGAACCATATATCTCCCCTAGATGTACATTTTTAATTTCAGCAAATGTCAGCAGCTGTCTAATTTAGAACTTATAATAACTTTATTATCACTCTGAATGTACACTAATTGGCATACATTAAAATGAAATTCTGTTGCATGCAGCTCTCAAACGGTCACCACCTCCAATATACACTACATAAACATGACAAAATAAATAAATACAAAATTATGCATATACACACATGTATTATATGACACAGAGAAACAATACACTCTAGTTCGGATGTATACATGTACATGGTGAAAAAAAATGAATCTTGCGAGTTTACCAGATGGATGGCATAGGGAACAAAACTATTACAGAATCTGGTAGTCCTGCTAGGAATACTTCAAAACCTTCTCTCAGAGGGGAGCAACAGAAACAGACCGTGAAGTGGGTGTGTGGGGTCTCTTAACAATGCTTTGAGCTCTAAGCACATAGTGCTTATAAGCAGTATCCTGAATAACAGGAATTGAGCTTCCTATAATCTTCTCGGCTGTCCTTACCACTCTCTGTATGGACTTTCTATCTGAGGCACTGCTGTCACCAAACCAAACAGTGATGCAGTTTGTTAAAATGCTCTCAATTTGTGCATCTGTAAAAAGTGTCCAGGGCAGGAGAAAGATGTGCTGTCCTCATCCAAAGCAGAAAATGCAGACTCTGTTTTGCACTCTTCACCAAGGATGACGTTTAGAGAGACCAATTCAGATTGTTAGTTATCTGCACCCCCAGGTGCTTAATACTGTTGACTATCTCTCCAGCTGCATCCTTGATACTGAGTGGAGTATGACTATACAGGCTCTTTCTAAAATCTACATTGATCTCCTTCATTTTATTAACATTCAGAACTAGGTTACTTTAACCAGACCCTGTCTGACCTTGAAAATTAAGAGTTCAGCTTAGTTGGCAAGGCTGTGCATGCTTTGAAAATGATCTAGAAGAAGCAGTTCAGACTTTATGAAGCACACCCCTCTGTTCAGAAAAGCAGCTTATCATTTTTCAGGCTTTAAAAAATTGGCACAACTACTTTTTTAATTGAAAATTTTAGAAAAAAAAAACTTTTACAAATGTTTACCTCGCCCCCTGCCCTCTCCACCTAAACCCCATCCTCCCCAACCTTCCCCCCCCCCCAACTTCCCAGAACCAATACAGGGTATAAATCTTTAACAAAGATGTTCTAAAATAAACTTTTAAAAAGTTGGTATGATCTTTCATTTGAGCTTTAATTCCTTTTTGTTAGGCTAAGTCTAAACAGATTATATCATTTCTTGTTTCTTCAGTCATAAACTATCTGGAATTTCTTAGTCCCATATTTATTTTGAGTATAGTCAATCCATCTTCTCCACTCCAGTTTATATCTCTCATTTGAGTGATCCTTGAGATATGCTGATATTTTAGCTATCTCTGCTAAGTTTGTTACTTTTAATGTCCATTCTTGAATAAGCACTACTACTTTTTAACAGTCACATTGACTTTAAGAAGCTGACTCTTGAAAGCAACCATATCTTTTTTTCAGGTTTACATAAAAGACTGAAAAATAATGAGTTATTTGATGCTTTTGTGAGGTCTGGAAGCCATTGCAACTCATGAAATAGTGAATAAGATACATAGGTGTATTATGCCATACCTACAACTATCTACTTTGCTGCATTCTAGATCAGCTTATGGTTCTGGATATTCCTTCAGGGCCACTCCATATAAAGTTCAAGGAGATCTCCAATCTTCTCCCACCAAAATGCTGAATCAGTTTGCTCAACTATTTGCAAACTGGTTACAGCTTGAAGAGAAAGGGAGGGAGGATATAAACACTGAAACAAATATACCATCTTTTAAATTTGTCTCCAGCTCTTTTTTCTTCAGTTCCAATTGGGTGACATCAAAAAGCAAATAAACAAGCAAACAAACAAATATTAGTGGAAATAAATAGCTAAGAATGAAGTTAGGAAGTTAATTCTGGAGCTGTTTCCTACAGTGGACCCCACAGGTACAGATCAGTTATGTCTGTGTTATCACACTGAACTTGCCTATTTTATCCTAATATGTACAATCTCAGCCAAATTCTGGGCCTGATCAATTGATTATCCATGTACTGGAGAAGCCCAGAAATATGGCTTGAATAAATCATGATTCAGATCAACTATAGATGGGGCTGTCATTGAAGCATAGTCTTAAGCAACAGTGTAGTGTAGCAAGACATGTTAGTCTGAGACACAGAGAAATCGTAAGTGGTGTTACAGAGTATTTCATTGTATTTAAAATTCCTTAGCTATACTATATCTAGTGCTTCTCTAATATTAAGAGATGAACAGCAATTATATGTATAACATTTCCAGCTGCTTTTTCCTCAAAATGGATCTCTCCCAATTTTTAAGTTGTAATATTTTTTGTTAGTTTATCAAAATATAAAATACAGAAATATGGATAGTCCAGGGGTGAAATCCAGCAGGTTCTGACAGGTTCTGGAGAACCGGTAGCGGAAATTTTGTGTAGTTCGGAGAATCAGCAAATACCACCTCTGGCTCGCCCCAGAGTGGGGTGGAAATGGAGATTTTTGCAATATCCTTCCCCCAGGAGTGGGGAGGGAATGGAGATTTTACAGTAGCCTTCCCCTGGAGTCAGGGGGGAATGGAGATTTTCCTTTCCCCAGGAATGGGGAGGCAATGAAGATTTTGCAGTATCCTTCCCCTGCCTCACCCAACAAGCCATACCCACAGAACTGGTAATAAAAAAAAATTGAATTTCACCACTGGGGTAGTCCTTGATTTACAACTGTTTAAATTACAACAGTGCTGGGGAAAAAATGACTTACGATTTTTCACACTAATGACTATTGCAGTATCCCCATGGTCAAGTAATCAAAATCTTGATGCTTCCAACTGGCTCATATTTATGACGGTTGCAGTATCCCGGGGTCACACAATCCCCTTTTGCAACCTTTTGACAAGCAAAGTCAATGGTGAAGCCAGATTCACTTAACAACTTTGGGAAAAAACCTTGCAAAATGGCCCAAAACTCACTTAATAATTGTCTCACGTAGCAACAGAAATTTCAGACTCAATTGTTGTCATGAATCAAGGACTACCTGTACAAAGAAAAATGAAAATAATGGGACAGTAGGGGAGGAAAAAGGAAAGAAGTGTAGGGTAAAGGAGTAAAAAGTACTTTTACATAATAATAAATAGCTATTTCTATAACAGCAAACCTATCTAATCAGCAAAACCCAAAATCAAAGTTTCATTTTTTCCATCTCAAGCAAAGTCCAAAGTCCCACCCAGTCCTGACCCTTTTAAAAACCTTTGATATGGAGAAATCCCAAGGTATTGGCTTTTATCACTTTCTCAAATAGTGGCATATATCTGCCCTCTGAAAGTCCATAAATCAAAATACTGACTACAGAAAAGTACTAGTAACAAGGAAACAATAATATTAGATGCAAATACAGTACACTATTGATTGCATTTATTGCTTGTCTTGTTCCATCTTTTGATCAACTTTGCAGTCTTAGCACATCATTCAAAGTCTAAAGGGAGTCTTCAGTCTGGAGAAATTTATGCATCCCCAGGGCTAAAAACATAGCTAAAGGGACCAATTGAAAAGTTGGCAACTCAACTCATTTTCCAGAAGTCCTTTCACAAGATGCGCTTCTTGCATATGCATATTACCTCATTAATGGAATTTGGGGGATGATCACAAAGATCTCATAATTTATTAGCAGTCAGCTCACAGCTCTGTCTGCCCTTAGCTGCAGAAGTAATACATATCATGTGGAAGGAAAGAGGGAAACAGAAAAGCAATTTTTCCAAGAAGTTTGAAGAAAATAAGTCAGTCACGGAAAATTAGACACTATACTATGGTGGTGAAGTGTGCAATTTATTAGAAATACACTCGAGTGTCACTTCACTCTAGAGGAAGAATTGTTGTCGTTGTGAAAAGGGATTTTTTTTTTTTACCATTCTTCCAAGATAATCTCTGTTTCCAAAACAGGCAAAGCCCTGGCAGAGCATGTATGTTTGAAGTGTGGCTACTGGGCCTTAATAGTGTATACTCTTTATTTATTCACACACACACACACACACACACACACACACACACACACCAGTGGTGGGTTCCAGATCCCGGTGCAACCGGTACAGTGCAGTGGAGCCAGGCGTCCACAACATGCACAGCGCCCGCATGCGTACTTACTGCCCACGATGCTCTGTGTCACTCCAGCTGCTCAGCGGAGCGTCACGCAGATGCCATACACTCTGTGCACATAAGCCCCAATCGGCTCAAATACAGGTAAGGAGGGCAGGCGGGCACCATACTGGAACGATACCAAGTGCTCCCAGCAGCACTGTTCCCTCTAAGCTGCGCGACCATGTGGCCGCACACGTGGCAACAAAACACCGTGCAGCAGTTTCTAACTGCCGTGCAGTGGTTTTTGTGAGGCGCCTTCCACCATAATAGGAGAGGAGAGCCAGCCTGGAGACAGCAATCAGTTCTAGATCCACAAGGCAGAAAGTAAGTAGCTCAGAGAAGGGGAGTGGGGTTGGGAGAAGGCATGGGACGGGCTCCCAGCAGCAGCTGCTCAGATTTGCCAGAGAGGGAGGGAGGGAGAGAGAGAGAGAGAGAGAGTATCTCTCCTTCCTTTAGCCCAACACTCTCGCTGGCATCCCGGCCAGATGAGAGGGACTACAGAGGGTCTCCTCAAGTCTAGGGCAGTGAGTCATTTGATGGGAAAGCTGCCTCTTGGAAGGAATGACCCGGATTGGCTCCCGCTTCATCTCTCCTGCTTCGTCTCTCCTGCCTCTTTGCTTCCCCGTTCGGTCTTTGGGCGGCAGATCGAAAGCGGAAGCCAATCTGGGTCATTCCTACCAAGAGGCAACTTTCCCATCGAATGACTCGCTGCCCTAGACTCTAGGAGACCCTCTGCAGTCCCTCTCGTCTGGCCGGGATGCCAGCGAGAGTGTTGGGCTGAAGGAAGGAGGGATACTCCCTCTCTCTCTCTCTCTCTCTCTCTCTCTCTCTCCCTCCCTCCCTCCCTCCCTCCCTCTAGAGAGAGAGAGAGTTAGTTGGTGGGCAGACTTAGCACTTTGTTAAGTTTGTTTCTCTGTGTGTTGTGCATAATATATACATGTCTGCATGGATGCAATTGTGCAAGCATTTTTTTTCCTCTTTAAAAGAATTTTTGGATTTCTCTTCACCAAACCTTTAAGACTGAAAGAGTTAGAGTTGAAATATAAAGAGATTGTCAATTGCTATACTGTTAGATTGGTAGGCAATTATGGACTATCTTGATTATATCCTCCTTAGAAAGAATATGCTACTGTATGGTTGAGAAAAAGACTTCATTCCATGGAAACCAAACAAAGTTCATATGGAAGGTTTCTTTCTATGATGGGCTTCTTGGGTCAACAGTGAATATCAGTTATCAGAAATGTAGGTAAAAAGTTAAGCAGGCAATAGGCAATTACAAAAAGGGAAGCCAACTTTCTGAATTCTGTTTCTTTGACTTAGTGACTTATAAATAGTAGACTAATGTTCTGAAAACGTGACCTAAATTTCTATATATTTTAAATAGTTGTAAAGCTATGCTGAAAAAGTTGTTCTCAAGGTATTGTGATAAATTCAATAAAAAGAAGGAAATTCTTTTGAGAGTATTGGATAGTAAATGGACAAATAAAATTACCAATCAAAGAGAATATTTGCACCTCAGGGTTGAAATGAGATGTTATCTCTTCCTCTTTCCTCTTCCTCTCTTCTCTCTCTGTCTCTCTCATCCTCTTTCTCTTTATCTCTTTTCTCTTTCTCTCTTTCTTTTCCATTCTTCTGTCACTTCTTCTCTCCTTCTCCCTTCTCTCTCCTCTTTGTCTCTTTCTGTCTCATCCTTTCTCTTTGTCTTTCTTTCTCCTTCTTTCCCACTCTTCTGTCACTTTCTCTCTCCTTCTCTGTCTCTTTCTGTCTCTCTTCCCTCTTTTTTCTTCCTCTCTTTCTCTCTCCTACTCTTTTATCACTTTCTCTCTACTGCCCAACCTGTCCCCATACTTATCTTCGACTGATCATGTTTGCAATAATTTACCTTCGTTTCTAAATAGGCACAGTTCCCTTACCGGATCCCTCGCTCACTCAAACACACACACACACACACACACACACACACACTCATGCACAAAACCATTTTTCTCCATTCCAATTCAGATCCTATAAATCAATTGCTCTGTGAAACATCTGTGAAAAAAATTCAGGTGCTCAGACATGAAAATGTGCCGCTCAAACACTATACTTTTCCACACACACTGAAAAAAAATTAGAGGGAACATTGCCCAGTAGGCACCAATATGCCTGCACCAGGGCATACCAATCATATCCCACCACTGACACACACCTATTAAAAGCAGACAAGCCAGGCCAAACTACCGCACATCTTAATCAATTTTGGTATTTGCCTTCTTTCCCCCCGCTCTTTGAAGACAATCAAAGGTGCCATTGCATGTGGGAATAAAATGGAAAAACTAAGATGATAGGGAAAATGTATCATTTATTTTACAGCTTCTGAATGGCACTAGCAAAATAAATGGGGAAGTTTGAAATTTACCCGAAAAAGCAATGTGGTTGGCTCAGAATTTCTAGCCCCAGCTTATTTGGATGTTTGACAGCAGTCTACTTTTACTATGCAGATATATAATGCACTTGTGTATAAATATATAGATACACAGATATACAACTTTGAATGAGGGTTGCTAGAATACTGCTTGGCAGCGCTGCTTTAAAATGAAGAATAACAGTCCTTAAATACATTTTTATTTTAAAAAAGTATTAAACAAGGGGATTTGCTCTTTAATATAAAGAAGGGGGGAAGACATTAAAGAAAAAGCAAAAAGGGCAAAAAAATAAAAGTAAAAAAAATTAAAAAAACAAAAGGGTGGCTTCCATTATTCTTCATAGCAAACATATAACCTCTCTCTCTAAAGTTGCATAATATTACTCTATCTATATTCTGTCTAGCCATCAAAACCATACGTTTTCATTTTTATGCAAAAAGTTTGAAACAGAATTCCAATTACCAATAAAGCAGAAGCATAACAGTCTTGAAATATTGGGAGAGAAGATGAGTTTATGGATTGGATGAATGGAGCAAAGATGCACATTCAATCCTGAAATGCCTACACTGCTTAAAGAGTGGATTTACAGTAGGAATTGTTTTGCTAGCTTAAAGCAAAAAAGTAATAATTGATGATATTAGCTGTCTCCCATTCCACTTGAAAATACTTTAGAAATGCTCGTTTCCTCTGAAACCATCAATGGTCATAAGTGTCACATGATCAAAATCCATGTCTGAAATACATGGCAACTGGCCGGTATTTCAGGCAACTGCAGCAGTGGTGGGATTCCAAAAAACTTTCTACCGGTTCTGTGGGCGTGGCTTGGTGGGCATGGCAGGAGGATACTGCAAAATCCCCATTTCCTCCCCATTCCTGGGGGAAGAATGAGAGGTGTGTTCCCAATTTTTTTACTACTGGTTCGGGCACATGCAGCAGCATCCTGGTGGGTGGAGCCTCCCACTACTGCTACTACCAGTCTGGCTGATCTGGGCCAAACTGGCAGCAACTCACCTCTGGGAAGGATACTGCAAAATCTCCATTTCCACCCATTCCAGAGGAATGATACTCTAAACTCCCCATTTCCACCCCACTCCTGGTGGAAGGATACTGCAAAATCCCCATTTCCTCCCGATCAGCTGGGACTCATGAGGCAAAGAATAGATGGGGGCGGGGCCAGTCAGAGGTGGCATTTACCAGTTCTCTGAACTACACAAAATTTCCGCTATTGGTTCTCCAGAACTGGTCACAACTGCTGAATACCATCTCTGATCTGCAGTGGTCCTGGGATCTTGTGATCACTTTATGCAATCTTCCAATAAGTAACATCAATAGGAAAGCCAGGTTCACATTGCACCTGTTTTATTAACTGAACAACTGCAGTTATTCATTTAAGAACTGTGGCAAGAAAGGCTGTAAAATGGAGCAAAACCCATTTAATAATTGTCTCACTTAGCAATGGAAACTTTGGGCTCAGTTGTAGTTGTAAGTTGAGGACTCCCTATATATTCATAAGTGCTCCTCCAACTTTTCCCCCTCCAACAATCCTCTGAAATTGTTGGTTCAATCGGGAGGAGTGGCCCAGTGTTATCCAGAAAGTAACCATGATTCTGAAGATGGACTTCAACCAGAAGTGGTATTCAGGAGATTCTCACCGGTTCTGGAGAACCGGTAGTGGAAATTTTTTGTTCAGAGAACCGGTAAATGCCACCTCTGACTGGCCCCGCCCCCATCTATTCTCTGCCTCCCAAGTCCCAGCTGATTGGGAGGGAATGGGGCAGGGGTGGGTTTCAACCGGTACGGACCGGTACAGATGGTGAAATTTATTGTGCCTTCCCATACCCGTTGGTCAGGAGGGCCCGTACCAGAACGCTCCCTCCCCTCGTTCACTCTTTCACTTGCCCTGCCCATCTGCACCATGCTGCCGAAAGGTTCTCAGAAGAAGAACCAGAAGAAGAAAGAACTGGTGAGTGGCTGCGGTGGGGTAGGGTGTAGGATGTTGGGGAACAGGGAAGAGGCAGAGGGACTGCTAGAAGAGTGTGTGTAAGGTGGTCAGACTGGCAAGGACAGCCATATTTCCTCTGTAAGTAGCTGTTTTGTTGTTTTGCGTACTTATTTTATTCTTATTTAAGTAGTAAGTACACAAAATAATAAATTTCCTTTTTTATATCTTCTTTTTGTAGGTCATTCTTTGGGGCAAAGAATTCAGTGACATTGACTTGGCCACTCCCACCCAGTCACATGATTGTCAAGCTACTCCCACCCAGTCACATAACTGCCAAACCATTCCCACTCAGTCACATAACCACCAAGCCACTCCCACAAAACAGGCCACACCTACAGAATAGATTCTAAATTTTTTTGAAACCCACCACTGGGGATTTTGCAGTATCCTCCCCCTGGTGTAGGGAGGGAATGGCGATTTTACAGTATCCTTCCCCTGCCACACACCCCAAGCCATGCCCACCAAGCCACACCCACAGAACCATAGTAAAAAAATTGAATCCCACCACTGACTTCAACCTTGGTTGCTCCACTTCTAATCCAGTATCTTAATCATTATACTATCCTGGTTTTCAACATAGACAGCTTTATTTGATAAAGCTTTTAAATGGAGGGATAAAGACGGGCTTGAAAAGCAAAACAAAATACTTCTTGAATTTTGGGGTGCTTCTCTCCTCTAAAATTGTTCTGACACTTTCTGCAATATAAGTATCCCTGGCTTTGTTTTTTGTACATGTAATGTACATGTACATTTATTAACTTATTTTATATGGGTTGTTTTTTTTAAATTTAAGGTCTGATCTGATCCGAATTGGTCGGAATGTTGGCAAGAAGCAAATATTTAACATACTGCGATGTTAAAGTATTTGTAATCTGTCTCCCATGTAACCTGTATTTACATAACTAACCTGTCTTCTCCTCCCTCTATCGGGTTCCCCTGTAATTGTTCAGCCATTCAGTTGTGACTGACACTTCATGACCTACTGAATACCAATTCGCCAGGCCTGTTAGCCAGAGAGTACTAAAAATACAGCAGCTCAACTTTTATGCAGCTAAATTAAGATTGCTGAGGAAGAAAAAAAAGTCTGCATACAGCTTCCTCTCTTTTATCTTTTCTTGCCTAGGCCACCATCCATCAACCATTCTCCATCTGGTGCCTTCCGGATATATTGGGTGACAATCATTACATCCCCAGATAATTTCACCAAAGACACAATGTTGCTAGAAGATGCCAGCTGGATACCATATTTGCATACTCACATTATGATTGCTGCTGTTTTTATTGGGGGATATATATATATATATATATATATATATATATATATATATATATATATATATATATATATATATATATATATATATATATATATATATTTTAGTGTCACAACCCTGGTAAGCCCCAATTATGGGAGGAAGCTAACTGCTTCCAACATCTGTCAATCGGCTCGTCACAATCACGACAGAAACCCAATATTTTTACTGTTGCCTTTTATTTATCAGCACAAATAAAAAACACAAATATAACAAAAAGGCAACAGTAAAAATATTGGGTTTCTGTCGTGATGGACTCTTGTGACGAGCCGATTGACAGATGTTGGAAGCAGTTAGCTTCCTCCCATAATTGGGGCTTACCAGGGGTTGTGACACTAATATATACCTTCTTCCCTGGCTTCAGCTGATAAGGAGGAGACCTGTGGCTTGATGGCTAAGACGTTTGCCTAAGATGCAATACAGCACAGGTTCGAATCCCAGTAAGGGTGTGGCTAGCTGATGAGAGCTAAATAGCTTGAAATAGATCTATACTAGTCTCCCTTTATTTATTTATCAGCACAAATAAAAAACACAAATATATATATATATATATATATAAGGTTTTTCAAAACACACTTTGACAAACAATCCAATGTTAGAGCCCACATGCTCTTTTCTTCCCCGTATAAACTATTTCAAGCTTTATCCTCACCTTAGCAACCCATTTGAGAGAAATCACCCACAGGCTTTTCGCATAGGAAGTCCTTTGCTGTATGTGAACCATTTTTAATCGCATGGAAATGAACCTGCCAGAAGGATGACAGCATTTTTCACTCCTCCAGCATCCCTCTTTTCCCCCAACTTCTTAAAAAAAAACCCAAAACCTCTGAATAATTTTAATCTACTCAGATCTAAAGTTGGCATAAATCTACTATTTGGGGTCTCGTGGCATTGAATTTCAGCAATATTTTCAAACGTCTTCTTCCCCCTTTTCTGCTGCCAGTGCCAAGCACTGGAGCTTAGTCATTGGGGTTCACTGAAGTGCACCCCAAGCTACTAAAGACAAAATATGCCAATCCAAGACTGCAAAACACTAACTTAGAGCTGATTGACTCAGAGTTTATCAAATTAACTCAATTTCCTGGATCTGCATGACTCAGTAGCCATAAAATCATCACATGCCCTGGGTTCACCAGTCATATTTGACTAAAATAGTGACAGATTTTATTTTCCTTGGCTCCAAGATCATCGCAGATGGGGACTGCAGCCAAGAAATTAAAAGACGCTTGCTGCTGGGGAGGAAAGCTATGGCAAAACTAGGTGGCAAACTAAAAAGCAGAGATATCACCCTGCCAACAAAAGTGTGTGGTTTTCCCAGTTGCAATGCATGGCTGTGAAAGTTGGACCATAAGTAAGGCTGAGTGCCAAAGAATTGAAGCCTTTGAACTATGGTGCTGGAGAACACTCCTGCAAGTCCCTTGGACTGCAATCAAACTGGTCAGTCCTAGAGGAGATCAACCCTGACTGCTCTTTTGAAGGCCAGATCCTGAAGATGAAACTCAAGTACTTTGGCCACCTAATGAGAAGGAAGGACTCACTGGAGAAGAGCCTTATGCTGGGAAGGATTGAGGGCAAAAGAAGAAGGGGACAACAGAAAATGAGGTGGCTGGATGAAGCAGTAGGCGTGAGCTTAAATGGACTCCAGAGAATGGTAGAGGACAGGAAGGCATGGAAGAACATTGTCCATGGGGTCGTGATGGGTTGGACAAGATTTCGCAACTAACAACAACAGTAACAACGATTGGGAATATTGGGAGTAAGCTAGTTAGACAAACACAAGTCTGCAATTACACAGTTTCACTGATGTGTATGTATACTGCTGTTTAAGAACCATTGAATTAAATAAAAGGTACATGGCTATCAGTGACGTGCAGTCAGGTGAGACAGGGGAGACACAGCCTCACCACTCCCATCATGAAAAGAAAAAAATGTAAAAGGAAAAAGGCGAGGGCTGAGGTCAGGCTGAGCTAGTTGCTGCCTCTCCGTGGATGACTCTGTTTAAAAAAGCCTCTAAAAAAGCACCCTCTACTATGAGGCAGGGGAACTGTGTGCCTCATCTAGTCTGACTTTAGGCGTTTTATTATTACTCGAGCAGAGTTAAGCAAGGGTTAAAAGCCTAAAAATTCCCCCTCTCATAGTAGAGGGCGCTCATTTGGGCAGGGCTTCTTCAGAGGACCCGGGGCAAGAGCAGAGTTGAAATCCTCTCTGAAACAACTGGAAAAGGTACGTGTGGGTCGGAGGGAGGGGGAGGAAGTCAAACTTCATCCTCCTGGTGCGGGGCTTTGGGCAAAGTCTGGAGGGAAGGACCCTGGCTCATTTGTGCTCTCCCTCCCCAAGTGTAGTTTGATTGCAGGCAGAACCATGTTGACTTTTCAAACCTGTAATCAGTGAATCTGGGCTGGATCCTTCCGGGGCTGGGAGAAAGTATGTGTGCTCCAGTATGGCTCTTTGACTGGCTTCCTGCCTCCTCCTGTGGTCTCCTCGCTGGTGCTCTCCCTCCAATCCAACTTTGTGTGTGTGTGTGTGTGTGTTTTGAGAGACAGTGAGTGAGAGAGGGAAGGGGGTAGGAGAGATAGTCCAATCCAACTTCTCTGTGTGTATGTGTGTGTTTGAGAGAGGGGTAGGGAGGGAGAGAGGGAGGAAGGAGGGGAAGGGAGAACAAAAAGAAAAAGAAAGACGGAAACTTCTTTCGCAAAGGAGAAAAACAAATGCTGTCGCTTTAAATCGGAACTGAGCATGCCTGGCTGTGGAATTCTGGGAGTTGAAGTCCACAAGTCTAAAAAAATTTGAAACCCACCACTGTGTCAGTGCCTCACCAGCCATAAACCTCACCACACGTCACTGATGGCTATCCACAGGTTTATATTATTATTACTTATGATTGATCACATAGTCAACCTGATGTTCAGGCTGGATTTGGCATTTTTCGTGCAAATATTGTCCTTCCCAAGGACGTGGAACAGGCAAATGTTCTTTGATGGTGTTAAAAGTATTACAGGATTCAAGCTGTTTATATGAACAAATATAATTATATGATCAAAGAAAATTTTCCTTGTGCAATTGACTGATGGTGAATTTGTCAATGCCGATGGTGTTCAAATAGTGTTCCTGATGTTTTGGAATTGCACTTCAGGCATCTATTACTACTGGTACTATTTTTGCTTTCCTTTGCCATAGTCATTCTATTTGCAGGTCTATTTCCATTTTGTGGTTTTCTCCAGTTATTTATCTTCCATTCTGGCATCTCCAGGAATTGCATTTTTTTTGTCTTATCAGCAATTGTTAAATCTGGAGTGTTATTTGGCATAACATAACATAATATGTTAGAATTCTATTCTGTTTGAATTCTAAAGTCCCAGGCCACTTTGTCTTCTTCATTTTCTGCTGCTTTGTAGTCCTATGTATCCTTGCTTGCAGGCAAATGGTATTTCTTGCAGATATTCCAATTCACGTTTGATAATACTTTGTCAGTTTACTTGCTATTATTATTCTTACCATCTGTTCACAACAATGTGAAATCACAACTGCCAGTTCTTTAGTTGATGGCTTTCATATGCATTGAGTTTTTCCCAAGAACCTAGGATACCTTAATGAATCAGTATAGTGTATGTATGGACCCAACAAGTGTGGCCATTATTATTATTTTTATACTACAATTGTATCACAGTGGCCAGTTGTTTCACTGGATTTGGCATTGGTTACTAGTCGGGCCCCACCCAGGGGCCTAGGACGTCGTAACATATTTTTGTAATATACGTCCAGCTCCAAGCAGTGCGGCTTTTTGCATTTGACTGATGGTGATTTTGTCAATTTTTAACTGTTTTAAATGTAATTCCAGTGCTTTTGGAATAGCACCTAGTGTGCCAATTACCACTGGAATTACCACTGCTGGTTTGTGCCATAGTCGTTGAATTTCAATTTTTAAGTCCTGGTATTTTGCGATTTTTTCATGTTCCTTCTCGGCGACCCTGCTATCACCTGGTATTGCGATGTCTATGATTGTGACCTTATTTTTCTCAACCAGTGTGATGTCTGGTGTATTATGCGCCAGTATTTTGTCTGTTTGTATGCGAAAATCCCACAAGATCTTCACCATCTGATTTTCGGTGACTTTTTCAGGCTGATGTTCCCACCAGTTTGTTGCTGTTTTAATATTATAATTTTTGCACAAATTCCAATGGATCATTTGTGCTACTGAATTGTGCCGCAACTTATAATCAGTCTGGGCGATTTTCTTACAGCAGCTGAGTATGTGATCAACAGTTTCATCAGCTTCTTTGCAAAGTCTGCATTTGGCATCATCAGAGGATTTTTCGATTTTGGCCTTAATGGCATTTGTTGGGATAGCTTGTTCTCGCGCAGCCAGGATTAGTGACTCTGTTTCTTTCTTTAATGTACCTGTTGTTAACCATAACCAAGTTTGTTCACTGTCCACTTTATCTTTTATTTTTTCCAGAAATTGGCCATGCAGTGCTTTGTTCTGCCAACTCTCCATTCTTGATTTTATCACATCTTTTCTGTATTCTTGTTTCGTCTGTTGGGCCTTCAGTAGATTTTTGTTCTTTACTTCAATTAATAGATGTTCTTGACTTTCTTTTAAATAATCAGCCAGTGCATGTTTTTCTTCTTCAACTGTTTGCTTCACTTGTAATAATCCTCTGCCACCCGATTTTCAGGGCAGGTATAATCTATCAGTATCACCACGTGGATGTAAACTGTAGTGCATTGTCATTAGTTTCCTGGTTTTTCGGTCCAAAATGTCCAAATCAGCTTGTGTCCAGTTAACTATACCAGCTGTGTATCTTATAACTGGTATTGCCCAGGTATTTATGGCCTTGATTGTATTTCCACCATTCAATTTAGATTTCAAAATTTTCCTAACTCTGTTGGTGTACTCTCACCTGATAATAGTTTTTACTTCTCCATGCTTGATGTTATCCAACTGCAGAATGCCTAAGTATTTGTAGGCTTCATTCTTGTTGCATTTAATTAGTTGGCCATTGGGCATTTCAATTCCCTCACATGCAGTGATTTTGCCCCTTTTTATGGATACAGTGGCACATTTTTCCATGCCAAACTGCATTGAAATATCGGTGCTGAATACTCGGACTGTGTTTGTCAATGATTGGATTTCTGTTTCTGACTTTCCATAGAGTTTCAAATCATCCATATATAGTAAATGCGAAATTTTTTCAGCTTCTTTGGCTGTTTGGTAGCCTAATTTCATTTTTTTTAAGATTACTGATAGTGGGATCATTGTGATGATGAAGAGAAGAGGTGAAAGTGAATCACCCTGGAAAATTCCTCGCTTGATATTAACCATTCCGTAGATCTCATTCCCTACTGCCAACTCAGTTCTCCATTGTTTCATCGCCTTTTCAGTAAAAGATGTAATATTTTTGCTAATGCCAGTTGTTTCTAAGCATTTTATTATCCAACTATGTGGCAGTGAGTCAAATGTCTTTTTGTAATCAATCCAGACCATATTCAAGTTCGTTTTTCTGTTCTTACAATTTTCTAATATCATTTTATCAATTAGGAGCTGATCTTTTGTGCCCCTGCTCCTTCTTTTGTTGCCTTTTTGCTCTACTGGCAAGATGTTGTTTGTTTCCAAATAATCCATCATGTTATCTGCAATAATGCCTGTGAGTAATTTGAAGGTTGTTGGCAAGCATGTTATTGGTCTGTAGTTTTCAGGTGTTGTTCCTTTAGTTGCATCTTTCTGAATCAAGTATGTTTTTCCAGTTGTCAACCATTCATCAATTTGGCCCTTTTGTAAAATTTCATTCAGTTGCCTGGCCAATATTGCATGTAAACTGGTCAGATATTTGAGCCAGAAACCATGTAATTGGTCCTTTCCAGGTGATGTCCAATTCTTTACCTTTTTTACTCAATTCTTGACCATCTCAGTTGTTATTTCTAATACTTGCATTTGTTTGTTGCCAATGCTTTTCTCAAAGTCATGTATCCACTTTGCTTCCTTATTGTAGTCCTTTGCATTTTCCCACAATTCTTTCCAGAATTCAACTGTGGCCTGCTTTTCTGGTTTTTCACTTTTGGTGTCACCATTCACATTAAGACTTTGATAAAAACGCCGTTGGTCAGATCGAAATTGCTGATTTTGTTTATATTGGATGATTCGTGCCTCATATCTTTCAATTTTTCTAGCTGTTGCTGTTATCTGCTGTTTTACAATCTCTACAGCTTCATTGAAGTTTCTTGTATCCAATCTATATCTTCTGATTAGCCGATCTATGATTTTGATGTTTTTAAGCCGTTGCTCATGCATGTTCTTTAAGTTACTAGCATCTGCCCTTAATTTTTTTATTTTTTGTTCTAATCGGATTTTCCACTTTGGCTTTGATGCTTTTTCTGTTGTGTGACTAGGTACTTTGATTTTAATGCCTAGTTCATTAGTGACTATTACAGCTGCGTTGTCCATTAACTGGTTTGTTTCCAAGATGGATCCTGATTCAATTGTTGAAAACACCGCATTAACCATTTTCATGATAGGGGCCAAAATTTTCTTAGGCACAGTTTTTAGTGATGGTAAACGTTGTCTTTCCTCATTAAGCAGAAAATGCTCCATGATCTTATCTTTCAATTCTTTTTGTTTTTGAGTTAGTTCATCAGTTGGTTCAGTGATAACTGGTTCTAATGGTGGTGGTGTTATTTCCTCCCCGAGAGCTTCTTCTGGGAGTTCTACTGTAATGTCTTTAGTTGTGTCTTGAATATCAGTTATTTCCGCTTGTGATATTGTTTTTTTGGTTTTGCAATTTGCCTGAATTTCCTGAAGTTCAACTTCACTAAACACTTTATTCTGTATAATAAATTGCCTTTGATCTGCTAGTCGTTGTTCACTAACATTTGAATCTGGATATTGTTGTTTCCATAATTCATACATTCGCTTTAAAGAGCCTCTTTTTTCTGGCTCTGAGTTGTAGTAACAGGCCATTATGGCACGGTTTTCATCCTCACTATATTTTTGTCGTTTGTTGGCTGGTCCACTTGTAGTCCACTTGTCGACAGATGTCCAGGGACCCCAACATCCGCCGCAGCCCTAGTTAACCTGCGCGACGACCGATGCAGTATAAAATTTTTATTCGTTTCTTTCACCATATTGTATGGGTTGGCGGGTTTTTTTTTTATGGGGCCAGGTTGCCAACCTGACCTCAACCCTCCTCCTTTCTCATCCGGGCTTGGGATTGGCAACGGTGGAGTTATTATTATTATTATTAATAATAATAATAATTAAATAATAAATAAATAATAAAATAATACCAGTATTATTTTCACAGTCTACCAGATAGTTCTGACTAGATTTGCTTCTGTTGGTTTTGTACTTTTGATTGGTTAGTTATCATATTCCTCTTCCTCACCTTATTCCTCATCAAGATTCAGAGGCCATCCAACATAAATTCTGAGTGGCTTACAACATAAAAAAGTAAAAGTGAAACAAACTTTTCCCCATACATATCAGGAAAAAAAATGTCAATTAAATAGAATTCTACTAGGCTCCAGCTTTCCCCAGGGCCAGGAGAACAGCTGGGTTTTCAGATTCCATCATCATCAGAGTAGAAGCCATGCTAATATCTGCAGAATTGCTGTTCCAGAAGGCAGAGATGGCACACTTCCAGGGACCTAATAGATGACATTATTGAATCAAAGGAACCCAATGCACACCCACCCAGATCATAGATGCTGCTGCTGTAATGATACAATATACTTATCTATATCAAACACAAGGAGTTTAAATAGCATATCTATCTGTTGTCTGTCCTTCTAGATATCAGTGCTTTCAATTTAATGTTGACTCCTGATGACTGCCAGGACCAGTGCCTCTGGTTTTCTTAACAATGCTTTTCAGAAGTGATTTTCCATTGCCTTCTTCCTAGGGCTGAGACAGAGGGACTGGCCCAAGGTCATCCAGCTGGCTTTGTGCCTAAGGCTGGACTACAATTTATGGCCTTCCTGTTTCTAGCCTAATGCCTTAACCATTGCACCGAAGTGCATTTCCTTAATAATCTCTACTCTCCTATACATGCTAAATCAAATACTTTTGGTTGTGAAATTCAGTGTGTCTCCAATTATTTCTTTGGATAAATAATTTTGCGTCTCTATTATTCACAAGGAAGCTGTTTAACGAAGAAACTGGATTGGAATGACGTGTAGTCTGCTGGTAGTTCCACTAGAGGTCAGACATCATACAATCAATATGAAAAATACTTAGGTAAGTGTTTGATAGAGATTCATATAAATATAAACACATGATCCAGGGCAGAAGTGACTTTTATTCTAACTATTTATTATTTTCATCAAAATATGCAAAAATGTGTCATTCTTGAGCACCATCTATTCCCAAGTTCTAATGCTGTATTTTGCTGAACATTTGTCTAGTCTGTCAAAAACAAACAAACATAAAATTCAATATTATATTCTCTGATGTTATGATTGGTGTGGTCCCTGCAGCCCTCAAACATCCTCCTCCTTATCACATAACTCCATCTATAAATGTTGCCTTTTCTACAGTGGAAAAAGAGATGAAGCTGTATATCTTTTATGTTCATAGAGATGCATGGCTTTTACTCTTCACTCTCACAGCATTCTCACTGCTCATATCATCAGCCAGAGGATCAAGATTAATCAGAACCAGGTCATTTTAGATTGTGCCAAGTCTTTCCTTAAAAAAATTAAAAAGCAGCCTGCTGAGCACATCTCTGCTTTCAAAGACTGAGCCAGTATAACTGAACTGCGGAATGAGAAAATGTAATTTTGCTTCAGAAAATGGAACTCAGCTAGAGACATGGCTTCCCATTCTGTGTTTTATTCTTCAGCCAAGTCTTTTGTCCCAAACTGTAGAAGAATGGTTTTTTTGGTGGTCCACCATGACTTGATCATTGCTCATCCAGATTGCTTCCTCCATAGCCAACCTCTTTCCACCAATAAACCTCTTCCACTGGAGGCTCAAATGCTGGAATTAATTTTATTTACTTTTCATTGGCTGGTGATTTAGTGGCTTTGTTATCAGAGTCACATTCATTTGCCTCGCTTTTTACCACCTGTCTCTTCTACTCTGTCTTAGTGTCAGTCTTTATCTCTGAAATCAAGGAGAAAAAAAGAAAAGAGAGGAGAACAGACAGAGAAAAATAGCTTTGTCAAGGCTAGATTCTTTTTTCAGTCGTACAGTTATCTATCTGCTCCTAGTGAATGCTTTTTTAATGAAATATCAACACTCAGTAACCTCAAACTTCTGTTTTCTTAAGACACATGTCTGTTTCTCTGGGATCTCGTATAAACTGTCAAACATAAAGAATCTCTGATACAGATTAACAGAGTTAGAAGGGACCTTGTTTGTCATCTAGTCCAACCCCACACCCAAGCATACCCTACACCATTTCTGACAGATGGCAGTCCAGTCTTTTCTTGGAAGCTTCCAGTGATGAAGCTCCAACAATGTCTGGATGCAAGTTGTTCCATTAGTTGATTGTTCTCACTGTCAGAAAATTTCTCATTTCCAGATTTGTCATTTCCAGATTTCTTCTTATTCCAGATCTGTGGGTGGTTCTGCTGTATCGGCTTCCACAGTCCAAAGGCCACCCTTAAACCTTCAAAAGTAGGTGAGAGACAAAATAAAGCAATCAATTTATTTTAAATTAACAATGAATTACATATTTATTATTTTATTACATTAAAAATTGATCAGCGGGTGCAAATTTTGGGTGGTTTCCGAAGGCCTCAAGCGATCCTAGAGCTTCAAGTTGCTTACCGTAGGAATAAAACATTACATAGAAAGCTTGATGATCAAAAATTCAAGATCACGAAACTAGTAAGTGTTGTATAGTAAAAGTTAGTCCTCGCTGTTACGAATGACAGCTCGGCAGCAGCCAGGCGCGTCTTAGCCAATCAGACGCGCCTGTCAGTTGCCGGGCGAGTCTGAGGAACTATAAAAGGCAGACTCGTTCAAACTGTCAGTTGTTCAGCACCAGAGCAGATGAACACTCCAGTCCAGCTGGAGCTGCTTCTCTGCCTCTCTCTCTACACAGATCATCCTTCTGTTGCTACATTGTTAAACCAGCACCCTGCCTGGTTGTTACCAGTTACTGTTACAAGTTGTGTTAAAATAAATTGGTTACAGAGTTACCGGACACGAGCCTCTGTCTCATTCCTGAGTAAGGATGGGGTAAAGCTAAGGACTACATTTGTTGAGAATAATCTGTCACATTCTATTTCTCTCCTTCTTTCTTCTCCCCGGTGGGTTGCTAGGAAAAGGACAGGTTGTCCTTCTCACAGGTCTGCATTTATTGCTGTGCCAAAAGGGTTTCTTCTGCATTGTTAAAGCCTCTTCATATAGTTTGATGGAAAATAAGTTCTTGTTATTTTTAAGAGAAGAAAACTGCAATAGAATTCTTATAGTTGGAGGAGAGCAACCTAGTTCAGTGTTCTGTATGTAGTGGAATGTCATGGTGTTCAGTCACAGCACTGCCTATATATTGTATAGTATGCAATCATTGTATAAGGTAAAGGTTCCCCTCGCATATACGTGCTAGTCGTTCCTGACTCTAGGGGGTGGTGCTCATCTCCGTTTCTAAGCTAAAGAGCCAGCGCTGTCTGAAGACTTCTCTGTGGTCATGTGGCCAGCATGACTAAATGCTGAAGGGGCACGGAATGCTGATTACCTTCCCATCAAAGGTGGTCCCTATTTTTCTACTTGCATCTTTTACATGCTTTTGAAATGCTAGTTTGGCAGAAGCTGGGACAAGTAACAGGAATTCACTCCATTATGCAGCGTTAGGGATTCCAACTGCTGAACTGTCAACCTCCTGATCAACAACCTTAGCGTCTTAGCCACTGAGCCACCACGTCCCTCAATCATTGTATAATATTCAATAATGTTCCCTGGGCTCTGCAATCTTCCTAGCTTTACTTTCTTCAATTAAACTCCGCAGGCTAATCTATCAGGAAATATCTCTTATAAAGCTTTTTCCAGTCAAGAAGAGCGGCCAGGGAGGCTGGTGGAACGCTGAGGAAATATATACAGGTGGTTCTTGACTTACATCATAACTGAGCCCAACACTTCTGCGGCTAAGTGAGACATTTGTTAAGTGAGTTAAGCCCCATTTTACGACCTTTCCTGCCACAATTCTTAAGTTACTCACTGCAGTAGTAAGATGGTTGTTTAAGAGAATCTGGTTCCTCTATTGACTCTGCTTGACAGAAGGTCGCAAAAGGGGATCACACGAAATTGGGATAGTGCAGCCGTCATAAATATGGATTTGTTGCCAAGCGTCTGAATTTTGATCATGTAACTGTGGGGCTGCTGCAATGGTCATAAAAGTGAAAGATGATCATAAGTCACTTTTTTCAGTGCCATTGTAGCTTCAAACAGTCAGTAAATGAACTGTTGTTGTAAGTCAAGGACGTATCTGAATCCTCAGCCACCTTGCAAAAACAGGAAATTCAAAACAGCCACCAACAGGCACTGCCCATCCTCTGAGAATGAATTGGTTCGATTGGTTGGGAGACCAGGCAAGCCAATAGGGAACTGAAGACTAAAACAGACAAAGAAATGAGAAAAACAGAAATCCTTTCCATAAAAGATCTGAGTAAAATTCTTCAAAAAGCAGAGCTTGGAGTTACAGCTGTTAAAGCTGCAGTTTCGTTTCGTTTATTGGTTTTGTATGCCGCCCACTCCCGAAGGACTCCGGGCGGCTCACAATGAAATGGGGGAGGGGATAAATAAGACAATACAAACAATATTAAAATACACAACAGTCACAAATGAAACGGGGCTGGATACTTCAACAGCCCCCAGCCTGCCGGAACGGCCAGGACTTGGTACCTTTACGGAAGGCCGGGAGGGTAGTAAGGGTCCAGATTTCCACGGGGAGCTCGTTCCAGAGGGCTGGAGCAGCAACAGAGAAGGCTCTCCCCCGGGGGGGTCACCAGCTGACATTGGCTGGCAGATGGAACCCAGAGAAGGCCGAGCCTGTGTGATCGAATCGGTCTTTGGGAGGTAATTGGCAGGAGGCGGTCTCTCAGGTACCCAGGTCCGATGCCATGCAGGGCTTTATAAGTAATAACTAGCACCTTGAAGTGAGTCCGGAGACCAATGGGCAGCCAGTGCAGCTCGCGGAGGATAGGTATTACGTGAGTGTACCTAGGTGCACCCACAATCGCTCGCGCGGCTGCATTCTGGACTAGCTGAAGTCTTCGAACACTTTTCAAGGGCAGCCCCATGTAGAGTGCATTACATTAATCCAGTCTTGAGGTAACGAGGGCGTGAGTGACCATCTGAAGTGCCTCCCGATCCAGGTAGGGTTGCAATTAGTGCACCAGGCGAACCTGGGCAAAGACCCCCCTGGTCACAGCCGACAAATGGTGATCTAAAGTCAGCTGTGGGTCCAGGAGGACTCCCAAATTGCGAACCCTCTCTGAGGGGCATATAATTTCACCCCCAGACTGAGAGATGGAGTAATTAGCCAATCTTTGGGAGGAAACATCAATAGCCATTCAGTCTTGTCGGGATTGAGTGCAAGCTTGTTCATTCCCATCCAGACCCTAACAGCCTCCAGGCACTGGCACATCACTTCCACCGCTTCATTGAGTTGGCATGGGGCGGACAGATACAATTGTGTATCGTCCGCGTATTGGTGGTATTTAATCCTGTGCCGCCATATGATCTCACCCAGCGGCTTCATGTTAAATAGGAGGGGGGACAGGACTGGAACAGATCGAGAAGAAGGAAGGGACAGCACTGATTTTTAAGATGCCAAGTCCTCATCCCTAAGGCTGTCATCCGCTATCACTCCTGACCCTAACCCAACCCTAACCCTAACCCTAACCCTAACCCTGACCCTATCCTAATCCAAACCCAACCCTAACCCTAATCCTGACCCTAACCCTAACCCTAACCCTAACCCAACCCTAACCCTGACCCTGACCCTGACCCTGACCCTAACCCTAACCCTAACCCTAACCCCAACCCCAACCCTAACCCTAACCCTATCTCTAACCTATCGCTCCCTCCCCCAGGCCAAGTGCACCATCAGATGGACGCTGCCCAAGTACCTATACCTATCTATCTGTATACCTATGTATACCTATGTATACCTATGTATACCTATCTATACCTATCTATACCTATCTATACCTATCTATACCTATCTATACCTATCTATACCTATCTATACCTATCTATACCTATCTATACCTATCTATACCTATCTATACCTATCTATACCTATCTATACCTATCTATACCTATCTATCCAGGGGCAGTAACGGGTAGCCAGCGGTTGGGGGAGGACGGTTGTTACAGACCAAAGCAGATGGTCACAGGCCAAGGCGGTGGAGAGTCAGTGCTGGGTAGGGAGATGGTAAAGGCTCCACAGCAACAAGGGCGGCAGAAGAAGAAAATGTCCAGCACGCAGAAAGAATGAAGGGCAAGGCTGCGGCGGTTGAGGAGGCAAGCAGGATGAAGAAGGGGGGGCGTCCAGATCTCTCTCCTCTCCCATCCCCTGGACTCCGAAGGGCCAAAAGTTGTAAACGCTGCCATCAGCAGCGTGGCGCCACCATCTTCCTCACCATGCCGAGATGTAATCTGGGCCGCCGAGATGGTCACGGCCGGCTGGTGGAATGTCAGTACTGGGCAGGAAGGATTTCGCATGCCCAGACCCGTAAGAGGGCGAAGGGAAGAGGCTATGACGGTGAGAGGGCGAGCAGGATGGAGGGGTGGGGGTGTCCAAGGAAGGCTATGGCGGCGGCAACCACAGCCAGCTGCCCGATCCGCCAGTCCCGAAAAAGGCCCCGATAAATCCCCCACCTTACTGGGGTGATGATAGGTAGTAGTAGGGTCCCCAAGGTTCACCGCTTCGTTGGATCAAGTTAAAATAAGGTCCCAAATGCCAGAGAATTCAATAGAACGCTGTCGTCAGCAGCAGGGTGCCGCCATCTTCTCCTCCATGCAGCGTGGGTGATTTCAAGCCGCCAAGGTTTCACCGCTTGAAAAACGCCCTGAAGCAGCTGTTCTTCAAAATACCAGTCCTCTTACGCTCCCTGGGTTCCAGTCCTTCCAGGGGACTTTTAAGAAGTTGTGGCAGATTCCGGAGGCTCTCCAAGATATTTTCCTCCCCGGCTTCTACAGAGCGAGAAAGCCAGGCAGCCATCTGGATCTCGCACATGCGCAGTTCTAGTTCCCATAAAGGTAACCCTTCTGGCAGAAGCAGCAATCATTCCCTCCCCTCCTCTCTCTCTCTCTTTTAAAAGAAAAACCCTAAAGCATGTTGTCACACTTACATAAATTCATGCTGGCAGTAGATAATGATCCCCTACAAAAGCTTATTCACAGTGATTGGACGACCACCCATTTGTTATCCGAGTTTCTCTGAGAGAAAATCCGAAAATAGATTTAGCAAGAAAACAATTCCTAGCACGAAAACTAAGCAAGATAGAAAATGTCACTCGCCAAATTGCTCTGTTAAAGATGCAGAAGCCGGGCCAATTTCAAAGCTGGCACCTTTTGCTTGCATGGAATTTCACAAGTGCTTCTAGATGTCTGGATTTTGGGATGAATACCCTTTGAATCAGTGGTGGGACTCAAAATTTTTTACTACTGGTTCTGTGGGTGTGGCTTGATAAGCATGGCAGGGAAGGATACTGCAAAATCTCCATTCCCTCCCCACTCCAGGGAAAGATTACTGCAAAATCTCCATTTCCTTCTGATCAGCTGGGACTCGGGAGGTGGAGAATAGATGGGCTGGGGCCAGTCAGAGGTGGTATTTATAGGTTCTCTGAACTACTCAAAATTTCCACTACCGGTTCTCCAGAACTGGTCAGAACCTGCTGAATACCACCTCTGCTTCGAATGGTGTGGGAGTATGAATGGACTTTCAGAAAAAAAAACGCAGACTACAGGAACCATTTGTGCTTCAATTTGAGGTGCAGGCAACACAGACTCATCCCCAACAGCCTGTCCCTGTCTTCAACAGTGAAGGGACACAGGGCAGAAAACATTCTGCAGCCAAGAAGGCTCCACATTACTCAGGGTGACCCTGAGGACACAGTTAAACCTCCAAGTGGCCTCAAGGACTCTCTAAAAGGATGCAAATGACCAATCCTTCCATGTCCCACCATCCAGTCAGAGCTGAAGAAACTTCTTGGATGAGAAGCAAAAGGTATTCAAAGAAAAACAAAGTCCAGTTGCCTCCTGGAAAAAGTACATTTTGGATAAGTGCTTTTAAGAGTTAATCTGAAATTCACATGTAGATTAATTCTGAAGTTTCTGGTATTGTCAGTTGCTTAAAGATTAATCTCAGGGAAATTGACCAAAAAGAGATTACAGTGGAAACAATGTGTGTGTGTGTGTGTGTGTGTGTGTGTGTGTGTGTGTGTGTGTGTGTTGTATTTGTGCTGATAAATAAATAAAGGGAGAGTAGTATAGATCTATTTCAAGCTATTTAGCTCTCATCAGGTAGCCATACCCTTACTGGGATTCAAACCTGGGCTGTACTACATATTAGGCAGTTGTGTTAACCACTAAGCCACAGGCTCTCCTCCTTTATCAGCTGAGCCAGGGAAATAGGTATGTAATTAGTGTCACAACCCCTGGTATGCCCAAATATGGGAGGAAGCTCACTGCTTCCATTCTCTGTCTATCGGCTGGTCACAAGAGACCATCCAGACAGAAACTCAATATTTTTACTGTTGCCTTTGTTACATTTGTGTTGTATTTGTGCTGATAAATAAATAAAGGGAGACTAGTATAGATCTATTCCAAGCTATTTAGCTCTCATCAGCTAGCCATACGAGCCGATAGAGAGAGAATGGAAGCAGTGAGCTTCCTCCCATATTTGGGCATACCAGGGGTTGTGACACTAATTACATACCTATTTCCCTGGCTCAGCTGATAAAGGAGGAGAGCCCGTGGCTTAGTGGTTAACACATCTGCCTAATATGTAACACAGCCCAGGTTCGAATCCCAGTAAGGGTATGGCTAGCTGATGAGAGCTAAATAGCTTAAAATAGATCTATACTAGTCTCCCTTTATTTATTTATCAGCACAAATACAACATATACATATACACATACACATACACATACACATACATATATGACATGATTACAGGTGTTTGCCTAACCCTAACCCTGCCTGATAGAATTTTCAGCAGATCTTGTAAAATTTATGAGTGACTTGAATACAAGTTTTTCAATAAGTGTTTTGAAGGCAAAAGAGGCTATAAATATTGCAGCTGCAGCTGGCCTCTGATTTACGGCAGAGCACAGCTACCTTTGCCAGAACTATTTGATGTCAGCTAAGATCTTGCAAAGCAGGCGTTCTGCCAATTCTGTCAGCCTAAAATCCAGGGGGCAAAAAAGCAGAAGGCTGATCTTGTGGCGCTCCAATCAATAGACCACAGTCTTATAAGCCAGAAGACTGCTATGAAAATGAGAGGGAAAAAGCTGGAGAAAAAGACTAAGCTATTATTACTACAACAGTAGGCAAGCCATAAAGTGATTTGCTGCAGGTGAGAAATTGGAGGTGGGCTGGCGCAATCATCAAATTGTTTACTTTTGGGTAGAGTAGCACTCTGGGTGGAATTGTCTGGGTTTTCAGAGTTTGGCACTTGAAACAAAAAGGCAGGATTCATATTGAGGCAAGCCATTTTTTTTTATTAAAAGAAGGGTTGCTAAGCTGTAATGGGATTGGTTCATATAAGCCAGAGGTGTCAGATGGAGCCTGTGGGCCAGTTGCATCACGCAAAGGCCACGCCCACCCTGCAAAGGGGAAAAACGTCACGAAATGTCACATGATGGCAATGTGACGCGGCAATTTTGACACCCGTGATGTAACTAATATGCTATGGTATTTAGGTATTTTTTTAGGTATTTATTGGGATTTATATGCCGCCCTTTTCCCTGAGGGGACTCAGGGCGGCTTACAACCACAGGGGAGGGGAAGTGCAAGGTCAAAACAAAACAATATGTGAACAACAGAAAAATAATAAAACCCAACTTTCATTCAGCAATCAAACAAAACACTCGGGCGGGTAATTAGGAGCCTATCCCCAGGCCTGCTGGGAGAGCCAGATCTTGAGGGCTGCGCGGAAGGTCTGGATAGTGGTGAGGGTGCGGATCTCCATGGGGAGCTCGTTCCACAGGGTCGGGGCAGCAACAGAAAAGGCTCTCCTCCGTGTGGTCGCCAGTCGGCATTGACTGGCAGATGGAATTCGCAGGAGGCCCAGTCTGTGCGATCTAATTGGTCGATTTAGGGAGGTAATCGGCAGAAGGCGGTCTCTCAAGTACCCAGATCCACTACCATGGAGTGCTTTAAAGATGGTCATCAGTATCCTGAAGCGCACCCGGAGACCAACAGGCAGCCAGTGCAGCTCACGGAGGACAGGTGTAACGTGGGCGAACCGCGGTGCGCCCACTATCACTCGCGCGGCTGCATTTTGGACTAGCTGTAGTCGCCGGATGCACTTCAGGGGCAACCCCATGTAGAGCCCATTGCAGTATTCCAGTCTAGAGATCACAAGGGCTCGAGCGACTGTTGTGAGAGCCCCCCGATCTAAGTAGGGCCGCAACTGACGGACCAGGCGAACCTGGGCAAATGCCCCCCTGGTCACAGCCGACAGCTGGTGATCAAGAGTCAGCTGTGGATCCAGGAGGACTCCTAAGTTGCGGACCCTATCTGAGGGGTATAGAATTTGACCCCCCAGCCTAAGCGTTGGTATATTAGCCAAATTATTGGGGGGGAAACACAACAGCCACTCGGTCTTATCCGGGTTGAGCACCAGTTTGTTAACACTCATCCAGTTCTTAACGGCCTCCAGCCCCTGGTTCATCACGTCCACCGCTTCATTGAGTTGGCACGGGGCGGACAGATACAATTGTGTATCGTCCGCATATTGATGGTATTTTATACCGTGCCTCCGAATGATCTCGCCCAGCGGTTTCATGTATATGTTAAATAGTAGGGGTGATAGGACCGAACCCTGGGGTACCCCACATGTTAGGGGCCTCAGGGACGATCTCTGCCCCCCGACTAACACCGACTGCGACCTGTCCGAGAGGTAGGAGGAGAACCACCGCAAAACAGTGCCTCCCACTCCCACCTCCCGCAGTCGTCGCAGAAGGATACCATGGTCGATGGTATCGAAAGCCGCTGAGAGGTCAAGGAGAACCAGGATGGACGCATAGCCTCCATCTCTGGCCCTCCAGAGATCATCGGTCAATGCGACCAAAGCGGTTTCTGTGCTGTAACCAGGTCTGAAGCCGGACTGGAAGGGGTCAAGATAGCTAGTGTTTCTTAACCTTGGCAACGTTAAGATGTGTGGAGCTCAACTCCCAGAATTCCCCAGTCAGCATGGATGGCTAGGTAATCCTGGGAGTTGAAGACCACTCACCCTGAAGTTGCCAAAGTTTAGAAACATTGTACTAAGCCAGGGGTGTCAAACTCAATTGAGGGCTGCATCAGCATTGTGTTTGACCTGTGGGGGGGGGGGTACTGGGGTGAGTGTGGCCAGGGTAGGCATGACTGGCTTGATGTCACTCGTGTCAGGGGCACCTGTGGATCCCGAGTGCTCTGCTAGTGAAAATGGGCTCCCAAACTCCATTTCTGGCTGCGATAGCCTCTTGCCATGGAAAACGGAGCCCGGGAGGGCCGCACATAGCTCTCTTGAGCTCTGTTTTCACTGGCAGAGGCACCATGGCCTCATCTTTCACTGTTTCCAGGGTGGCCCCATGGACCAGATCTAAGTACCCCGTGGGTCAGATCTGGTCCCCGGGCCTTGAGTTTGACACCCCTGTCTTAAGCCATCAGTTGTCATTCCAAAACCCCAATGGTGCAGGTCAGGGGTGGGTTCCTCCCGGATTGCTCCGGTTCGCGCACACTGGTTGGTTGGTGAACCCAGAAGTAATTAACTTCCGGGAATGCCGGTACCGCTCCTGGCCCGTCGCTGCAAAGCACATTTGCCGACAAGGCAGCGCGACCCGCTCGGCATGTAGAAACAGCAAAAGAAGGAACAGGAGAGGAGTTCCAAGCGGGGCTTTTCAAACAGCCGAACTCCTCTCCTGTCCCTTCTTTTGCTATTTGAACAAGCTGTGCGGGTTGCACTCCCTTGTCCCGGCTGCCCCGCTGGCCATGCGCGCCTATGTTTTCCAAGGCATGGAACGATTCCGGAGCCCATCCGTCACCCCTGTGGAAAACATAAGCACGCACGCACAGCCTGCACAATTACAGCCCCGGAGAGAGGAGAGAGGAGACTCTCGGAAGGAAGCCAGAGACAGCGGGGCAGCCGGGTCCCTCGCCCTCAGAGGGAGGAAGGGCCAGTTGGGAGAGGGGCTTTGGTCCTGCTGCCTCTGGTGGACGAAGCTTTACTGGCGAAGATTACTGGCGAAGATTCCGCCCCTCATCCCAGAGCCATTGGTCTTGGGATGTTCTGCGGAGCCCCCCAGGGAATAACGCTGCTGCCAGGTACTTTTAACCATATATTTTGCCCCAATGTATGCAGAATGCTGCAAAAAACCATGAATACAGGCCAGTTGTTGAGTGTTTCAAATGTGATTGGAACACTCAACAAGGTGACCACAGTATGTGTGTGTGTGTGTCTGTTTCTGTGTCTATGTGGGTCTATGTGATAGAGACAGACAGACAGACAGAGGCACAGAGAGATAGAGGGAATGAGAGAGACACAGACACAGAGGAAGGGAGGAGAGACACACACACACACACAGTTAGAATCACATAGACACAGAGGGAGGGAGCGAGGGAGAGAGAGGCAAAGACACACACACACACAGACAAACTCACACAGAGAGAGAAAGAGAAAGAGAAAGAAAGGAAGAAAGAAATAAAAAAGAAAGAAAAAGTGAGAGATGGAAGAAAAAAAGAAAAAAGGGACAGAGACAAAAGGAAGGAGAGAGAGAGAGAGAGAGAGAGAGAGAGAGAGAGAACACATGGCCGGCAAGCCACTCCCACCAGGTCACATGGCCAGCAAGCCACTCCCACAAAGGAGGCCACACCCACAGAGTAGGTTCGAAAATTTTTTGAAACCCACCACTGGTGCAGATCACACAACATACTCAGCTACAGTCAAACCAACCTCATCATAGCATGTCACATGAAACAGATTTTTTTAAGTTATACAAATCTTAAAATAGTGTGCCTTAGGAAAATCCCATCAGATCTCTCCCTGATCGCTTTGATTTGACATCTGAGCAAGTCTGAAAGAAGTGCTTATGTATCCAGCAATTGTTTTGATCTGTTCTGAGGCTTCCAACCACCACCATCAAGGTAACCTGTTTCGGTAAGGGCATATCTGAGTTTCAGTCTTCTTTCCTCTGTCTCACGTGATCCCAGTGTGACAGTGCTTGTGATCAATTTAAAAATAATAATGGTTATTGTTTTCTGAATTGCTTGTGTTGCCAGCTGATTAAGAATTTACAGGATGGATACTGCAGCAAGATTACATGAAGGGTTATGCAAGGGCTGAAACAAAGAGCATCATGTTTATTTGAATTGCCCCATTAATTAGTTCCAGCATGGGGAGGGTGGCACCTCCATTCATCATAGTGAGCCTGAATCAGAGGTGGGTTGCTCCCATTTCGGCCCGGTTTGGCTGAACCGTAGGGGAATTCAGGCCTGGGTCACAGAACTGTCAGTGACCCAGGCCTGTCACGCCCCTGAACCGGCTCCCCTTGCCGCCGCCATTTTGGTTTTTAGTGACTGTGCGTGCACAGTTCACTGTAAATTGTTCTGCACATGCGCAAAGAACAATTTACATTGAATAGTGCACGCACACGCGAGTGGGTTGCAAACCAGTAATAAAACCGGCAGCAATCCACCCCTGGCCCGAATGGTGAGGACGGAACTCTGGAATTTTGGCTTCAGAATTTTATTCACCTTAAAACAACAACAGCGAAAGGCTGCTTTTATTAGGCAGGTTTCTGAACCCTTAAAACTCTCTAAAACCCTCCATTGGTCCAGGATTGGTCACAAGCAAGGAAAAATTAGATATTAATGAGGATTAAGTGTCTGCCAGACATTGGTGCTGAGGCAAAAGGGGGAAATAATGATCTAATTGGGGTTAAAGCTGAAACTTTATTATCTCACAGCTCATTGGTAAGAGTAAATAAGAAGTGCTAGCTTGTCTAAGCATCCTCTCTTTCAGGTGTTAATTGGAAAATGCAGGGCAGTCACAAGGCAGTTATGATTAACACTGAGCATGCAAAGAAGTGACTTTGTAAGTCTTGAAGAGGATGCTGGTAGATCACTTTTCCATCTAAGGAGATTTTATTAGAAAGAGAAAAGCCACTGGACAGGACAGGACAGGAAGTTCTGAAACTGTGAACAGCTGTAGTCTACAAGTAGTCATTGACTTACAACCATTCATTTAATGACCATTCAAAGTTACCATGGCAAGAACCAATTCTTGCACTTTACAATTGTAGCAATAAGCCTACAGTCATGTGATCAAAATTCAATTGCTTGGCAGTTGAGGAGGGAAAAAGGACTTTGGGATGTGGGAAGCCCCCTCCCCCCTAGAAGAATGAAATATTTTGAGGAATAGTTAAAAAGGCAGGATAAAATATTTCCCCTAAAAGAGAAATAAAAAATAATAAGGGAGACAGAAGCTTAAAGACCCAGCTCCCTGCCCCCAAGCAGATATTGAGCTGGGGCAGCTTTTAGAAATGCAGATTTGGTAATAGCAATAGCAATAGCAGTAGCAGTTAGACTTATATACCGCTTCATAGGGCTTTCAGCCCTCTCTAAGCGGTTTACAGAGTCAGCATATTGCCCCCAACAACAATCTGGGTCCTCATTTTACCCACCTCGGAAGGATGGAAGGTAATCCATTGGATGGTAATCCATTACTCCCTACAGCAAAGTCTGAACAAGCGCAGATTCGCCCTCACTCAAGAGCCAAAACAGGGCAAAGTCATTAAGCCGCTATAGGAATGACTGCATCACCCTCAGAAATGTCCACCAAACTTAGTTCAGACAAACACCTAGGATTTGTACTTTGCCTATAGAGCCAGCTATGACCTTTACATAACCCCTACATGGCACCACGGGAGCCTGACAACAGCCAATAGAATACATGTCTTTGCACAGGAACAGGAAGCTCAAGTTCAAAGCCCAAGAGAAGATATAACCACCCCCCAACTCTCAACTCCATGTGGTCAGCTGCCCAGAACCACCCATGTGGTTCTGCTGCATCATTAAACCATCTTTTCAATCAGCCTCCATCCTCCATTTTATCTCCAGTGCCTTTCTTCTGGCTTGGAACTGAGCCAGATGGATATTCCTTCTAACAGGAAGAATATCTGTTTTTCCAACTTTTTTATTTTTCTTTAAAAAAAAACACAAATATGTCATCATTTGTCAATCATTAAGACATTGAAGTACAATTTTTTTTGTTGTGTGTATCCCTCCCTCCCTCCACCCCCCCACCCCCCCTCCTCCTTCCCCCCCCCCCGACTTCCCAGAACCCGTACACGGTATGGATTTTTAACTAACACAGTCTAAAATCTATTGAGAAAAAAGAAATAAAGAAATTAATGACATTCTAGATTGACCTTAGCTTCTTCTTACTGAACTGACTTTTAACAGTTTAAATCATTTCTGATCTTAAGCATAGGCTAACTGGAATTTCTTAGTCCCGTATTTATTTTGTATATAGTCAATCCATTTTTTCCAGTCTCGTTTATATCTCTCATTTGAATGATCTTTGAGATGTGCCGATATTTTAGCCATTTCATTTCTTCTAACAGGAAGAATATCTGAAGGACAGTCAGGAAGATGCACTAAAGTTAATTATCATGAAGATTTACTGAAAATGAAAGAGATCAAACTAGCCTATAAGAAAGACCAAATAAAGTATAGAAAATAAACATGGCAAGGCAAAATTCTACATGGTTAACACATTAAAAAATAAACAAGCAGGCAAAGAAGATAACAAGATCTGGCAATGATCAGCAGGAAAGCTGAAGAAAAAGACAAAGGGGCTAATTCTGTTTGCACAAGACCAAATGTATACAAAACCAGAATTAAGAAGACTGCAACAGATAGCAAATGTCCTTGCAAAAAAACTGAAGCAATCGTGGGCCATCTAGCTAGCTGCTTGCAAGACGATTACACAGACTGATTATAAACAATGGCATGACAGTAGCGCATTGGGATATCTGCAAGAAATTGTACTTTCCTGCAAGAAAGAACTGGTGAGAATATAAAGTAATAAAAAAATGAAGAATTAAAGTGCTTTGGGAGTTTAGAAATCAAACAGACAAGCATTTGCTTTAATATGATATAACAACACCTGCCTGTCCCAGGACCCTAAGAAAGACTTGATAAGTGGACAAGAATGCAAAATCAAACATAACTCCTTAATCAATGGCCGATGATCATTGATGTTGCTGCAATCCACCTTATTTTCCCATTCGTCTGGCAGACGCGCGGCTAGGTCCTTGTTCTCTGGTCTCCTGCCCTTCCGGAAGGGGAAAACGATGCTTCCTGTCTTGTGATTGAGTATTTTGTTGTTTCTCTTGTCCTTCTCTTTGTCTTTCTCCAAGTCCAGGTGATTCAGGATGTCCCGCCTTCAGGACCTTATGATAGAAATCTCGGGCTTCCCCTACGGAGTTGAGACAATATTTTTGCTCACCGAATGTAATTATAATACCAAATGGCACATCCCACCTGTACTGTATCTGACGATTTCTGAGTTCTTTAACTAGAAAGGCGTAATCTCTCCTGGCTCTTAACATTTGGGGTGGTATTTCCTTGAAAACAATCAGGTCCTGTACGTCAATTTGTAGTCTGGTATTATAAAATTCTTGTAGTATCGCATTTCTGGATTCTCTTGTAGCAAAGTATATAATTACATCTCTAGGAAGGTGTCTCTGTTTTGCCGCCCACGAATTATGACGATAAATTTTCTCGATCTGCCAATCAAAATTGATTCCCGGACTTCCCACCAGACGACTGAAGGCCTCTGAAAAAATCTGTTTCAAGTTCTCCTGTTCGTTTTCGTGCAGTCCCCTAACTCTTAATGCAAGCTCCATCTTTTTATAATTTATCATAACAAGTTGTTTTTCTGCATTTTCAACTTTTTGTTGCATCACTTCAATTTTGGATGTCAGGTTGGTGTTGGCTTCCTCCAGAAGCTCAAGCTTATCTTCCATTCCAGCAACGTAGTCTGTCAGTACAGTTACTAGTCCTACCATATTATCCTTTGTTTGAGCAATCCTGGTATCAAGCTTGTCGCATAAGTCTGTAATAAGTTGCTTCATCTCCTCTCTAAATTCTTTAAGAGTCTCAAAAAGAAATTCTTTCATTAACACATCTCCAGTAGGGGGTGTAGAAGGGAAGGGCTGCAACTTTGTGCCAAATGCCTGAGGTGTATTGCTAAAAGGATGTCTCCCCGACTTTGATTTTGGTACCATTATATCTTTTCTTCAAACAATTATTCAACAGTTATTCAAACTCAGCTGGCCCGTTATTTAGCTTGCGAGGGAAGAAAGTATTATGTCCCCCCTAATTTGTTCGTAGAAGATTTTCAAAAAATGTCAGAAAGGAAGCTAGTATTTTCCCTAGGAAAAACAAACAAAGTTCTCAAGTCCGGTCTCTGCTCGCCTTGATTTCAGATAAATTAATTTCAGAAAACTTTTAGAGGTTGATAAGAAGAGATCTTCAAGGGAGTGGAGCTAATTAAATTGTGAGAAGTTATTCCTTTGATTCTGTGCCAGGAAGTTGGAGATATATCATTATAACAAATGCGGAAGCTATAAAATCGCCATCTTGAAAGCAATTAAACAAAGGAGTTTTTTATAACATTGAAGCTAGTATTTTTGATAGAAAAAACAAATAAAGTTCTCAGGTTCGGTCTCTGCTCGTATTAATTTTCAATAACCTAGTTTCAAAAAATTGTCCTGAGGGGGGGGGATTCCTTGCCTTGTGCTGTGAAAAACAGCTGAGATATTCTGTCCGGAATTAAATGACTCAGCCTTGGTTGATCCTCCCCTCCGTTCACAGCCAAAAAAAAACAAACTGCAAACTTCAAAGAAGGCTCTTACCGACTGGGTCCCTCTCTGCTTTTTTCTTGCCTGAAAAAAGAGATGTCTACTAGATATTAAGTAGATAACGAACCAGAAATCTGGGGGCAGCTCAGTTAAGCTGCCGGCGACGGCAAGTCCCTCCCCGGAAGTCTCTCTTTCCCGGAAGTCTCTCATTATAAAAGAGAAAGAAAATATTTTGCTATTTCAAACAGCTCAAAACGATATAACTTTTCTGTAAGAAAATTATATTAAATTAACTGATCCAAAATATTTGCTTAATTTTGAACTTGGTTAATATTTTGTGACTTTCGCTTCGCAAAAAATGGTATAGTTGTATACTGAAGAAGAGACATTAAGGCTGAACGAACAGATGCGGATCTCTTTGGAAGATATATTGTATGGGATCTAAAAAGACTTGATCGATAACTTTGAATTTTTTATATAAATTACTGATGATTTATTTTCCAGGGTGAAGAGGGCGGAGATTGCGGTGAGGGTTCTCTTGGATCGCGGCCCAGTTTGGATGGAGTTGGGAGGTGTGGTATAGACGGGAGAGTAGTGGAGGTCGAAGGGGAGCTTATTTTGAGACGGAAAGCATATTGATGATTGTAAAAATTGTTATTTGAACACATTATTTGGAACATGAATAAGGATATATCCAGGGAGTTTGTAGGAGATCTAGGCGGGGCATATATGAGAGGAGTATCGATGAATATAAAATATATGTATGTGTATGTATATGTGTATGTATATATATATATATGTGTATGTGTATGTGTGTGTGTGTGTGTGTGTGTGTGTGTGTGTATATATATATATATATATATATATATATATATATATATATATATATATATATATATATATATATATATATATATAAATATATATATATATGGATACAGACAGAGGCAGGGACGAGAAGAGTTGGAAGAGGAAACCGAGAGAAGAATTTGAGATGTGTCTAAATTGTGTTATAGAGGAAGGAGGTATAAAGGGGACAAATTAAGGGTTTGGAAACAGATAGATATTTAGATAAAGAGATAAGGCCCCTAGCTAGAGAAGAATTCTACTTGGCTAACTTACTTGGTTTTAATATATTTTGAAATCCTGCAGGTAATTAACTAATTAAGATTAGGAATGATGTAAACTGCTTAAGTTTGTGTAATGATAAGAAGCTGAGTTCAATGTAGAGAATTTACTGACTTTTTTTTATTCTTTTTTTCTTTTCCCTGTTTTTTTTTAATTATTATTATTACCTCTTTTTTCTTTTAACTTACTTGGTTTTAATACATTCTAGACTGTGTTTGATAAAAAGCTATACCGGGTACGGGCTCTGGGAAGTCGGAAGGGGGGAAGGGAGGTGGGATCATAGGGGGGAGGGGGGAGGGGGGAAATATAGTTTGTGTCAGTTTTTAAAACAACATGAATGCACTTGTATACTGTTGCTTTTTTTTCTTTTTTCTTTATTTTTAGTACAAACTAAGAAGCTGAATATATCGATGAATAGTAGAAATACACCGAAGTGAGGAGTAGAGGGAAAGAAGAGAGAGGGGTGGAGAAGGAGCGAGAGGGGAATGGAAGGAGGGTGAGATGGAAGGGAGGGGGAGAAAGGAGCGTTAGAGGGGGAGGGGAAGTAGAAGAGGGGAATGTTGGAGGGGAGAAAGGAAAGTTGGAGAGGGGAGAAAGAAAGGGTGTATGGAGGGTTGAAGCGCTATGTTGGTTTTCTATTATGGGGAATACAAAGAGAGTTGTGTTTATTGCTCAATGTTATATAGCCTCAATCATGCACAGTATACATGTGACTGTATGAAATGAAAAATGAAAATGAAATAAAAAAGATTCAAGATAAAGAATGCAAAATCAAACCAGGGGTGGTATTCAGCAGGTTCTGGCCAGTTCTGGAGAACTGGTAGTGGAAATTTTGAGTAGTTTGGAGAACTGATAAATACCATCTCTGACTGGTCCCACCTCCATCTAATCTCTGCCTCCCAAGTCCCAGCTGATTGGGAGGGAATGGGGATTTTACAGTATCCTTCCTCTGCAACGCCCATCAAGCCACACTCACCAAGCCACGCCCACAGAACAGGTAGTAAAAAAAAATTGAATCCCACCACTGGATCAAATATAAACATCTAGCTGACTGTGCAACCAACTTGTTTAACCAAATTGTTAAATATATGCTGCCCAACCTCCAGCAACTCTATGTGGTTTCCAGGTCTGCAAAACACTGAGCCATCACAGTGGTTTGCCTAGTACACTAGGCTAAAATATGATTAGCTACTATCTTCATTATATCTCTTAAGAAAAAAAATTTTTTTCCAGTACTTTTTAAGAAGAGTACCTTGCTAATAGGTACATGATTTATCACATCCATAGCCTGCACTGTGCACATCAAGGTCCTGCTGAGGTTGACTGTCTAATCTTTTTTCAATCATTTATTTCTGCCCAAACCTAGACCCGAAATTGTAAAAAAGATCAGATGTGAAATAATTACTAAAACAATCACAGCAAGTGCAGAAGAAACAAAATAAAGGCTAAGGACAGCAGAGGCTTAAGTGCCCAACTTGCAACCAACAGCATGAATGCCAAAATATTGTTATCCACATTTGTTGGCAACCAAACCCTAATCTTGCCGCTGTGGGAGTGTTACTTTTTGCTTACTGGTTGCTTGGATCAATGATCCAATGTTCTTTTACAACATCTAAATAGAAAATGAAATTACACTTTAAGAGCCCTCCCACTTAACACAGCAGAAGGCAATTCTTGGCACCTTAACAAAACAAGAGCTTTTCTCAACACAAATGTGAACAAATTGGTAAACTGTTTTCCTGGCTGTGATGAAACTATCATTATTTATCAGGGTTCTGAATTAATATTTGTCACTAACGTAAATCATACCACACGAAAATACGTCTGAGTCTATTTTAAAATTTTCTACTTTAGCATCTGACATTTTTGGCTGGAGAAAAGATGATCTGGGAAAAAGCCATACCAAAGGATTGAGATTTCTGGAACCAAATGGTGAATCTGGGGAAATTGATTGTAGTAGTTTTGTTGACAAATTCTCAAGACTTCGTCTTTTAGCACATGGTTAAAAGCCACTGGTTAAATATATATGGGTTGTTTTTTTTCATTTCTACTGGTAACATTCCAGGGGTGGGCTGCTGGGGGTTCGCATGGGTTCTTCTAGCTAGAATTCTGGAGGTGAACCTCCAAATCCCACCACTGGCTGGCCCCTGCCACTCTGCCCCTCCCCTCCCATCTCACCCCTCCCCTCCCAGGAGTCTCCATGTGGCCTCCATGTGGCCCATTCATCATGCCAGGTAAGTGCAGGGCCCCCACGAAGGCTCAAGGAGGGGGAAAATGGTTCTACCAGAGGTTCCAGAAATCTCAAAATGGGCCTGTTTCCTGCCTCTGGAGCCCAGGGAAAGCAGTTTTCTCCCTCCTGGGAGGTCGAGAAAAGCCTCCGTAGCCTGGGGAGGGCAAAAACTGGAACTGCTGGAAGTTCAGAAACAGGCCTGTTTCCGGCCTCTAGAGCTCAGAGGAAGCAGTTTTTGCCCTTCCAGAGGCTCAAGGAAAGCCTCCGAGCCTGGGGAGGGTGAAAAACAGCCCCCTGCCTTAGTGCAGGAGGCTGACTAGGCCACGGCTACCATGGCCATGGCCACCCAGCAGCGAGGTAGCAAACCCATTGCTGCAAGTTTTGAAGCCCACCCCTGTATATTAAATTAAATGAATCTGAGGGTATCTGGGGGCACGGGGCTTATACCACTGCTGAATTAGTGCTGTCCTCTCCATTTGAGTCTCAATAAAATAATGCAATTGCAGGAAATGTACTGTCCTTGCTGATCACAATTGAGCCCAAAATTTCTGTTGCTAAGAGAGACAGTTGTTAAGTGCATTTGCCCCATTTTATGACATTTCTTGCCACAGGAGTTATCACTGTGAATCACTGCAGTTGTTAAATTAATAACATGGTTTTTAAGTGAATCAGGCTTCCCCTCTTGACTTTGCTCATTTAAACGTTGCAAAAGGTGATCGCATGACCCCAGGACACTGCAAGCCTCATAAATATGAGTCAGTTGCCAAGTGTCAGGCCATATCTTCTTTGAGATGAACAATAAAAGTGTTGTCTCACTTCCTGATTTATGTGCCTTCTTAGCCTTTCATGATACTCATCTATTAGGTTTCCCTAAAGCAGATGAGAACTTGACTCATGCTTCCCAGAAACTCAATGCAATACCCCTAGAACTAAATCTTTATTGTACCTCAAGAACAGTAGCCATTACAAACATTTTATATGGCTAGGCCATTAAGGGTGATCCCCAAACATACACAGTATCTCCAGGTACAGGTCCAATGGCCTCCCAATTTTTCAGTAAAATTAGCGTCCAGTTCGCCCAAACCAGTCCAAACCAGCTGAATCCCACCCTGGACATGAATATGAGGAATTGAAAGATACAGGGAGACAGATGATAACTAACGAGGCAGATGTCAATTTCGAATTTTTTCTGAAGATGAGTGAGCTGGGTTGCTCTTTTGTTTTTGTTTAAAGAGAACAATGTTAAGCCAGTTTTGGGGCATACACTACAAATTTTGATTGCTTCTTACAAAAATGATGCGAAACCAGTTGAATTGTGTCAACTGTTCACCCACATATAGTCCAGTCAAAGAGTTCTTCAGCAGGGGTTCAAAATTAATTTTTGAGTTGGGCTACAGGTCGCCTAGCCATGATGTATGCAGATAAAACCAGAGTTAAAATTTCAGAAATGGGGAGACCAGAAGGAGCCAACTCTCTTAGCTATGCATTTGAAAGTGTATGAAATGTATGTATGATGATTTTGAGAGAAGTCAGAAAATGAGGTTTATCTTTTTACCTGTATAAATCCAACATTATCTTAAACCCTAATATTTCAGATCATTCTTTAGTCAAGAACTGTTACATTATTTTATTTTGCACACCTCCACCAATACTCTCCCTCAGAGGTAGTTACTTTACATCTTCCCTCGTCAATCATCAGTAGCTCCATGCTGCTATATATTAAATCTATTTTTAGAGCATTTACACTCTCTTATTGGTGTTAACTATTCTGCATGCAGCAGCAGGATTTTTGTTTTCTGATTTAGGAAAGCAAAAAAAAAAAGTTGATTATCTGGGTTGCTTCATCTGTGGTGAAAGAGGTGGGAAGAAATAATATGCAGCGACACCCAAAGTGACAATAAAGTCATATGTGGGCTTGATGTTGTCACATTTAGATACTTGTTTCATTCCCCCCCCCTTTTTTTAATCCGCCCAAAGTTCTCTGACTCATAAATCTTAAGCAGAACCTGGGCGTGCTTTGTGTTATTTTTGTTCCCATGGACTCATATGAGAAATGAATGAATGAAAAGAATGTTAGTAGTAATGTAATGCCCTTTGCCTAACGTGACCAGATTTTCAGATTGGTAAAGAGGGACACCTTTGACCGAGGCGGGAGGGGGGGGGGCTTGATTAAAAATTTTATACGGAGCAACAAAAATTTTCATATAACGCAAAAATAGTATTGTATTTTTTTTTATTTCAACATAACTACAAATTACAAATATAAATTGTAACTCTTGCCAAACATCAACATTTTCATCACGTGACCATGAGGATGCTGCAATGGTCGCTAAGTGTGCAAATGGTCGCTAAGTGTGAAAAATGATCATCAGTCACTTTTTTCAATGCCATTGTAACTTTGGTCACTATACCACCTTTCTTGCCACAGTTCTTAAGTGAATAACTGCAGCTGGTATTTTGTATTTTGGATAGAATCTTTTTTTAAATAGTCTAAGACAATTTAAAAAAAGAATCCACACAGAATAAAGCTATTTTAAAAAATCCTATGCACAATAAATAAAATATTATTTTAAAATACATTAAAACAATAAAAGAAAAAAACCCAGTTCACTTACCAGCAGGCACAAGTCAATCCAGAATGATGTAGATGTTAATACAAAGAACTGATCAAATTAAAATGGTGAAATTAGTCAGGGAAATATTTTTCAAAGAAACTTTTGCCACCATTTTTTCTTCCACATGAGCTGACCTCCAACCTCCATGCCCCTCCCCTCCGGAAAATCCAGGAAGTAACACTTGCGGCCCCTCTAGCCAAGCATTGTCACTTATGTTACTAACTTATCAGCTGCAGTTATTCACTTAAGAACTGTGGCAAGAAAGGTAGTATAGTGACCAAAGTTACAATGGCATTGAAAAAAGTGACTGATTACCATTTTTCACACTTAGCGACCATTTTCACACTTAGCGACCATTGCAGCATCCTCATGGTCACGCAATCAAAATTTTGATATTTGGCAAGAGTTACAATTTATATTTGTAAATTGTAGTTATGTTGAAATAAAAAAAATTACAATACTATTTTTACGTTATATGAAAATTTTTGTTGCTCCGTATAAAATTTTTAATCAATGCCCCCCCCCCGCGCCCCGGTCAAAGGTGTCCCTCTTTACCAATCTGAAAATCTGGTCACCTTAGGTTAGACAGGGTGTCTTTTGTCTTGCCCTGGTTAGGATTTCTTAAGCAAATCCACTGGGGTTTCAACATGAAGCCAGAAAATCGGGACTTTTTTAAAACGACACGGGACAAATTGTTATAAAGCGTGACTGTCCCGCTGAAATTGGGACGTCTGGTCACCTTACCTTTGCCCTTTGAGGTTTCTCAAGAACACGGCTGTTGAACTCCTGGCCTGTGGGCCAGATGTGTCATGCACTGGCACAGCCATGCCTGGATTAGGAAGGGGGAAAAAGTCCCGATACATCATGTGATTCTGCCGTGACAATATCCCTGCTCAAGAACAAATAATATGGTATGGTGAAGGCCTCAGAATGTCTGATCCGATACATGGAGGATACATACATCAGGAGATATTCTGGTGGATACAAAACAAACATAGAATTAGATCTTCCAATTCTCCGTTTCATGTTCTTAATCAGCAGAACTTCAGTTTATGATTGTGAATTTAAAAAAATAATACAACATTTCTGATAACACGATTAACTATATTGCCAAATTTTCAGCTTGGTTTGCTTTCGAATATCCATGTGGTGAAGAGATATCTGTAACTAGTCATGTTGAAATCCTCCTCACGATGAAAAGCTTTGCCTGGTTTCTGCACATCAAGCTATCATTAAACCCACTGAAGAAAGATAGCTTATTCAGCAACTGTGATCTTCACTGCTGAATTGATTCTGCTCAGACTTTATAAATTATAGAAGAGAATAATTTGGAATAAGCTCCATTACTCTAGATGATTCAGATACTCTTTTTAACTCTTGAATAAGGTTCTCTTGCCATTATTGCTAACATTTTCCCCCTCTTTTCTTTGCTAGAAACAGCAAATAGAAATGTAGCTAGCAAAGCTTTATTATTACTAAGATAAGTAGAAAGGAAAGCTTCATCTCTCCAGTTTATGTTATTGGCAGCTTTTAAAGAAAGAGGAGAACATACAGAAATGTAGTAGACTCATTCATTAAGATCTTCCGATCAGAATGAAGACAAATGGCCGCCATCTTCACCAAATTAAAAAAACAGATTAAATCAGAACAGGATCAAACTCTTTACTAAATTACTATACATTCAGTTTGTAATGGCTGAATATCAGTTGCATTCCAAAGATATGCCTAGAGTTAATTGAACACAGTTAACTCATTGAACTTACATTTGCATAATGCCCTCAACTATAAATGGCTGCACTGACCAGATTCAGACAATATGTTAACTAATGCATGATTGGCTGAATTGTTCCATGCATTACATGAACACAGTCATTGGGTATTTAGTTCAAAGTGGTGGTAGGGGCACATAGATTATCAAATTAGACATTATCTACTTCTAGGTAAATAGAATGAGCCTAGGATTTCAGGATAGATTCTTTGTTAAGTTTCTATAGGACCCTCACAACCAACAATACTGTATCTTCCAGGTTAGCTTCTGAATGGATATGTGGCCATTGATGTTAAGGTGCCTGGCTCCATATTTGCTGAGATGTTTGCATCACACAATCACATTGCAATATTAAGTTCTAAAATCAAGTGTAGATGTCTCAATCCTACAGTGCCAGGTACTTTGCAGGGACTTACTGATGAGTGTTTTTCCCCCAACCTTTTTCATTTCTTTTCTTGGAGTACATATTATTTTGCTCAGGTTGCTTTTGTTGCTGTTTTGATATGTATCTCGGCTTCTGTCTTCCAAGTTTTGTGCATCCTCAATGCCATCCCAGTCTTTATGGCCCTTTCCATATCGCTTTATAACAGATTTGTAAGCCCAATCAATTTACCCATGCTCTGTGGCTATAGTATTATTATGCTTCTTATCTTCTTTATTATCCCCTCTTACTGGTATTATTATGATTACTCTGTTGCTTTACATCAGGGGTGTCAAATTCACATCGTCATGTGATGTATTGGGACTTCCCCCCCCCTTTGCTAAACTGGGTGGGGGCGGGCCAGCACATGACGCATCTGACCCACGGACCACAAATTTGACACCCCTGCTTTACATGTACATTGAGAGATTCTGCACCAGAGACAAATTCTTGTGTGTGTAATCACACTTGGCCAAATAAAGTATTCTATCTAATTGCTTCTTCACTAAGCAGTTGAAGCTTGACAAAGTGTTGAGAATTCAATTTTAGGGTAGTGTATCATTTGCATTCTGATAACTTTAAGCAATATTGTTCATTTTGTACAGTAAATGCAGGCATAATTTGCTTGACAAAGAGCTTGCTTAGAAGAATTATCTGACCCCCATCATGTACCTCTCCTTATGACTTACCCAAATCTAATCATATTATATAACCTTGGGTGAGACTGTTTGTGATTGTGTCCTTTTCTAGATTATGAAACCAGAAAGGAACTGGTAATGGTAGCCTCCATGGATCCATATCATATATATATATAGGTGTCTGAAGGAAAGGATAAATAAAAGGGCAACAGTGTTGGTGGTAACCATAAAAACTGTCTGGCTATAATTATCCAAACCATGCAATTGTTTTATGATCATACTAGCTGAATATCCATGCTCCGCCTCGAAACTGTGTGATCGGGTTTGATAAATTGATACTTACAGCTTGAAAATTAATAAGTAGTTACCATCAACCTCTCCTCTCCACTTCTGTCCCTCAGCCTTGTCCCACAGAAGCCTCCCCTATCCTATCCCCTTCTCTCCCTTAGCCTTGCCCCGCAAAATCCTCCTCTATCCTATCCCCTTCCCACCCTCAGCCTTGTCCCACAGAAGCCTCCCCTATCCTATCCACTTCCCTCCCTCAGCCTTGCCCCGCAAAATCCTCCTCTATCCTATCCCTTTCCCTCCCTCAGCCTGGTCCCACAGAAGCCTCCCCTATCTTATCACTTTTTTTCCCTCAGGCTTGCCCCACAGAACCCCACCTATCTTATCAACTTTTCTCCCTCAGGCTCCTCTCCAAACTCCCAGCCAGCAGGCCAGATGGGTCACACGCTGGCCACGCCCACACCCATTTTCAGGTTGGGAGGGGAAGTAGAGCATCTAACTCCTTAGCATCAGAGTGTGTTAATAATAATATATGAAATACTAATGCTCTGGTGGTCATTTCAAAAAATCCTTTGTTACCGAGCACCTAAAAGCCAAGAGGAACATACGTGCCAAATTTCAAGTTCGTAGGATTTACGGTTCTGGAGATTTCATGATTCCTGCTTGAGTGTTTTCTTGCTTATATATAGAGAGATTTGGCAGGTATTCACAATCTGTCTTTCCAAGGAACATCTATAGTTAGAAGAAGGGTTACATGCATGGCTTCACAATGGGTCTGGAATTGTATATTGAATGTATGGATGTACAATGTCTATGTTACCATAAGGTCACTTGCAATCTGGAGACCTAGGAGCCATGGTGGCACAGTGGTTATAATGCAGTATTGCAGACTAACTCTGCCCACAATCTGGATTTTGATACTGACCGGCTCAAGGTTGAGTCAGCCTTCCATCCTTCCGAGGTCAGTAAAATGAGGGCCCAGATTGTTGGAGGCAATATGCTGATTCTGTAAACCGCTTAGAGAGGCTGTAAAGCACTATAAAGCAGTATGTTATTGTTACTTGTTAGTTCCAGAGATTTTTAAATGACTAATAGCAACCTTATGGAGGAAGGAACAAAAGGCTGGGACACCCATGATTTCCAGTTCAGGAGGGTGTCCTGAAAAACAATTTGCCAGAAGGAGCATCTCGTTCGTGGAAGTTTCTCTCGCTTGCTCAACTGATCTGGCAATTTGTTAAAGTGCCAATGAAGTCATCCAACCCACACATTAGATGAAAGCTGCATCATCTGCAGCTGATGGGAAATTATGTTTGTATATTTTTTGTTGTTTACTCTAGTTGTGCAGCAAATACATTTCTTGTCTTATGCTGTGATTTTCTACGACTCCTAAGGGAGAGCAAGCATATTGGCACAGAGGGCACAGCTGCGGCCACTTTACAAGGACATGGAGAACATTGTAACATTTGGGGGATCTTTCTGCAAACCAGAGTACCTAGTTTAAAATGATTTGTTTCTGCAATTACAATCCTGGCTGCTTTCCAGACAGGGGCTAGAGCAGAAAAGTGTTTCTTCCATTCAACTGGGAGTTCCTTGAACTGCTATTCTGCAATACAGCTTCAAAGTACCAGACCCTTTTTAAAAACCTCAATCAAGAGGACTGTGCAATAGACACTATACCCATTTGTACCAAATATAAGGTGATCCATTCCTTTAAAAATGAAAATCCAGGCAAAGTCATGTACAGGTAGTCCGCAACTTACATCAGTTTGCTTAGTGACTGATCAAAATTACGGCACTGAAAAAGTGTCTTATGACCATTTTTCACACTTAAGACCTGCCTCCCCAAGGTCACGTGATTTACACTGGAAGCTTGACAAATGAATCACATTTATGACGGTTACAGCGTCCCGGGGTCATGTGATCACTTTTTGCAACCTTCTGAGAAACAAAGTCAATGGGGAAGCCAGATTCACTTAACAACCGTGTTAGTAATTTCACAACAGCAGAGATTCACTTAACAAATGTAGGTAGAAAAGTCATAAAATGGGGCAAAACTCACTTAGCGACATAAATTTTGGGTTCAATAGTGGTCACATGGTAAGGACTACCTGCAAAGCTTTCTCCATTGGTTGATTGGAATGACAGATGCAGCAGCATCCCACAGTGTCTATTCAGAAGTAACTCCAAATTGGTCAGATTTATACATTGTTCTAAGTGAGATTTAGTTAGCTATGGTTTGTAGAATAAAGAATAATTGACTGGATTCATACAACACGTGAAGCTTTGAACTGACTAAACCATACATTGGCTTCATGCAAAGTTTCTCAAAACTTCATGGTAACATAATCCTTCAAAATGATAAATGAATTTTAGGAATGGAATTGATTTAATTGGTGTTTAGACTGGATATCCCACTTTTAATATACCTTAATCTATATCTCAGTTTATATATGGGTCTTTTCCCATATAAGATTGAGATTGTCTTGGCAACATTTCAGCAAGGTCTCACTCGCCATCTTCAGGCTGGTGTTTTGGGCTTAAAGCGTGGTCGGAGCTGACGTCTTTCTATAAATCTTGGTGGGGTGTGTGTGGAGTGCTGGCTTTGTTTCAGTAAGTGGAATGATTGGTTGTGTGGTTGTATCATGATTGGTAGATTGGTGCTGATTGGTGCTGGCTGTGTATCCGTTGTTCTTTTGTGTTGTAATGGCCTGGGTGGTAGGTGGGGCTTGTTTGTTGACTAGGGCTGGTTTCCAGATGTCTGGTAGGCGGGAGGTATCATCACGTTTATTCCTGTTGTGGGGGTGTTTCTCTATTTTGATAGCTTCCGAAATTATTCTCTTGTTGAAGTGTTCAGTTTTGGAGATTAACCTGGTTCCTTCAAAATTAATTTCATGTCCCGTAGCTTTAAGGTGCTGGAAAAGGGAGGAAGCTTTTTCTTTTTTTTCTTACTGCGTTCTTGTGTTCTGCGATGCGTGCATTTATTCTTCTGTTCGTTTGTCCTATGTATGTTGCAGGGCAGATTTTGCATGGTATTTCGTAGACTTCTTCGTTTTCTAACTGGATTTTGTTTCAGGTGTTTCTTAAGATGTTGGCTATTTTTTAGTCAGTGTTGAAGGCTGTCTTGATATTGTGTCTGTGGAGAATTTTGCTGATTTTATCTGTGGTGCCTTTGATGTAAGGGAGGAGGGCGATGCCGCTGTCCTGTTCTGTGTCTTGGTTTTTGGGGGGAGTCTCCCTTTGGATTAGGTTGGTAATTGTTTTTCTTTGGAATTCGTTGGAGATTAATACATTTGTGAGAGTGTGTAATTCAGTTTTCAGGTGGTCTTTGTCGGCTAGGTTCTGGAGATGAGGGTCTTGGCTACAGAGTTGATCTGTGCAGGGTGGTGATGGGATTATGTGTTTAAGTAGCGGTTGGTGTGTGTTTTTTTCTGGTAGATGGTGTGTCCTAGGGAGCCATTGGGTTTTTTGTAGATTAGGACATCCAGAAAGGGAAGTTGGTTGTTTGCTTCTATTTCCATAGTGAATTGAAAAAAACTGGATAACTTCCTCACACATCTCAACAGCCTACACCCCAAAATACAATTTACTATGGAAATAGAAGGAAACAACCAACTTCCCTTTCTGGACGTCCTAATCTACAAAAAACCAAATGGCTCCATGTATGTATGTATGTATGTATGTATGTGTGTATGTATGTATGCATGTATGTATATCTTTCTTTCTTTTCACAACATCCCATCCAGAGGTGGTATTCAGGAGGTTCTGATCGGTTCTGGAGAACTGGTAGTGGAAATTTTGACTGGTTCAGAGAACTGGTAAAAATCACCTGACTGGCCCCATCCCCATCTATTCTCTGCCTTCCGAGTCCCAGCTGATCGGGAGGAAATGAGGATTTTGCAGTAACTTTTCCCTGGAGTGGGGAGGTAATGGAGATTTTACAGTATCCTTCCCCTGCCATGCCCACCAAGCCATGCCCAACTGGTAGTAAAAAAATGTGAATCCCACCATTGATCCCACCCCATAATCATGGTTTGAACTATGGGCTGAGCTCACCAAGCAAAAACAAAGCAAGCCACTTTATAAGTCAGTGTAATTGATGAACCTAGCTTACGGGAGTACCGGTATGTTTTCATGACTCCAAATCTGTTGACTGTTACTTCATTCAATTGGTGCAATCTTCATCTTGAGATTAATTTTAATATCTAATGCTTGTGACTCAACTAGTTTTTGCTGTATTTTCCCCTGTCCTTTTCGTAGCCTGGTGAAGAGTTTTGGATAATAAGGAAATGCAACCTTTTCATCTTCTTTTGCGGCATTGTGCCTAACCCTGATATACTGTAGATATTGTATGATGGGAGATAAGGATGATTTCCCCACAAAGGATCAACATGGTTTCAAAAGAAAAAAAAAGAGATAGAACGTGAAGAAGACTCTATGAAGGAAGGAATTAAAGGGTTGAAAGAAAACTGAGTGGGTGAAGAGACCAGCTGTTTCATCTTCGTTTATCAGTGAATGAAAGAGCAATTTTCTCATTGCAACTTGGCAGACCTACAAGTAGCAACAGCAGCTTGTTAAAAGTAGAGGGAACAGTATGTACAAATATTTCACAAAGGACAAATTCAAGCATTAATTACAAATTCTTTATTTCACCAGTTGTGGAAAAATTACATTATGAGATGTTGCAATAAATTAAACTCTAATTATTAGGGTTGCATATGCTTGACTACTTATGGCCAGCTTTGTAGCATAAACTTTACTTTTAAGAGTGATAAAGCTACTTATATTGCAGGTCATTGACAGCATCTTGCAGATGTTCAAAATAGTATGTATTCTGGAAAACCTATGGAAATGGGATAAGAAAAGAAAGAAAATACCTCAAATTAATATTTTTTTTTAAATCGGGAAAAACTATGGTACCATCTTTCTTGAGAAAATTGTCATGTAATAAAATTTCAATTCTTAAATGCAGCTACTTTGAATTAGATACAGGACTCTTTAATGGCCTTGCTGCTACATGTAAGAGTGTGTTGTCATTATTTGTGAAATTGATGCAGGAGGGAGTGCACAGGTAAACCTACCAGTGGCTGGCCAGGTTAGGTGGTCTTAATAGAATGGACCTTATAAATTCATATTAGCTTGGCTTTTCATTCTAGTGCCCTGGAGTTCCAACTTTGACTTGTAGCTTGAGTGAACTTTCTCTCCAACTTCCTCATAAGTATTAAAAATAGGGCTGAACAGTGTGGCAAGACCCTGTAAAGGAGGGGCACAGGAAGCCAGGCGTGGGTGAGAGATAGAACAGAGGTGAGACAGCTAACATTCCAAATGAACTTCTCCTTTTTGAAATGTCATGCTTGTCTCATGTATGGAAACACCTTGAGAATGCACAGTGTGGAACCCGGCATAAAAGTAGTATCCTGGGCAGAGCCAGGCAGTTCAGATTTTGGTGTGTGAACACGCTGAACTCGATGCATCAAATAAACCTGTTTCTCTCGCACCTTCGTGGTCTCGAGTCCTGGTCTTTCGTAAGTAGATTACAAACCTCAATCTGCTGCAACATTTTTGGTGAGCCAGGCAGGAGTCGAGGGGTCTTTGGGACCCTCTGGAACGTCCACCCCGGTGTCGGGGCTCATCCTGTCAGGGGGAACCTCCCTGGCGCCAACGTACCCTTGATCCGAGGGACTTCCCAGCGACAGAGGGCTCTGGCAGCAGCAGTTGGCGATTCCAAGAACCACCAGAGAAGGACCAGAGACCAGGCACCTGAAGGCTGGCCAGCATCGCAGGAGGGAAGCCAAGTACATGAGGCAAGTACTGTGGGGACCCCATTAGGCCCGGACTCCTTGTTGAGCCGGAGGCGAGGCCTGATCTCCCTCGCTAGTTGGAAGGTTTTGGGGAGGATTGTTTAGTGTATGTGTGTTTGTGTGATTGAGGGGGGCTACTGCATTTCCCTACGGTGGCCATGTTGATCCGGTACCCTGGGTCAGAGCCTGTGTGGGGTGACTGCTAAATCCTTGTTGTCTGGTGCCCTGGGAGGACCATGGGTGGTGGCAGCAGTGTTCCCCTTACTCCCTTACAATGTATGTTAAATCATTTTAAAGAAGGGTATATGACTCAGGATTATGGCATTGAGTGGAGCAGGCATGAGCTTAAAAAGTTTTGTGAATCTGAATGACCCACTTTTGGTTTTGGGTGGCCCAACAAAGGCACTTTTGATCCCAACATAGCTTTGAATGTCCATAGGTTAGTGTTTGATCCTGATGTAGGACATCCAGATCAGGCCCCATATATTGACGTGTGGTACAATTTATTGAGGAAACAGCTTGGCTAAAAAATGCAAAGACCAACAGTGTATGCTTATGGCTGTTCGGGTTGTACACCCCAAATGTCCCAAGCTGAGACCACCAATCCTAGCTAGTGCCCAGAAGAGTTGCCCCAACCACCGCCCTATATGCCCCCACCAGGATCACCATGACCCTCACCCCGACCATGCCAAGGACCACACCTAGTAGCTCAGGAGACTCGAGGGCATCAACAAGCCGTTCATCTGTGGGGTGGATAGAGCGAGGGCTGGACGTTGTGACCTCTATGATGTCAGAAGAAAGTCCTGTCAGAGGGACAGGGGATGTGGATCCTCTGAGCTCACCAGAATTTTGGGAGAACAAGGAAGAGGAGATAGAGCAGTTGCTGGGGGCTGTTGGAGGAAAGCCAGAACCAAGTGAGGACCAGCCGGTGGCAGCTAGAACCAGAGCAAAAACAGAGGCTCCTATTTTGACAGCCCCACTTTGGAGAGTGGATCAGTTTCTGGTGGATCCAAGCGACCCCTCCTGACTCTCCACAGCCTCCCTGTTTCAATATGTCCCTTTTACCACTTCTGACCTGCTCAATTGGAAACTTCACTATGGACCTTATAGTGCTAAGCCAAACGAGGTGGCTGATCTGGTTAAAACTATTGTGGACACCCACCACCCTACTTGGCTAGATCTTCAGCAACTAATGGCTACCCTGTTTAATGCTGAAGAGAGGGAGAAGATTAGGATTGCAGTGTCTAACATTCTAAAACCTGATGTCCCTGTTCACACCACTCTGGCTGACTTTAATGAGCAACGCTTCCCTTCAAGGGACCCGAGATGGAGCCCCTATGACCCCCACCAGCTGATTCTGCTATGTAATCATCAACAGTTAATTGTAAGGGCTGTCCAGCTGGGAGGGAAACCAGCCACCAATATGTCTAAACCAAGCCTCATTACTCAAGGAGCTACCAAAAGCCCCAAGGCTTTTTATGCTCGCTTGATAGAAGCCTACTAACGGTATACTCCTATCGACCCCACCCTTCCTGAAAATGCTCAGATGCTGGCTATGGCCTTTATTTCTCAGTCAGCCCCTGACATCAGACACAAGCTGCAGAAGCTGGAAGGGGCACTGTGAAAGCCCCTCAGTGAGCTTATGGAAGTGGCTAGAAAAACCTTTGTCAATAGAGATCTGGTGGAGGAAAGGAAAAAAGATCAAAAGATGCAGAAAAAAGCAGAACTGCTAGTGGCAGCAATTATGACCATGCCAGGAGGGAGAAGAGGAATTAGGGAGGGGGACAGGACCCCACCCTTGGGACGGAACCAATGTGCCATCTGTTACGAACATGGCCACTGGGGAGGGGAGTGCCCCAACCGGGACTGAGCTCCACCCTCTGAGGAAAGGGAAGATGACCGCCCTAGGATGCCAAGGGATTCCCCTCCCCTACCAAGCCGCCCCAGGAGACGTGAATCTCACAGGAGGCCCTTCAATGGCATGCAGAGGCGAAATGGTTTTCAGTCATTGATTCAAAGGATGCTTTCTTTGCAATCCCCATCCATCAGAAAAGTCATCATTTGTTTGCCTTCGAATGCCCAGTCACAGGCAGGAAGCAACAATATGCTTGGACACGCTTGCCTCAAGGCTTTAAAAAAACTCCCCCACCTTATTTGGAGCTGCATTAGCCATGGATATGGAACTTTTAGACATTGTCCCACCCGATGTGGTTTTGCAAGACGTAAATGACTTGTTGGTCACAGGCCAGATGGAGGAAGCCTGTCATGCCAATGCAGCAGCCCTACTGCTCCTCCTACAGGAGAAAGGCTACAAGGCCTCTCGGACCAAAGCCCAGTTAGTCCAGTTGGAGGTTAGATATTTGGGTTACGACATCCAGCAGGGACAAAGGACCTTGGGCCATGAAAGGAAGGAGGCCATTTGCCAATTGCCAGCCCCACGAAATAGGAAGAAATTAAGGGGCTTTTGGGGAGCAGCTGGGTTTTGCCGCATTTGGATTCTTAACTTCGCATTGTTAGCAAAGCCACTCTATGAAGCTACCAAGGGGAATGAAAAGGAACCCTTGAGGTGGGAGAAAGAGGAACAGAACAGCTTTTTGGAATTGAAGCATGCTCTGACTCAGGCTCCTAGTTTCCTGACCTTGACAGGCCTTTCCAGTTGTTTGTGGACACTAAGCAGAATATGGCCTTGGGGTACTGACCCAAAAGTTGGGAACATGGTATCGCCCGGTTACATATTTGTCCAAACAGCTGGATCAGGTGGCCAAAGGGTGGCCCGCCTGTCTTAAGGTTGTGGCAGGAACTGCCCTACTTACTCAGGAAGCCAATAAGCTCACCTTTGGACAACAATTAGACATCTACACCCCCCATGCTCTTAGAACTGTCCTCGACCAGAAAGGCCATCTGTGGCTTACCAATCCACGAATGCTGAAATACCAGGGGCTTATTACACATAACCCCCTCATCAATCTTGTCCAGTCATATGCGTTGAATCCAGCAACCTTATTGCCTGAACCAGATTCTGAAACAACCCATGATTACTTACAAACAATTGAAGAGACCTATGCCAGCCGCCCAGATTTGAAGAATGAACCCCTCTCCAACCCAGACGCAGCTTCTTTTTACAGATGGAACCAGCTTTCTACATGAGGGCGTGTGAAAGGAAGCTTATGCTGTGGTCACCCTCGATGATGTGTGGGAAGCTATGCCCCTACCACCAGGAACCAGTGCCCAATTGGCAGAACGATATGCCCTCACAAGGCTTTGGAATTGGCATGAGATCTAAGAGTCAACATTTATACAGATTCCAAATATGCCTTCCTAACCGTCCAAGTCCATGGAGCTTTATATAGGGAAAGAGGCCTCATCACAGCAGGAGGAAAAGACATCAAATATGGCCCCAAATTATGCGTCTGCTGGATAGTGTATGGGCCCCCAAGCAGGTTGCCATTATGCATGTCCGGGGTCATCAAAAAGGGCTCTCAACAACTGAAAGAGGAAACAACAAAGCTGATCGAGTTGCCAGAGCAGTGGCCTTGGATCCCCCTTCTTTACAGGCCACCTGCCTCACTCTGTGGACCCCGGCCCAGGAAGAACAACTCTCCCATCGTATAGTCACTCAGAAATCCAGCAAGCTGAAGCGATAGGGGCAGAATTACTAGATGGGTGGTGGGTTCTGCCAGACAAAAGGGTGTTTGCTCCCCAGCAATTGGCATGGGACGCTGTCTCCTCCCTGCATAAGCATTTGCACTTAGGAAAAACGGCTTTACAAAAATAAAAAGGCCTTGGCTCAGGGAGGTCTATAGCAACAATTTGTCTAGCCTGGCAGCTGCTGTTTGCTCTCAATGTCAGGTATGTGCTGCTAATAACCCACGTCAAGGCCCAGTTCAGGTGGGAGGGTCAAGAGAGGGCAGATCACACCATAAAGGATAAGTTGCCCAAAATTTGTCAGGGTACCCATCTCAAATGGCCGGATGCCCTCAGCATCGCGTTGCTGGCAAAGAGGTGCGCTCCCACCAAGGAGTTGGGCATTTCGCCATTTGAATTGTTGTATGGGAGGGTTCCTAATTTGCTTGGCCCACAGGTGTTGCCCACCCCCAGGTTGCAGACACGGTGAAGCTCAAACAGTTGTAAGCCCTGAATACCATAGTCCACCAATTGCAACAATATGTTCTGTCTTGTTGTTCTCATGTAATTGTAACTCCAGTCCACAACTTCCACCTAGGACAAGAAGTCTGGGTGAAGGACTGGTAGAAGGAACTATTGGGCCCCAAATGGTGTGGGACGTATACTGTTGTTTGTTCTCCCCTTGCTGTTAAGGTAGCTGAACTTACGCCTTGGATTCATTGGACCCGTCTTAAATTGGCTGCGAAAGCTTACTGGAAGGCCTCCAGTGACCCCGCGGAGCCTCTGCACCTCACGTTCCAGAAGCACCAGGTGGAACGCCGCCTCTTCTGCTGACACATGGGAAGCTGTCGCTTTACGAACAGGTGGTGAAGAACCAGCGCCCCCTGCACGTGTCGCTCTGGATGTCAACATCCGTCGCACGGGCAACGTACCGCATCTACCGTGGAAGCTCCACCCCCACCCAACGCCCAGGCACAACCATGGAGACCGACCAGCGCCTACGCCAAACTGCGTGCATTAGGAGAGGCCTGATCCCGGCAGTTCTGATCGTGGTTTTTCTCCTATTCATTTTCTCCTATTCATTTCTATTCTCGTTAACTCTCTTTATCTCTATCAGGCAATCCTGGCCAGAACAAAGGGTAAGGCCCCACTGGTGGTGTGGGAGGTTCCAAATGATTACGAGGACCCAACCCCCTCTCCTGCTCCATCCTTTCCTAAAGGGGGGAATGAGGGTACTCCCCAACAACCGGAAGCTAGGCCCCTCACCTCTACAAATGACTCCCCTCCACTGGTAACTTCTGAGCCAATGCTAGAGGAAATGGGTTCAGGGCCTTTCCCCCTTTGCAAAGACTGCTTTTATCAGGGTGAACAGGGACTGCATTTTGTGTATAATGAACGCTGGTTATTAAATTGCCATCTGGAGGAGGGGCTATCCCCCTGTTCAGAGGAGACAGGGAACTATTGGCAGTGCCGAGTGAACCCCAATGTTACAACTTGGGCACCAAACAAATACAATTCGACCATTAGGTGCCATCGCAAAAAGCCCATTTAGAGACCCTTCCCAGACCCCTTTCCAGAAAGGACAAGGGCTTGGGCGAAGCGGGCACCCCTTGATTTCAGTCTGAAAATGGAATATGACATAACTTATGACCAGATTCCCATAATAGTGGAGATAACTTGTCAGCTTATTGGGGATGTAGGGAATCAGTGGTTTCTACAATGGTGGTCAGAGGATGAGAATCTGTCAAGCATGAATGCACAAGACCTGAGTAAGTACTGGCGCATAGGTATAACGCGCAACAATAGTGCTAAAGCCAGTCGCCTGGAGGTCTGGATAACCCAATCCAACTACTTGGAAACATATCAATGCCATGCGGGGACACTTGACAAGACCCTCAGCAAGAACAGCTATAGCCACCCTAAATACACAGGGAAAGGGAACGGTGGTTCTGGAGCCACTCCTACAACAGGGTAGGAACTCCCGTCCCACGAGGAACCCCTCAGGAGGGTGGGAGGGGTGGCCCACAAGGGAAGGAAAAGGGAGCCCCAAGGGCACCAGGGGCCACACGAGTGGCCATTACCCCCTCTCCATTGGAATGCACTCAATGCCTGCAGGGTCCACAGAAGGACAAAATGGGAATAAGCCACAGACCCCATCTGGCACTTGGGAAGCCCCAGAGAACATGTATTGGATTTGTGGAACACTGGCCTACGAGATCCTCCCTGAGGATTGGTCAGGCTCTTGTGTTCTTGGATGGATAAAACCCTCGTTTTTTCTGTTGCTCATCCAATCACGACAGGTGCTAGGGGTGTATGACTCAGTGGGCTCCACCAGTCAGAGATTTATCAATCCTCTCCACTGCCACTGACAAACTCCGTACTGCAGTGTACCAAAATCGATTGGCTCTTGATTACCTCCTCGCAAGGGAAGGAGGGGTCTGTGGGAAGTTCAACTTGTCTAATTGCTGCCTTCAAATTGATGAGACTGGAAGTGTCATTAACCAGCTCACCACAGAAATGAGGCAACTCACTCATTTCCCAGGGCAGGAATGGAAAGGATTTGATTTCACCTCAACTTTTAACTCCTGGTTCCCAAAATTGCCTGGATTGCAGGCCATCATTGCTTTGATTGGCCTGATTGCAGCAGGATGTGTAATCATCCCCTGCATCATGCCAATCTTTGTCCGTGCCATCACCAACTCTTTGTCCCTCTTGGTGGAGAAACGGGCCACTGCAAAAGTCCTGGCCCTAGTGGGACACTCAGAAGAAGGGAACGAATATGTTGGGCTCATGGTCAATAGGGAACCTGACGTTTATGAAACTACACAGTAATCTTCGGATTGGGTGCAGTTTCAAAAGGGGGAATGATGCAGGAGGGGGTGCACAGGTAAACCCACCAGTGGCTGGCCAGGTTAGGTGGTCTTAATAGAATGGACCTTATAAATTCATATTAGCTTGGCTTTTCATTCTAGTGCCCTGGAGTTCCAACTTTGACTTGTAGCTTGAGTGAACTTTCTCTCCAACTTCCTCATAAGTATTAAAAATAGGGCTGAACAGTGTGGCAAGGCCCTGTAAAGGAAGGGCACAGGAAGCCAGGCGTGGGTGAGAGATAGAACAGAGGTGAAACAGCTAACATTCCAAATGAACTTCTCCTTTTTGAAATGTCATGCTTGTCTCGTGTATGGAAACGCCTTGAGAATGCACAGTGTGGAACACGGCATAAAAGTAGCATCCTGGGCAGAGCCCAGGCAGTTCAGATTTTGGTGTGTGAACACGCTGAACTCGATGCATCAAATAAACCTGTTTCTCTCGCATCTTCGTGGTCTCGAGTCCTGGTCTTTCGTAAGTAGATTACAAACCTCAATCTGCTGCAACAAAATGGAAATTTACAATGAGTACTCATTAATGTGTTTTAAGAAATTTGCTATGATTGAATTTCTGACCTTGAAGGAGTCTCTCCAATTTAAATTGGTAAACCACTCAGAGTCACTTGATTGAGTTGGGTGGCTATAGAAATTGAATAAATAAATAAGTAAACAATTAAAGAAAATTGACTACCAAATCCAGGTTGTATATGGTTTTAACTTTATTGAGATGAGTACTAGTGTATTGCTGGGCCCCAAAATCTAAAGATGGTAATATTAATTGTCTCTTTAAGTGGGTGGTCTATTACAGCAACCAACAAATTTCCCATAAGAAAGATCATGAACTGATTAAGGATGATCACTGCATCACTCAAAGGGAAATTACTATCAACCTTAGCATTTCATGGGAATGTGTGAGTCACATTATTGCTGTTATTTAACATTGTAGTTTTGGGGACAATGGAGTCCTCACATGCTGTTTAAGGGTTGAAATTTGTAATTCTTGTCATACTATGAGAACAAAGGTGAGGAATTTCTTCACAGTAATGTGGGGGCTAATGAAACATGAACTCAACATTGTGATGGAGAAATGAAGGATCATTCTGTGGAATATTATCACAAAGCTTAACGTGACTGGGAAGTCGGAGTCAAATCAAAGCCCAGGCTATGGTAGGAAAATTTCATGTTTATGGTTTCTTGGTACATAGATGGTATTATTCATATGAATTTCCTTGAAGCTGTCACCGCTCTCAACTCAAGAGGACTATAAGGCAACATTTGAAGCCTTGAAACAATACCTAGATACACCCATGTTACACCTATCCTCCGCGAGCTGCACTGGCTCCCCATTGGTCTCCGGATCCGCTTCAAGGTGCTAGTCATTACTTTTAAAGCCCTACATGGTATTGGACCTGGCTACCTGAGAGACTGCCTCCTGCCATTCACCTTCCAACGACCAGGTTGGGCCTCCTCCGGGTGCCATCAACCGGACAATGCTGGCTGGCGGCTCCCGAGGGGGGGGGCTTCTCTGTAGCTGCACCGGCCTTGTGGAACGAGCTACCTGCAGAGATCCGGACCCTTACCACTCTCCCGGCCTTCTGTAAAGTGACCAAGACCTGGCTGTTCCGGCAGGCCTGGGGCTGTTGATTAATATCCAGCCCCATTTGATTGAATGGATGATATATTAATTTTAATAATTGTGTTTTAATTTTTTTTATATGTTTTTACTTTTGTTGTGAGCCTCCCAGAGTCCTAAGGGAGTGGGTGGCATACAAATCTTATTAAAGTCGAAAGTTAAGTGGCCTTTGGAAACACAAGCATGTCTTTCCTCATTCTCCATTTAGTCCATGCAAAATTCCCCCTTTCCAAAACTGAAGGAATAGTTTCAGAGGCATTCATTTGTCTCTGTGGGAGAAGTTCAAATTGACTGGTTCTGCTGGGTATGATGAGACCAAACAATGAGGAAAACGAAGAGCAACCCTGGCTCAGCAGTGAGATTTTTCTGCTTGTCTATTGTGAAAAAGGTTAGCTGAAAGATGTTGATGTTCATGCTTGTTGAGATAGTTTGTCAGCTGCTCTAGGCAAAGCATGAAGAGAAATATGGATGGATTAGCACCCTCGGAAGATGATGGAGATTGAGTGCATCCCCATGCAATGATCAAGCAGGCAACTGCAGTTCCTTCCATCTGTTTCTCTTACATTTAAGCAAAAGACAGAGTCAGCAAAAATAAAAAAATAAAAAATCAGGATTTTTTTTTGGTAAAGAGGGGGGGGGGAATAACGTTTTAGACCATTTGGAAGAACGTATATGGCATCCTAGTAGCAAACGCAGTTGACAGACCTGAGATCTCAAATGGCTTAATATCAGTTATTTTATAGACACACAGAGGAGAAATTACTTTTAAAAAATTATATTAAGCATTTTTTCCCATGGAATAAAAGACAAATTGAAAAGAAACAAGCAAATGCAAGAAACAAAAAAAATATTGAAGATATACACGATCCAACCTTGTTTTCAGCAGATAATTACATTCTTATTGTCCCTCCTCCTCCTTAGGTGTTATATAAGACCTTTCAGATCAATAAACCATCATCTCTTTCTTCTTTCACCAAAAGATCCATCTAAGATTTTCAATCTTTCAAGAAAGTTGTTTTTTCTTTGATCAAACAGGTCAGTTGTGCCAATTTCAAAAATTTTGACATTCACAATCTATCTCTCATTATTCTTCCATCATTGTGCATACAATAGTCTTGATGCAGTTACCATATTTTAAAAAATCAATCTACCATGAATCCTTTTTAATTCATTATCTTTAAGTCTCAATAAAAAGGTTGCACAGAGGAAAAATTACAGGCACATTTAGTTAAGACATTTGAAACATTCTCTTCCTTCCTAAAGTAATTTCTCTTTACCTTTTATTACCTTGTAGGGCTTCCTTTGCCAGATTAATGAACTGTGATGTAAATGTTTTATTTTTCAGGCTCTTTAATTAAATATTTGGGCAATAACAGTTTTCTTCTGCCTTTCTAGCAAGGAACAGAATTGGGTGATGGTGCTATAAACCAAGCCCTGTAATTAAGCCATTAATAGGATGGATTGTAGTAGCCACTGTGGCAGATACTTTGAAATTTAATCCTAAATACAGTTAAATAAGGGAGATTTCAATCATGAAAATAATTTTTGGGGAACTAAGTTCCATCTCCCCCCCCCAGATAAATCACAATTATCCCTGCCTCACAGTTGTTCAGATTAGTGATGAGAATAGAAAGAACAACCACTCCAGTGGTTCTATCGATTAATCAATTTTATTATCATATAACATTTCATGAATTCCATCATCTTAGTAACATGAATGATATTAATTCTTATGAGAGATTTTCTACTTCCATACCATTTGTGATAGAGAGGAAAGGGAAGGGGAAGAATAAACTGGGTTGTTTTAAAAATTGGGAGCTATAAAAATTACTTAGATACTGCTCATAAACTATGCGCTAATATATAGTCTTGCTCGCCCTCTGCAGTAAACCCAACAACGAATCTTCTAGTCTCTCAAAGAACAGTAATTCCCTTATTGCATGAGATTTATAGCTCCAAGGTTTATTAGTGTTTATGAAATGTAGTTTGGAAGAACCAAAAAAATTAGGAAGGGGGAATGGTAAATAATGAAATCCAATATGGCTTTGGAGTTGATTGCTAAATAAATAGAAGCCATTGAAGTGGAAACAGTTGACCCAATAGAATAGAAAGCTGAAGATCTCAAACACTCTGTCCCATCTGTAGAAGATGATCAGACTGAGCCCGAAGGAGGGGTCAAATGAATCATCAGTCATGAGTCTCTGAGAGCTCACAAGAGATCTAAGTCCAACCCTCCTTGAATTTCCTCCTAATCTTGATTCCTGCTAATTTCCCTTGACCTTAGTAGTTCAGATTCTTGTAGAGAGGTTAAACTTACAATAAATCTTTGAACACATTTGAACTGCCTGGATCTCCTGATTTCCCTGGTGCTTGGTACCATCAGCCCTATAGGCCTTCACAGTCTTGTCCTGCTTTTTGAGTTGTAATAACTTGGCATGACCCACTGTCACTACTTACTTGAGTCATTTGGCATCTGCCCCAGTGTTCAATTTCCATTTTTTTTACTACTGGTTTACTTGTGTGTGCATGTGTGTGTGAGACGCTTATGAGCATGCGCGACACATGCGCATGTGCAGAAGCATCCGGGCAGGTGCTGCCACTACCGGTTCACCCAATCCAGGCTGAACCGGCAGAAACCCACCTCTGATCTACCTCTATATTGGGGCATGAAAGAGATTGGATTCTCACAACCTCACCGTCTTTCTGGCAATAAAAAGATCAAAACACAACATTTAAATAATTTGGTATTATTTAACACCAAAGGAGCATCAGATGTGTGATTAGAGAATTCACCTTTTCCTCCCCATTACCTGTGGGAGATAAAAATAATCTCACAGGAAATAAACAAAATCAAGCATGTTAAAAAAATGCAGCAGATAAAACAATAAAATTGATAAGTCCTGAAAAATATGAAATAAAATATAGTGTTCCAAGCAGACCACAAATGACTCTAGTTCCCTCAAAAGAATACAGTCCAATATACAGACTATTTAAAGAGTATAATAAAATCAATATGTTCCTGCTCATCCTGAAGATAGGGAAAAAATGAAATTCACTAGTTAGGAGCCCTGGTGACTCAGTGCTTAGAATGCAGTATTGCAGGCAAACTCTGCCCACAGCTTGGAGTTCAGTCCTGATAGGGCTCAAAGTTGACTCAATCTTCCCTTCTTTCAAGTTGGTAAATGAGACCCAGCTAGTTGGGGGCAATATGTTGATATTGTAAACTGTCCAAAGATGACCAACATTTCTGTTAGTAAGTGACACAGTTGCTAAGTGAGTTTTGCCCCATTTCACAGCCTTTCTTGCCATGGTTGTAAAGTGAATCATTGTAGTTATTAAGTAAGTAACATAGTTGTTCAGTGAATCTGGCTTCCCCATTGACTTTGCTTGTCAGAAGGTTGCAAAAGGGGATCACATGACCACGGGACAATGCAGCCCTCATAAACATGAACCAGTTGCCACGTGTCTGAATTTTGATCACATGACCACGGGGATGCTGGAAAGATCATATATGTAAAAAACAGTCATAAGTTACATTGTTCAGTGCTGCTGTAACTGAATGGTGACTAAGTGAACTGTTGTAAGTCAAGGACTACTTGCCTAAGTCTAAAACTAAGTCTGTCTAAATGCTGTTATGCAGAGAAACAATAATTAAAAAATCAGATGGTTTAGCATCACACAGAATAAAGAAGGAAGCCATCTAACGCAAACACTGGCTAGAATTCTCACCACTTTTTCTATAGCAAACCCCCCTTGCTTTTCTTTTACCCAGATTTCCCTTTTCCCTGGAAATCTCAACTTTAATCTGAGATTCTAAGAACCGTGACACCTCTTTTCAGCCTTGATCAACAACAATTTCTTTATTTTTAGAGGACCAAAAACATTTCTGTGTTCCAAGAAAGGAAGTAAGTTGGAGTAATTCTGTACCCATGTGACAAAGAATGTGTTTCCCTTGGGAAGGTTTGCTGTGGATGTGAAAGTTTGAGCCTTGAAAGTTGAGGGGATCGTTACAAGAGCCATTAACTTTTGACACGGATGAAACTATGTGGTATACTGAAAAGTCTTAAATTATATATTGTTGTTGTTAATTGCGAAGTCATGTCCGACCCATTGCGACCCCATGGATAATGTTCCTCCAGGCCTTCCTGTCCTCTACCATCCTCTGGAGTCCATTTAAGGTCAACCTACTGCTTCGGTGACTCCATCCAGTCACCTCATTCTCTATCGTCCCCTTCTTTTTTTGCCCTCAATCTTTCCCAGCATTAGGCTCTTCTCCAGTGAATCCTTTCTTCTCATTAGATGGCCAAAGTATTTGACTTTCATCTTCAGGATCTGGCCTTCTAAAGAGCATTCAGGGTTGATCTTCTCTAGAAATGACCGATTTGATTGCCTTGCAGCCCAAGGGCCTCGCAGGAGTCCTCTCCAGTATCATAGTTCAAAGGCCTCAATTCTTTGGTGCTCAGCTTTTCTTATGGTCCAACTTTCAGTGTCATACATTGCAATTGGGAAATATATAAAATATGGTTATATATAGTCAAAGGAAAATGTAATGAATTTAGAGTCTTGTATTTCAGGTATTTGGGGAATTACTACATGTACAATTTTCTACATCTTTTCTCATATAATATTTCCTTATGGTGACAGTCTAGGGATATGTATACAACTTTCAGTCTCCAAAGATGTTTAGTTGTCCCTTCCTACCACACCAATATGGTCATTCACTAGAGACAGAACTTTCTGTAAAGGTATATTTCTACATCCTACTGATTTCTGGATATTGTCATTTCTAATGTTATTAATATCTGTAATTTTGTGTTTACGGATTGGTTTGCCTAACAAATGACATTATAACAGATGATAGTGATCCACTTAACTGTGGCAAAAAAGTCATAAAATGGGGTAAAACTCTCAAAAAACTGTCTTCCTTGGCATCAGAAATTTTGGACTCAATTGTGGTTGTAAGTAGAAGACTATCTTTACAAAGAATGTTAGTAGTTTAGCTGGGAGAGATCACTGCTCCACTTATTGGAGAGTTGCTTCTCATCAGAATAAATTGTGTTCAGTGAGGCAAGCTTGAGATCTAGTATTATTACACCTGAGGCAGCTCAAATATTATTCATTTTCTTTCCACCTTGGAATATCTGATTGGCTTTCTATAAATATCATTTGAAAACCTTTTTTAAAATTAATCAAACAAAAGCCACAATTTTTGTCAGGTTATGAGACAAAAATCTTGGCTCTTGTCTGATAAATATATTTTAAAAAGGCCTACAGAGTCAAGGATTACTGCATCTTGAGAATTAATTCTTTTAAAAGGGGCATCTGTGTGAAGCTCTCCGTATAAATCACTTGAGCTTTCACTGCAACTAATAAATAGAGAAGTGACTTCATCAAGAGAAGGCACTTATTTCACAAAAACTCTGGGTAAAGAGGCTAAATATTATTTTTCCTCAACATTGCCCTTTGTTGAGATTGCTGGATTTGGTGTGATAAATGTTACTTTCTATGATGTTAAAAACATCAAGTGGTACATGCTGTCCCTTCACAACTGCTTGTTCCCTAAGAAAACAAATGACAGTTCCCTTTAGTGTCATTCCTTTTTTAAAAAGACTTTTGTCTCTGAGATTTATCGCAAGAGCTTAGTAAGAGATTTGTAGCAAGCTGCACTCAGCCTTTAGGCTTGCATACCCATTCAGTGCCACAGCCATAATTCTCCTAGAGTGGAATGACAGAAGATCACAGTGGCTAATAATGTATTATGATGATACTGTCTGGACAAGAAACATTGCACTCCATTTGCAGCATCTCATTTAGATTACAAGAAACTTTTCTTGCGGACCAAAAACAAACATATTTTTCTAGTCACAAACAATACTGAGTAAATTAAGCAAAAGCCAGGAAACAATCACCATCATCATCATCTCCCAATGAGGCACTACCTTGATGCGGTTGGAGGCAAATAACTGCCATAGGCAAGAAAAATCAGAAGATGCGAGGCTCAAATTACAAACTATAGGAAGAATCTCTGAACTTCAGTCCAATCAAGAATGCTTCTTATCAATCCATCAATGGAGAGACTGCTGTAAATCAGTCAACACCTGGCAAAGAAGTAGCAGCGCTGTTTTGGACACAGATATGGGACAAACCAAAAAAATACAACCAGAACGCAGAACGCAGCTTGGCTAAAGGAGGTTGAAATGAATAAAAATGAAGTTGAAATAAATAGCAACAGAAATGGTGGAGAAAAGAGGAAGGAACATATAAGAATATATATGTATACCTATACGTATACAGGTAGTCCTTAACTTACAATCATAATTGAGGCCATAATTTCTGTTGCTAAGTGAAACATTTGTTAAGTGAATTTTGCCCCATGTTACCATTTTTCTTATCATAGTTGTTAAATGAATCACTATAGTTAAGTTACTAACACGGTTGTTAAGTGAATTTGGCTTTCCCATTGACTTTGCTTGTCAGGTCGCAAAAACTGATTATGACTCCAGGACATTGCAACTGTCATAAATATGAGTGGTTTGCCAAGTGTCTGAATTTTGATCACATGATCATGGGGATGCTACAAAAGTTAAGTGTGAAAAATGGTTATAAGTCACTTTTTCAGTGACATTGTAACTTTGAACAGTCACTAAATGAACTGTTTTAAGTTGAGGACTACACATGTAAGTATATGTAATATATATGTATGTGCGTATCTCTCTCTCCCCCCCCCATTCCCTCCCTCTCTCTCTCAAATACAAGCACAAATTGTTGATATAGCTTATCTGAGTCTTGACCTGAAACATTGGCTTTGTTTTTCTATGCAAATATGCACTTTGTATGTCTGTTAGATCTATCTACATGGATAGAATGTGGCTGGCTGGTTTTTAGAATCAAAGAATTCTCGCTTATAATCAGCAGGCAAACAGTGAAAGATCTTGCTGGGACACAGCTAGTATAAGGGTTATCTTATTCTTACTTGATTTTGCTAGGTACTTACTTTAGTTAAAAGAACCTGGCAAACATTGTGATACTTGAATCCACTGTGTTTCACACAGCAGTGATGTATTGGATATCAGGTGTCACATTTTCATATTCTCACAAAGAAAATGCTCTCATTATAGCTTTAACTGAGCTAATTGTAACATGTAGACCATGTATACTTTTCAGATCATTTATAATATGTCTGTGGAATGAGCAATGAATAAAGTTTGCCTGGGAATAATTGCTATGCTCTGCTCAGATCACACCTTCTTATTTGGCCATACTTCAATAGCTATCATAGTCTCTAAACATCTGATCTGCTGAGATCCAATCCCACATTGAAGGAAAGCAGAAAAAACTTTGTTGGCTAGCCTACTACAAGTTGATCTCAAATTAAAATAAATCCAAGACATATGAATATTGTCATAGGATTTTATTTCTCTTTTCTTCTTTATGCCATTATACAGAGTTCTTAAAGTCTTTAACAAACCTCCTTTGTATACCCAGTAGGGAAAAAAAATATCCAGGTCACTCTCTTGGTTTATCATTTACTGTATATACTCGAGTATAAGCCTAGTTTTTCAGCCCACTTTTTGGGCTGAAAAAAGCCGCCTCGGCTTATACTCGAGTCAGTGAAAAATTTGCCCGAAATGGAGGAGAAAAAGGGGCGGGGCCATGCCGCTGGGTGACACTCGTGAATGGCCCAGTGCCCCTGTGAGTTTCCCCTCCCTCTGTGTCAGTTTGCCGCGCAGCGCGCACCGCACCATCCCCCCTCCTCACGTTCTAATGTAATGCAGGGCTGTCTTACGATTTTCCTTCCTCCCCCTCCTGCCGCTCTGCAACGATGTCCCACCTCCTCCTTGTTATGGCAAGCAGCCACATAGCGATGTCCCACCTCCTCTGGTACAGTGATCCAATGATAGGAATCACTGTGCCGTGTGTCATAGGAGGCGAGACATCGCTCCCGCGGCTGCACGGGACATCATCATCACAGCGGGACATCAGCATCATGAGGTGAGTGAAGTATTTCATTGAATACACCGCTAGTTTACTGTTTTTCTTTGAAATAAATATTCAAAAACATTATTGGTATCTATTTTTATTTTTGAAATTTACCGGTAGCTGCTGCATTTCCCACCCTAGGCTTATACTCGAGTCAATAACTTTTCCAGTTTTTTGTGGTAAAATTAGGTGCCTCGGCTTATAATCGGGTCAGCCTATACTCGAGTATATACGGTATATTTCCTTTTTAAATTTTAAAACCTCAGCCAGGCTTTTTTTGGAGGGTGAGGGGGTAGATCCAGTGAAATATTATTTTCTATCATTTTCTTGGCCTGACAGATGTAAATCCATGTTCAATACCATATCTATCTTGTCAGATAAAATTTCTTTTACATCCAACATTTCTTCAGTAACATCCTTTGGATCTATTCCAGGGGCGTCAAACTCAGGGCTGGGATTCAACCAGTGTAACAACCCGTTCGCTGAGCGTGCATTTTGCACATGCACAGTGCATTTGAAAACAACTCTAAAACTTACCTTCTACTGTAGCCCCGTGAGTAAAACAGCTGAGGCATGGCAATCCGCTCTGCGGTGCCTATCAGCTGGGTTTCAAGGAAATATAGGACAGACTAGCGCAGAGGCGGGCCAACTGATCGCCAGAACTACTGGTTTGCCCGAACTGTTCCAAACTGGCTGAATCCCACCCCTGCTCAAACTTGCATCATCATGTGATGTATCAGGACTTTTTTCCCCTTCGCTAAACTGGGTGTGGGTGTGGCCAGCAGCATGATGCATCTGGCCTACGAATTTGACAGCCCTGATCCATAGAGGCAGACATCATTACTGACAATGTTGACAATGTTGCCATTATTTTCTGATTCCATTCTTCAAAAATCTCCTTCAGTATTTTTACTCTCATAACGATCTTGCAGCCTATATATCTTTCTTCTGCCTAAAATCTTTAGTCCCTCTTACTGTCCAGTTTTTGAAATCATGAAATTTATCTATGCTGTGTCTTGTAAAAACCAAAGAGGGTTTCTATTTCCCCTTTACTCTTTGTAATTAATTCCAAAATCTTATTGTAAGAATTTCAATCCTAGTTTTACCTTTATCTTTACTCCAACCATAACTTTCTAATATCAAAATCTCATTTAGCTTTTTGTTACTTACCGTGTTTTCCCGACAATAAGACATGCCCTGCTAATAAGCCCAATTGGCCTTTTCAGAGCATGCGCCATAATAAGCCGTCCCCCGAAAATAAGCCTGCCCCCAACTATTTCAGCGCATGCGCAACCAGTCCCCGCCATTACCACTGTACCACCTACCAGTACAGCTTGTTGGGCAAAAAGAGGGCCCACCACAAAAATAGCAGCAGGCAAAGCACAGTGCTTCCACCCCCCATCCTTCCCTCCCATGCAAAAAGAGCCCGCCACAAAGAGCGGCAGGCCAGCAATGCGATCACCCCCTCCCGCCTGTTCCTTCTCGTGCAAAAAAACACTGCCCACCCCACCTCAATGGTAAAGGCATCTTGCCTGGTTCCCTTCCCTGCCACCCCTTTAGCAAGGGGTGGCAGATGGGGGGGAGAAGAAGCGAGGCGCGCCTCTTACATTTCCAGGTCTGTTGAGTTCCTCACCCTTTCATCCAGTGAAGCCCCTTGTAAAAAAACCCTTGTGAGTTGAAGTCATGAGTTTTTTTACAAGGGGATTCACTGGACGAAAGGGTGAGGAACGCAACGGACCTGGAAAGGTAAGAGGCGCGCCTCGCTTCTCTCACCCCCCCTCGCTAAAGGGACGGCGGGGAAGGGAACCAGGAAGGCTGCCTTTACCATTGGGACGAGGTGGGTGGTGTTGGGCCGCGAGGCGCACCTCTTACCTTTCCAGGTCCGTTGTGTTCCTCACTCTTTCGTCCAGTGAAGTGCCTTGTAAAAAAAACCTTGTGAAGTCATGAGTTTTTTTTTTTCAAGGGGATTCACTGGACGAAAGGGCGAGGAACGCAACGGACCTGGAAAGGTAAGAGGCGTGGCTCGCTTCTCTTCCCCACCTGCCACCTCTCGCTAAAGGGACGGCGGGGAAGGAAACCAAGCAGGCTGCCTTTACCATTGGAGTGAGGTGGGTGGTGTTGGGCCGCGAGGCGCACCTTTTACCTTTCCAGGTCCGTCACGTTCTTCGCCATTGTGTCTAGGGAAGTCCCTGATAAAAAAAAAACACCCTTCTCGCGACTTCAAGAAGTTTGATTGAACTTGCGAGGTTTTTGTTTTTTTTACCAGCGGCTTCCCTGGACACAATGGCGAGGAACATGACGGAGCTGGAAAGGTAAAAGGCACGCCTCGCTTCTCACCTGCCCCAGAAAATAATAAGCCCTCCCCCTATAATAAGCCCAAGGCCATATTTTGTGGGGCAAAAGAAAATAAGACCCTGGGGGAAACACAGTATTTCAGGTTGTTTAAATTCTTAGCAATCGCACTTAGATTTATATACCATTTCATAGGATTTTACTGCCCTTCCTAAGCAGTTTACAGGGCCAGCATATGCCCCCAACAATTTGGGTCTTCATTTTACCAACCTTGGAAGAATGGAAAGCTGCGTCAACCTTAAGTCGATCAGGATCAAGCTCCTGGCAGTTGACAGTTAGTGTGTAATACTGCATTCTAACCACTGCACCACATCTCTTAAATTTATAATTAAAATTTATTTTGTTCAGGATCAAAGACAGACTTGATGTTTCATATTTGTCATTCTAAAAGTCTCTAATTGCTTAGAAATAGTTAATGGGAAATTTCCTAAAGTAGTTAGAATGTGAGTTTTGCAAATTTAGTGTCCTTTAACAGTCTCCATTTAGTTATGAGCAAAATGGTTAATCCCATTGTCTCCTAATACTAAAACCCACAGAAAAGGACTCTTCTATGATCTCATGAGGAGCAGTCATCGGGAGCATTTGTGGGCAATCTCCTTTCCTCTTCTTATCGGGAGAGATCCCAAGAGACTAATCAACTCACTTGTTGTTGCTTTTTTGCTGTGGTGATCGGCTTTGCTTTCATAGAACCATCTTCAATTCACCATAACTTCCCTTGAAGCCATAAATTGACAATATTCTGGATGTGTAAGCCTTTATAAAATTATCCTCCCTCATAGTTTGATCAAAGAAATATAAGTTCATTCTATATCTTGATGGATGGTCTTTTTCTAAAATAAAAAGCACTTTTTATATAATTTTTCTGAAGCTCTCACAAGGGATTTATAACTTGTTGCTTTATTGACCCCATTTTCCCATTCATAGACTACAGGAAGTCTGGACTTACAAAAGTTCATTTAGTGACTGTTTAGAGTCACTAAAGAAAATTGACTTATGACATTTTTCAGAGTTACAACCAGTGGTGGATTTCAATTTATTTTACTACCGGTTTGCTCGTGTGTGTGTGCTTGCTTCTGCGTCCGGACAGGTGGGCGGAGCCTCTCACCACCGCCACTACCGGTTCGCCTGATCCAGGGTGAACTGGCAGAAACCCACCTCTGGTTACAACCTTTGCAGCATCCATATGATCATGTGATCAAAATTCAGATGCTTGGCAACTGGTTCATATTTATGACCATTGCTGTGTCCCAAGACCATGTGACCACCTTTTGTGACCTTCTGACAAGCAAAGTCAATGGGGAAGCCAGATTCACTTAACCACCATGTTACTAACTTATCAACTGCAGTGATTCACTTAACAACTAAGGCAAGAAAGATTGTAAAATGGAGCAAAACTCACAAATGTCTCACTTAATAACAGAAAAAATTCTGGGCTCAATTGTGATCATACCTTTAACCACATATGAACCACTGTGTCACCCACTTTTTGAACACTCTCCTGCAGTTTTGGTAAGAATCTATATTTGGTGCAACCTTTGGTAATAAAGATGTTCTGTATCCCTCTTCATATTTTTGACTGTCAGGATGTAAGTAGAACACAGGAACAAGATATTCTTTCAAAACAGCACAGTGTATTAACCAGTGCAAATATTTAGAAAGCCAAAATGGAGAAATGCTCTTGGGCTAATATTGCCATGCCTGAAGTCATAATGTTCTGAAAAAGTCCTGCTTTGTTTATGTTTTGACATATTCCATTGGTGAGGTCTTGGCCTGACAAGTTGAGGTCAAATCCTCTGCTGAAAAGCCTTGAGCCATCCAGATTTATTAAGTAATCTTGATTGTAAAATTGACTATGGAGGTAGAGCGCTAGGTGAATTATTACATTAAGAAGAACTGACTCTAATTATATTGTAAAACTGGGTTACGCCTTTTCTTTTTCGCCATTTGGATTTAATCCATGAGCTGCTTAACTAACTCTTAATATAATTACATATCTGAACATTAAACCAGTTTCCATTGTTTGAAAGCAAGGTGCTATATATATATGAGAGATTTAGGAAGAATTATCCATTTAAAACGAGCCACTTTGTGTTATGTATTTATGTAACAAATCTGATGGCCTTCTTCAGGTTCTCATTTAGGATAGCTGCAAATAATGAATGTGAGAAAGCTTTTTTGTCTTGCCTTTCCACCCATAGTTTCCCATTTGTCTACTTACTTCTAGATTAAAAATAGCTGGGCAGTGGTTGAAGACACAGGAGGGAGAAAATACTACTCTGTACAATACCGATGAAATGTAAAGCATGGAAGGTTACCATCCTTCTAAGTGTTGGTCTCATTGGTTTCTTAATATATCACACCAAATAATTTATCTTTTTTCTTGGTTAGGGAACTCCCCCCCATCCCCCAAACAAATGAATTTGGCTTGTTTAGGTTATGATTAGGGAAAGCAAAGGAAGGAGGCAATCGCACAAGCAGCATGCTCCATCCCATATTTGGGTAGACCAAGTTGCCCTGATAGACCGACCTCACCAGAAAAAAAAACATCACTTAAGGAGGCAATATTTTCAAGCATGTTAATATATACTTGAAATAAGTGTTTTCAAGCAAATTTCATAAAGCCAGAGTGGGAACTTCCTTATCTTGCCTCCGATACAGAAGGCAAGGCGCTTTGCTGATCTTAAATTTCCCATGTTATTTGCAACGCAAGCAGCTATGTTTTTTTTTTAAAGTCAGAACTTGTTTTTCTAGCAATTTTGCAACAAGGTGCTAGAGCTAATTCTGGGGAGGTGAAGCCATTTGCTGTTAGCACCAAAGGCTTTTTTTCCCCTCTGTGATTCATCCATCACATGCAAATCTGTTCTATTTAAGATGACTGTGAACTGAACCAATCATGTTATCATCTGGCATTCCTATCCAGTACTTCCAACTAGCCCCGTATTTATAGAATGGCCATAATGTTAACCAATCTGGTTCTGAATACTGTATGCCTATTGCTGGTAGGTTTGGCTGTGCTGCCTTAAAACGAGATGCACTGACTTGTATTCTAGACCGGCTGGACTTTCATAGGCCATTAAACACATTCTGAGTCATGCAAGTAGCAGACAGGAAAGATCTAGCTCTGCAGAAGCTGGAGGAGATCCAAGAGAAAAGGGAGTGTTGTTTTGCCTACTGTTGTGAATCCTACCGATGTCTTGAAAAACAGGGCTGGGTTGATTTAGTGTTCAAAGCTCATCTTTTCAGTGAGAAGTGGAGCAGTATCCTGTCTTAGTAGCAGGCTTCCAGGCATTACCAGATGCTCTGCAAATGCTCTTTCTTTCACCCTAGCTGGGGATTTACAGGAGCCTTGAAGGTGATAGAACTACAGATCTGACTTCATTATTTTATGAATATGAAATCCCAGCATGGGAACAAAGCGAGATTTAAAGCTGCAGTCATAAATATATTTACTAAGGAAAAAGCCCCAGGAAATACAGGGAAACTCATTTCTGAGAAAATATGCACAGTCGTAAGTCTTCTGACTGTCATGAACACTCTTCCTCACAGCACTCTTTAAGGTAGCTTCCCTAAAGCCAAACAGAAAGAATACAGCAATCTTCTAATGATGTGTGGTTTGACAGCCCCTGAATTAATACTGATTGATTTATTTGTTTGCAAATTTTACACGGCAGCCTATATTATATAAAACTACCCTAGGCAGATTACAAATACACCATAAAGATACAGGATTAAGACTCTTAACACATCACCAGTGCTACTATATTGCCCTCTCAAGAAAAACACCAAACAATGCTAGGCTCCCCTCCCCTCCTGTCCAGTGTGAGGGAAAAACCAGGTCTCAGCAACCTTCCAGCTGAAACTGCCAGAAGGGTAGGTATCTTTTATTTTGAGAATTTAATTGCCCTAAAAATGCAGATCAGGGGGATCTTCTAAGTAGAACAAATGGCTGTTATTGGAGTTCAAATTTGTATGTGGCAACCATTGGCATACGGTACATAAACTGACCACTAGAAGCAAGAAATATAGAAACAGCTGAATAGGCTGTTTACTTTGGTGTGAAGACTGAAAGGAGGTCATCAATCATCCTGATCACACCCCTGGCTTACTCCAAGGTTAACCTCCAACTTCACATTAAAAATGTTTGCAACTTCTGCTGACATAAGAGGAGCTTTGAGGTCATTTCCAGGATTTTATTTCATTCTGGTAACGGCTCCACTCCAGGAGTGAAATTCAGCAGGTTCTGACAGGTTCTGGAGAACCGGTAGCGGAAATTTTGAGTAGTTCAGAGAACCAGCAAATACCACTTCTGGCTGACCCCAGAGTGGGGAGGGAATGGGGATTTTGCAGTATCCATCCCTTGGAATCTGGTGGGAATGGGGATTTTGCAGTATCCTTCCTCTGGAGTGGGGCAGGAATGGAGATTTTGCAGTATCCTTCCCCTGCCACACCCACCAAGCCATGCCCACAGAACTGGTATTAAAAAAAAAGAATTTCACCACTGCTCCACTCCACCAGTCACTTATCTTCATGACCATTTTGTCTTGGATTCCCTCCCCGCCCCCCGAAAGAAACTTCTCACATAAAGACTGAGTGCACTTTGTTTTACAAAGCATGTCTTAGCCTTCTGTCAGTCCCTTGTGTATATGAAAACGCTGATGTTTTGGAACACAACACACAATGGTTCTTATTCAGGTGAGGCATTGGTCTGCTAGCACTAAATAGTTCAAGAACTTCAGCTGCCATACACAGGTAATATAGTGTCTCCTTTCACTTGCATGGTCTGTTGGTTATGCAGAGAATCATCCCAAGTAAGTGCCAAAAAAGTAGTGCAATTGTACCATATTTTCTACTTTAACACCATATTTGGCCAGAGGTTTGCCAGTCTTACAGAAAAGTGATGGACTGGTAAAAAGGTTTGCTATACTTCCTGTAATTTGGGCTTTCTGATCAATATGCCTATGTCAAAAATCATGACACGTTACTGGTATGTAGCATCTCTGCATAGCTTATTTGTTGTTTGGACATCATGAAAGGTAATTATAGCCTGCTTATTTATTTAATTTATTGGCTGCCCATCTTACCTCAGGGTAGCAATAGCAATAGCAATAGCAGTAGACTTATATACCGCTTCATAGGCCTTTCAGGCCTCTCTAAGCGGTTTACAGAGAGTCAGCATATTGCCCCCAACAATCTGGGTCCTCATTTTACCCACCTCGGAAGGATGGAAGGCTGAGTCAACCCTGAGCCGGTGAGATTTGAACCGCTGACCTGCTGATCTAGCAGTAGCCTGCAGTGCTGCATTTAACCACTGCGCCACCTTGGCTCTAACAGGGTATTCCTGTTATGTTCCATAGACCCACCCATACTAACCCAAGTCCACCACAACAAGGACTTCTGCTGCTGTCAGTAATGCCATCAAAGGAAGCATTCCACACTCAACCTTTCTCCTCCCCCTGTATGGATAGATCGTCTACTCTGCTTTGTTGCCAAAGCAGAGTTGAAAATATGAACAGCACTTCTTTAAGATACTATAATGTAAACTGGCTCCTGCACTGGATAATAGCATTGTAGTGCTATCCAGAAGGACCTGACTTTCCTTGTCTAAAAGATTTGCTTTATTTGCTTTTGAAAATTATTTTTGAGTGAACAAATGCAGCATGTGTCTTAGCCCAAACTACAAATCTTTTGAAGTTAAATTTTGCAGACTATGTAGTATTAACTTGAAGAAACTGGTTGGAATAACAAGTACCATTCTCTTGTAGCCACTGACAAAGAAATACAGGATTTGTAGTCCAAACATCTGGATAACATCAGGCTGCCTACTTGCATCTTAAATACCTATGCCATAGTACTAAAAGCCCAGATTTTGGTGCTGAAAAGTATTTATTCTTTAAACATTTTGTGTTTACTTAGGTGACCTGTGGACCTTTCTATTAATTTCTGAGCTATTTCATTCAGTATAGAATAACTGTACTTAGCACTTCTCTAAAATATTTGAGTTCTGAGGAAACTTGATTATATGAAAAAACAGAAAAGGGAAACGAAAAGGAGAAATATAATTCTAGCTGCTCATCTATGGTACTATAGAACTATGTATTCATAAAAAACATTACTTTATTCAAATTGGGTTATTCATAACATTTATTTATCCATCCATCCGATTGTAGCAATCATGTTCTTTCTGTTGTTTTTCAAGAAATCTTATTGCAACTGGGTTGTGTATAAAAATGAAACGCATACATGTTCTTTCCATTTATGCTTTACTTCATTTCTATCTCACCCTATTGGTCTCTCAGTCACATACTAGACATAATCTCCATAGGAGAGACTCTATCATTTTGCTATACCTTCAATCCTTTTCTTGGCAATAATCTTTTATTTAATAATATTAATAATAGCTTATGTTTATTTTATTGTAAATTCGTTGTTGTGAGCCACCCAAAGATCTAGAGTCAGGCATGCAAGTTTAATCCTCATCGTCATCCTCTTCTTCTTAACCAGAACATTCTTTCCAAAATGAAAAGAAGCATGGCATATAATGCATGTAAAATACCTACTTTTAATTTACCAGAAACAGTAACTCTCTCTCCTTTCCAAACCTGGTCACTGGACGAATTGCCGTATTTTGCTATATAGGTGTGTACGTGCAGCTATTCTTGATTGTTGGGTTATTCTGCAGCTTTTCCGAGTAGCAACAAAGGGTGATATAAAGGTCATCATATGATCAAAACATACAGATCTTTATGAAGGACAGGAAAAGGAAAGTGCCCAAGGTCACTCGGGGATGTAAACGAATAACAACGGTCAATAGAACAAGCCCTGGCTCAGAAGTAAATCCTATTGATTTGCCTGTGATTAACTCGTTGATAAACGGAGATACAGTTGCAGTTTAAATAATTAAAGTTTGTAAGTTTATGCGCTAATTACTTCGCCCTAACCTTGTTCACAACGGAGAAGTAAGAAGGGGAAGCACAAAAGAGGGTACTACCACCGAAATACAAACCGGAAGTGAGTCGGGCCCTTTTAAACCAGGGAAGGTTTCCCTGACGGAGGTGCCAGCGAGTCCTTCGCCTGAACCGCAGTCATTTCAACGAGTAGGTCGGCGTCGGTCCTGGCACTTCTCCTAATTCAGCTCGACCGTCTCGCGCGACGCTGGCAGCGTCGTTCCGGGTTTGTTTCTAGGTCGCGCGGCAGCTTGGTTGGTGGAGCCCGAGCGAAGCGGAATCTCAGCGAGCCGCTGCCTGCTTGGGGGGAGGGGGGAAGGGGGGCTGCTCCTCCTCCTCGCCTTCCCCCGCCCCATCCCTAGCTCCGCCCTCGGAGGCGCCGCGCGGCGCTGCCGTCGGGATGCGGGTGGAGGGGTAAGGGACGAGGAGCTGCCGCCGCCTCAGAGAAAGGGTGTTGAGACGCCGCTGCGGACTCGGAGCGGCGGTTTGAGCTCACGAGCGGCCCCTCCGGCGGCGCAAGGAGCCCTTCCTCGCCCCCTTCCCTTCCTTCCTCCCCCCCCGCCGTCGCCTCGCTGCCGCCGTTGCCCTGGGGCCGGGCGGGCGACCGGGAGACCGCGGCGCTTGGATGCCTGGAGCTCGCAACAGAGACCTAACCCCGAGCCCGCCATGGGCTGCTGCGGGAGCGCCGCCTCGCAGGTAAGCGCGAAAGAGTTGCTCTCTTGACAGACCCCCCCCCCCATCACAGCCCTTGTATCCTGTTTTTTTTTTTTAAGTTCAGGGAGATTTCCCCCCCCCCCTGCATTCTGTCCTCTGGGGGGGAGCCTCGTTTATCTCCCGACCGAGCCCCCCACCCCGGCTGGTTTTGTTTATCCGGTTTTCTCTTTTTTCTTCCCCGCCTTCCAATGGGCTGCCAGTAACTTATTGCCACCTAAAACTAAATTGTTTTGGAAAAAGTGCCCTGGACTTCCTGAATCGCCACCCCCACCCCTTCCTTATCTGCTCTCCTTTCACGTTTGGTTCTCTCCTCTTGAGCCGCTTCCCGGGGTTGCAAATCCGGATTTGAGCACAAGATATGAGTCGGATTGCTACCACCGCGGCTGCTACCTTCGTTTTATTTGATAAAGGTAGGCTCAGCTTGAGATAGAAAACTGTGTGACAAATATATTTATATATATGTGACACATATTAAATAAAACGTTAGGAAAGCATTTGCCCCGCAGAGCCTTTGGGTTCTTCCTGTTTAAACAAAAAAAAAATCTAATAATTAGTAAGAGAAAGATGACAGCTGTCTGATTTCTTCAGCATCCTCCCCATCTTCCGGTGTTAGCTTTTGGTATCCTAGCCTTTGCTCAGTTCTTTGTCCTTCATTGGACCAGAATCTGAACTTTTATTGGCCTGTTGCTCGCTTGTTCCACATTTGGCTTTCCTCCGTTGAAAACCTCTGGTTTGAAATGCCTTATTTTGAATATGCTTAGGGGTATTAAGAGTATCTTTTGTTTTCCTCCTTACCAATCTTCTGCTCCTAGTTTGCTTTTTGTATTATTGTTTAATAATGGCCTAATATTTGATTTGATATCCTTTCTGCAAGTCTTAATGATGACAATGACGAATCAATTCATAACTATCTTTTCTTTAATTTGGGCAAATCTACTTCCAAATCTGTCTCTCATCAATATCCTACAATTCTTTTAAATTCAATACATTTGGTATGATATGACCATTTTATCTTGCAAAAATTTCTGATCAGTAGGTTACAGCTGTAACCTAGTGAGGATTACCTATACCCAGGTAAAACATTGCAGTTCCTGTATCATATTGCTTTCTTCCAATATCCAGTTGTCTTTTATGTGCCCTTAATAACTCAGGAATGGCTATCCTAATAATAACCTCTGTATGTATAATTTTTGTAATAGTTATCTGCACAGAATAAGGATGCAAGTCATAACACATTGATTTGATTCATTTGTGTAACACATTGATTTGATTCATTTGTGTGTTGTTGGGGGTTAGTTTTAGTTTGATTCAGTATGAGGATGGAATTTGTTGAAATTGAACAATTGAAGCCCTCAATCACTAACATTTTCTTGCTGGAAGTAGAGGTGTTCCAACTTCAAAATACTGAAAACTATCCATTTTGTGTTCAAAACACTTTCTCACTCATCAGGATGCTTATGAAATGTAACATTAGAAAAAGTTCAAAACAAATACTTTGCAAGCACCTATTTTTAATTTGGATTAGTATTTATGGGCACAAGTTGTTAGAAAGGCATTAAAAACCTTTCCAGGAGGAATAATCTCAAGTGAAATAATTATCTTTGCAGGTATGTTCTCTTAATTCTTCCAGGTATTTTTGTAGTGTTACACAATGTTTTACTGAGCTATGGGAAATTTTCTTTCTCCAATGATAGGCATAGTTAATTAGTTTCAGTCTACTTTCTCTGATTTTCTGTTCCTGTCTAAATAAAAAGCAGTTTGTCAGTGTTCTCTCTGTCCCACTATCATTTTTCATTGACGTATTCTTTCTTTAGTGTCTGTAGAGAGAAACTTCAATCCAAACATGGAACTGGTAGTTTATTACATAATAACACTTCATATATTTGGGTGTGGTTGGAAACTAGATGTAGTAGATATTTCACATTCCAAATTTTGGGGTTTTAAATGTATAATGAATCAGCATTGTGATGACTACCGTGTCTTAGTCGAATGGATATATATATGTAAGACGGAGAAATCAGATCATCTTTGAAGATGAAGTCAAGCCATTGTGGTAGATCATAAAGTACACTATTCTTTCTTGCTAGTTTAAACTTGTTGTTTTAATACATGGACAAATGAGAACTAGTTAGTAATTTTTGATCTTAGTACCAAATATACATATTTTTTATTTCCTCCTTCTCAAAATGCCTGTTGAAATATTTTGGCCTTTCTTTTGCTATCATTTGTTTGATTTTTCTGAAACAAACTGCTTGCATTAGTGTCCATTACATAGTGTTCATGTACTTCAATAATAAGACTGTGCATTCTGTGGTTTTGGATTTTGCAGTTCTGTAAATAGTCAAGCCAGGTGGCAGCAGCAGATAATGAGCCATTAGATGGGATTTTGGTTCTGTTCACCTCCAATAATTCTGTTCTGAGATGACTGAAAAACAGCAATGGCTTAGTTAGCTTTAACAAATTCTTGATGCGTGTTGCCTTAAAGCATAGCATCAATTGTTCAACTTGTGTATTATCTTTTCTAGGACCCCCCATCCCCTCCAATTCTTTACCTCTATACCAGTTTATGAACACATTGGATTTTCTTTTCTTGTGGAGCTTTCACTTCAGGTTGAATTGGTTCCCTGTCTTTTGACCTATGTCACTTCTGTCAAATTGCTAGATTTTTCTTACTTAGACCATCACCTTTGTAAAGAAAAACACTGATCTATTCTGTGCATTCACTAATAATAACTGCATCCAGTGCAATCTTTGTGCTTATTACAAAGCTTTGTGTGGGTAGTATATACACTACATCAATTCTTGAACCTTTTGTTCATATGTTGTCTCTTAAATGATTTTTTTCATTTTTCTGTATATTTCACTCCTTCAGTGTTCCATATATATTAATCTTGAATATAAAGAGTATAAAGGACTTTTCAAAATATACTTATCCTGATTTATATTTAAATATTTAAACTATTATCTACATCTGAATTTAATGACTGCAGGGAAATGGTTGGAAAAATTGCCATTGCATTTAGAACAGTATTCATATAGCTTCCTAATCTCTATCTGTTCACGTAAAGCAGTTTAATAATTATCTCGACATACTGTTTTTAATCTCTGTTTTTTCCTAATACTTTAAACTTTATCTTGATATTATTATTTTTTTAATCCAGCTTCATTTGAAACATTTTCTATCCCACTCAATTCATTCTGTGGAAATAGTTCAGTCAAGTTTTGTGCTTCCATTTTATTTTTCTACTTTGCAAAATGTCAAATCTCATTTTAAGTTTCCATGGCTGGATTTTTTTTCCTATAGTCACATAATCTTTAACAGTTATTATAAATTCTGTAATACATTAAATCTTAAAAATCCCATTTCAATTTAACACTTTTGTAATCCCTTTAAATGCTGAAATCCCACTTTTAATATTCTGAATGTAACCAGGGAGTGGGATGGGAAGTTTCTTTGTGAAGAAAAACAGAACATAAATGAAACATACATATCTTTATTCATATCTATACTATCACTGGATGTGTTCCCTTCCTTTCTTGAAAATGACATCCTAAATATAATAATTTCACCTTGCAGCAACATATTTGTAATCACTAAAATGAAAGGGAAGGTTCAAGCCTGTCTGAAAGCAACAGTCTTCACTCTCACAGTATATTTGTTAGGTGAAAAACCCAATGTATAAATGAATTAATCTAGTCACTGAAGAAAAGCAAATCTTGAAATCCTTAAAGCGATAAGATAGAGCCATAAATCTTATTCTCATTCCCTGATGATCAGATACTTGTTTGTTTTCTGGAGAAATTTTGTATGGTACAAAATTATATGAAACAGAAAATTCAGGAGTCCCTAACTTTGTGGGCTCCATGAGAACATTTGAATACCAAGTGCATGATACTTTCTCAAAATTGCAATTTGAGTGTCAATCACACAAAACACCAACATATCAAACAACAAACAATCCATTGAGCAGCACTCACTCTTCAGTTTATTTGTTAAGACTACTGTACTTTTGCAACATGGAAGCTTGCCCTTTGTTGCAGTTGTTCTGGTTGCTTTTTAATTGACTAAAAAATCAGGAAGGATTGAGAATTTTGACTTAAATTACCGGTAACTAATTTAAGAAAGCCAGTTTGGTGTAACAGTTACATATATCCCTAGGCTAGAAACTGGAGAAATGAGTTCTATTCCTGCCTTAGGCACAAAGCCACTTGGGTGACTTTGGGCCAGTCACTTTCTCTCAGGGCTAGGAAGGTGGCGATGGCAAACCATTTCTAAAGAACCTTGCCAAAGAAATTGCAGGGATTTATCTAGGCAGTCTCTGAGAATCAGATACAATTGATTGGAAGCAAAACAAACAAACAAACAAAAACCCACCCCCAAACAAACCTAGCTTAGGTCATGTAGAGCTTAAATTTATTTTTTCTAGAAATCCCAAGTATTTCTGTGTTTTAAATTTAAAAGTGGGGTCATATGACACATACTTTAATAGTTGCACACTTTTCTGAAGTCCTTAACTGTGAAATCTTTGCAGCATAAGGCTATTAGGAACAGTGGAGAAATTATTTTATTATATTAATATCTAAAGATGTTTCCTGCAGAGAAAGACAATATAAAGTTTTCATGTAATTTACAAATCAAAGATTTTTTCCCCAGTCCAGTACCCTGGAAATTTCTTTTACTGGAGGGATTAAATGCACATGTGTGTGAGCATATACACAATTTGTATGTTCTGCTATTTGGTTCTTATTTTTCTCTTTGCTACTAATCTATATTATTTAGTTTACTCTGCCAGCTATTTATTTGACTTCTGCCACTTCTCATTTAGGACTAAAGATGGTGGAAACAGTGCAATATGTGCAGGTCTAAGGATGCCAATATATTATTTGAAAGTGATGGCAGAAATTGCCTCATGGTACAAATAGAAATTTATGTTTGACTTTCGCCATTTTTCAGGCAGGTAAAAAACGAGTATTGCTGTCTTACCTGGCAATATGGTAATGGCAATATACAAAATGTAGAATCTGTAGAACATTTGGGAAAGCATCTAACAAAAACTTGCTACATGAACTCAGTGGTATTACATTTTCTCAAAAGAATTTTTCCATACATAAATGACAAACCTATACAACCATAGCTATCCAAAATACATGGCTAGCAGTAAGATAATTGAATTTGGTATTTTCAGAAGTAAATTTTTCATGGAAAGCTTATGAGATGTCTGGATTTTCAATAGAAAGTATGCATATTTGTTGGTTTTCTTATTCCTTTTCCATTTTTGCTAGGAAATTGCAGGGTCCAATTTTTTTATTCTGGCCTTGGAAATAAAACTGAACATGCAGAATTAATACTATAATAGCTGTATAGCAATTCTTCTTTTGTAGGCTGTTACCAGCAAGTATATCAGCTATAAAGTACAACATATATCTGGCTATTTTATAAATTATAAGGATTTCTGATCATGATGCCTAATTATTTAACAATGATTGTAGCAAATGACCCCATCTATCATTATATTAAAAGTGGAAAAGGCTTGAGGTAAGCAAAATGTAGTTGTTTTTTGTGTGATCAATGTATTTTGCTCAGAAAATGAATGCTGCATTTCAGAATTCTTAAACTGAAAATGTATAGAAGCAGTGAATAATTCTTGAGATTTTAAAGTAAAACACAGATCCCAAGTAGGAAAATGAAAGATCTCCTTGAATGTTGCTCAAGCTTTTAGGAAAAAAGGTTGGATATAAATCTAATAAATAAATAGTGTTTCTAAAGTCTACACATGTAGACAATGAACTTCTACAAAGAGTATTCAAAATTATAGAAATGTAATGTATTTGTACTGAAAGTGTTGTACTGTTTCAAAAGACCTAGACCTTATATTATGTATATTTTGCCAACCTGTTATTTTTCTCCTATACTATGGTTATCATAGAATTATAGGATTAAAAAAGACCTTGAAGACCTTTAAGGTCAACTGTCTCTCTGGCGCAAGAATCTTGAAAATTTCTAGTGATGAAATGCTGATGACTTTAGTAGATTGGCTATTCCACTGATCAGTAACTTTGATAGGAAATTCTTCCTTGTTTCAACTTTGGATCTCTTACTGTAAAGGTTTCACCCACTGATTTTTGTCTTATCTTCCAGTGTTCTGGAAAATAAATATACCCTTCTGGCCCGGGGACATCTGTTCATGTATTGGAAGACTATTATCATGTCTCTCCTCAGCCTTAACTATTTAAGGCTAAGCATACCTAAATCCTACAAACTGTTTTATTCTGGGATTTAGCCTCCAAAACATTTACCATATTTGTTGCTCTTCTCTGCCTTCTTTCCAGTCCCCCAGTGTCCTTTTTTATATTAAGGAGACAAGAGCTGGATACTATATTCAAGGTGTGGTCTGAACCAGTGCAGCTGCAGCATGGTTTTTATCATTTTCCAATATCTTGACATTATAAGTCACTAGGAGTTGCTTGCTCTTATCTGATTCATTTTTTAATTTTTTAAACAATTATTTATATCCCACCTTTACTACTACTACTACTGGTTAATCTTTGGTGAGATTTACAGCCTTTGGGGCTGGTTGGTAGCTTAACAGCTCGAGTCCTAACCAAGGACCTAAGAACTGTTAAGGTAACATCAGAAGATATAAGCTGTTCCAAGTAGGGTTGTTTTTTGTAGAATCAGAATCTTCAAGTCTGATAAATTTAGAATTTCCAAATAGTGAGGTAGCTCTTTAGGTATTGCTCCAAGGGCTCCAATTACAATCGGGACAACACACGATTCCCCCCCCCCCCTCACACAGTTCACTCAATTTCAATTTGCAAGTCACGGTGGTGGTGGTGGTACTACTACTAGTATTACTTCTACTACTACTACTAGTACTACTACCACTACTACTACTGCTAGTACCCTGTTTCCCTGAAAATAAGACCTCCATGGATAATAAGCCCAATCGGGCTTTTGAGCACAAGCTCTAAAATAAGCCCTTCCCCAAAAATAAGCCTCCCTGAAAATATTGCAACACAGCAGCAAGCATGAGGTGACCATGCTCGCCGCTTCCTGCACCTCAAAAATAATAAGACCTCGCCAAAAATAAGGCCAAGTGCTTATTTTGGGGTGAAAAAGAAAACAAGACCTCATCTTATTTTCGGGGAAACACAGTATTATTCAAATAACTCAAAGATATGAATATATCCAACATAACGTCTACCTCATATTTTCCCCTCAACAACTCTATGATGTGGGTTAGGCTGAGAGAGAGTGACTGGGCCAAGGCTGGCTTTCGTATTAAAGGCAGGACTTGAACTCATGATCTTTTGCTTTCTAGCCCAATGCTTAACCACTGGACCAAACACAATTGTGGCTCTCACAGATGCGACTGGTAGTCAAAATCTATAATTGTATTTAAAAGTGGTGTCTAAAATTGCCCCAACTACAAATGGAACTGGAAAATAATTCTTGAGGATAAGAAAATAAAAGTCTATGCTGTGTTTAAGTATCTTACAACATTCACAGCAGGAATATAATAAATTAAGAATGTGTGTTTCAAATTCAAGTATAAATTTTCATATTAATATGCAGTTGTTAAATATGTGATCCCCCCCCCCCAATATGTGTATAAGTAAGATTTAAAGCCACATAAAACAGGGGAGCCATTAGAGCCAATAAGGTTTCCTTTTTGGATCCTGGTTAGCAAAATACAGGGATTTGCTTTATTGTCCGTTTATTTGAAATGGCCCTCCCCTCTTTATGTGAAAGGAGAGATATGAATGGCTTTGGTTTTAACGTCTAATGGCCGTGTCATAAAAATAGTAGAATATATTAATAGAAATCATAGTCCACTTAAGTGGATGGCTGTCTTAAAGCTAAATAATAACTTTAAAATATGTAAAATACTTAACTCAGTCAGAGCACTTTTTCTAAAACACTATATACTAAGCAAGTCATTCTAGGTTCAGATTCCTCTCTTTTTTTCATAGTATTATTTACAACCTCCTAGCCTTAAGTAGTTGTTCTTATCCATTATTAAACATTTTGATGGACTGTGTATGTTTCTCCATATGAAATCTACCCTCCCCATTTATATTTCCTTTACTTATAAGTTACTTCTATAGTGTAATCCATGTTTTCTAAATTAGAAAGATAGATTCCTTTTGTAAATTTAGCCAGTAAGTCTGTGGGACTAGTTAGGATGCTATTTAATCCTTAGTTTTTAGAGAAAATTATTTGTGCTGCAGATACAGAACATGTAGAAAACAACATTGTTTTATAAATTTTAACAGGCTGCTAAAATTGTTCGTGAAATAATCTAATAAGATTAAAATGCAATATAAATAAAACACATAAATGGATATGTTTTAATTGAATAGACATTTATGTCTCTCTCCTCATTACTGCATTCGTACAATGTCCTGGTCATAATTCTCTTTGAACTCAGACTGATTTTTGAACAATCAGTTCAAGGTTTTAAGAGATATGTGACATACAGTGAAACACATATACCCAGACATCCATTTTCTCTTTCATCCACTCACTTGAAAAAAAAACAAAAAGAATAATACATGCTGAATAATAAATAAAGATGGATGGGTTTCTGAGTTGTAGAAAATGATTTTATACCTGCTGACCTAGAACTTTTTAAATGTTGAAGATATATTTTCCATTAATTACAAATTTTAGCATAGATCCCTAATAAAAAGATAATAAAGGGAGAGACAGTTTGATCTAGTGATTAAGGCATCAAGTTAGAAAGCAGGAGACTGTGAGTTCAAGTTCTACCTTAGTCATGAAAGCCAACTGGGTGACTTCGGGCCAGTCACTCTTATTCAGCCCAAGCCACCTCACAGGGTTGTTGTGTGGAAAATAGGAGGAAGATGGATTGGACATGTATGCCGCCTTGAATTGGGCAGGATATAAATAAAACAAACAAATAAAATAAGCACTTTTCATGTATTTATATAACCAAATGGTAGACAAATACTGACTTCTGAAGTTCACAGAATTCTTTCTAGTGTAACAATGAAAAGATTGTTGTTGCCATTTCTTCAGTAACTATAAAAAATTAGATATAGGAAGCAAACTTTTCTTCCTTTTTGTGACCTGAGTTGGTCACATAGAGCTGTCCATGCAGTTGTTGATTGCAGTTGATCTCCAACTGCTTTGGTATTATTTCTACTATGTCTGATTGTATTATAGACATGATACTCAGCTTGTACTGCCAAACCTGTTGTTTAAGTAAAATTTCTTGTTGCCAGTAACAACCAGATAAATATTAAAATCAAGGATTGAATTAATCTGATTTTGTCACCAAAATTAACATAGTATTTGACATATTGGAAATATTTCAGTGAAGAAGTAACATAGTGACAAACAGAGAAAGAAGACATTTGAGATCTAAAAATCTGGACATGACAGAATCTAGAAGAGATAATGGGTTGGCATTTTTCAAAAAGTGAAAAAAATATTAAAAGAGAAAGAATGTTTACCTTAACCAGTGATAACAACAAAAATAGTTATTTGGAGCAGCTTTGTTCTTACCTTAAATTAAAAACCCTCCTGTCAGGAACAAGACTATTTAGTTGTTTTGTAGAGAACATGTTTAGCATTAAATATTAATATTCTGCAGTACATTTCATCTCAACCTCTACTTCAACCATATACTTGTACATTATCCTCCCAATGTTTCAAAGACAGCATAAAATTTCCTGGATTTATTCACTGCACTGAGTTATGAGTTCTTTAGTTTTTTATTTAGCATATTGTTTTACCCTAATTGGGTAGTTAGCACAAAGATGTGCAAAATGGAACAGTTTGTTTCTAAAACATTTTGGTTTTTTTCTATTGGAATATTGTCCCTCCTTCCCAATCTTACCATTACTGGATGGTTCATTCATTTCCATGTATAAGTTTTTCTGAAGAGGAAATGCTTCATGATGTTTCAGACATTATTAGGCCCACTGTTTGTTTTGTTTTGCATTTTTTATTCATGAAGTTCTGTACAGTTTTTTTCTTTTAATGATCCTGCAATCCCTTGCTTCGGGGTGGGGGGTGGGGACTGATTGGGGCTGAGCGTTTACTGGCTGGCTGCGCTTCCTGGTGCCTATGCGGACTTCACAGCACTGTTGCAATTAAGAAATGTTGATAAAGACATCAGGCTAGAAACTGGGAGACCATGAATTCCAGTTTTGCACAAAACCTGCTGGGTGACTTTAAGTCAGTCATTCTCAACCCTGGGAATGAGGCAAGGGCTCTTCTGAAGAACCTTGCAAAAAAAACAAAAAACTGATAGCCAGACACTCCCAAGTGTTGGAAGAAATGTCCATCTGGGTTCATTTCCAAGTGGGGAGAAAGACACTGGAAACATGAAGGATGATTGGAAAGATGGTTTAATGGTGGACAGAACTACATAGTTTGAGGTCCTGGGCAATCGAGCACATGGATGAGAGACACAGAGAAATTTGTACCCTCTCTTGGATCCCACCTTGGAGCTTTCTGTTCCTGTGTAAGGACAGGTATCCTGGTTGGTTGTCAGACTCCCATGGGGCCCTGCAGGGGTAACTTTGTAGGTTGTCTTGAGTCCCAGGCTTGGTTGAATCTTGCTGGATGATGAGGTAATGAAGCTAATCCTATTATGAGGGTGAAAGTCTTAATCTCATCACCCTGGAGCTAAAGTTGGGGGCAGTGAGCTGCTTTGTCTCTAAAAACATGTTTCTCCTTTTCTCATCCAGGAAAATATAATATTCTGCCTTTTGAGTATTTCCTAGAAAATTTCATTCTTCTAGGACAGCAATGGCGAACAATTTTTGGCTCGCGTGCCATAAGGGGGGAGCGCAGAGGGGCCATGCGTGGGCATGCCGCACTCATAATGCAACATGCGACCCCCAGTCCGCATACGTGCATGAGAGGGGCTCCCCCCATTTTTTGTATGCTTTTTTCGCCCTCCCCAGGCTCCAGAGGCTTTATAGGAGCCTGGGGAGGACAAAAACAGCCCCCCTGGAGGCCCTCCGGAGGCTTCAGGAACCTCCAGAGGACTAAAAACCACCCTATGAGCAAACTGGAAGTTTGCTCGTAAGGTGGCTTTTAGTCTTCCGGAGGCTTCAGGGAAGCCGCCTGAAGGTCCCTGAAGCCTCTGGAGGGCTTAAACAGACCGTATGAGCAAACCGTAAGTCTGTTCCCGAACTTCTGGTTTGCCTATAAGGCCTTTTTTTTTGCACTCAGAGGCTTCAGGGCCCTCCGGGGGGGGGAGCTCTTTTCGCCCTCCCCAGGTTCCTATAAAGCCTCTGGAGCCTGGGGAGGGCGAAAAATGGCTTTTAAAAATGATGAACTTTTAAAAATGATGAACTAGCAGAGCATGCACGCTGGCCAACTGGCAGGGCAGTGCCTTGCGTGCCCGGACAAATGGCTCCACGTGCCATAGGTTCGCCGTCCCAGTTCTAGGAGATGGGTGGGCACTAATTTTTTTACACAAGAATCAGACACAATTGAAGAGGTTTAAAAAATAACCTCTTTAGGGAATTGAAGTTCAACTAGCCGAAATGCTCTGTGGAACTGGATGTGCATGAAAAGGGGAGGGGGAAAGTATTTTGTTTCAAACCCAAATAAATACATTTGAGAGTTTTAGCAAATCATTCTGATTTGCTGTGGTTGGCTGTAGTTTGATAGAACTGATACTGGAACATGTTGCTTGTTCTTTGGGCAAATCAAGATTCAGAGTGTTCTTGTGGGAGTAAGCAGGGTCTTCTTCTTTTCTCCTCCTCTTCTTCTGCATGGCCAGCCTGCTGATCTTTGCAGCACCTTAATTTCCCTTTGTTTCCGAGCCACATCATTGTCTTTAAGCAAGTCTACGTCTTTGTCTTCAAGCATGCATAACCGGCCAGCTTGCCTTCCTGACATCATCCTACTGCCTGTCTTTGCTTACCCCAAGGATACCAGTGGCAACAGCTAATAGTGGTAGGGAAAGGAAAACACTACATAATTTGTAATCTACGGAGTATATAGTAAATACTAGGGCTATGCAATATTTGGAATTAGATTCTCTGTAGATATTTTAAGAGTTTCTAGTGGCCCACATCTTTCACATAACCACATTTTCTTAACAGAGCTGTGTCTTTTCTTGGAATTACCGTACATATTTGCCATCCATAGAGACTTCTATTGGCTAAATCTTATTAAATAATCAAAACCTTGAGTATGTGTAGTCAAAAGAGGTATCTGTAAATACTTGAAGTTTTGTCATACACTAGATATTTTGAGTTAGTTCTCCAAACCTCCAGAGCGTAAGAACTGTGTGGTTGAAGCTTTTCAGAGGGAGATCCAAACTAAGGAAAAATTTATTGATTGTGAAAGCATGTTAAGCATTGCATAGCATGTTATGGGGGATCCATCACTGGATGTTTTCAATCATTTTTAGATAATTTTAGATAACCATTTTTGTGTCCTTTTAAAAGTTAAGTTCCCAATAAAATAGTTTCAGACTTCAGTGTCGTCACAGAATCCTTTTGTATGAATTCACAAATGGTTACTTAAAAGAGTCAATGTTTTAGCTGTATGAAAAGTTTCTTATGCTGAAAGTTAATTTATTCTAAAGCTTCCATTCTAGGTCCTCTGAAAAGTGATTGAAGGGACTAAAATGTTTAGCTATGAAAAAAAGATTTTTTCCAGAACTGCCGGAATATCTCCTATTGATATGATAATGCCAGAATGTGTCCTATATGCTAAGACTTTTGAAATACCTGGAAGGTTGTCATAAAGAAAAATAGGCATAACAATTGATTGAAATTACAAGAAAGCAGATTGACTCAATGTTAGAAAAAACTATATGGAACCAATTACCCAGTGGTGGACTGCCCTTCTTTGAATGAATTGATATCGACCTAGACATTCCTCTGTCTTTTAT